>NC_025999.2:28751016-28880192 GCF_000442705.2 Elaeis guineensis | reverse complement strand
ATTAGATAGACTCAACTAAGATGAAGTCGACTCACCCATCCACTTAGTCAACTCACACTAGGATTGAGTCGACTAAGATCCCTGTTGCCCACAGACTCTCGAAAGTGCACTTCTCTATTTGGCCACAGGTTAGTCGACTCATCTGTGACTAAGTCGACTCACCTGGGACTGAGTCGGCTCACCTACATGCCGGTCAGACATCTTGAAAATTCTTGTTTCTGTCTGGCTCCTTCTCTGAGACATAGTTGAGTCACTCTGACACTAGGTCGACTCACTTTGAACTTAGTTGATCCAGTCTCAGAGTGAGTCGACTAAGATTTTGAATCTACTGATATTTGTTTGGCTTCCTTCTCTGGTTGGCCTCTTTATTTTTTTGAGGTTTGGGAGCACCACACCAGGTTCTAGAGAGAGTTTGGGCTTGGGTAGTTTAATTAGGTTTAGTAATTTGATTACTTTTGGATAATCGATTAGTACAGGAAAGGGCTGAATCGAGATGAACGATTGACACAATCCATTAAGAGCTGATTAGGATTAGATCAAGAGTACTTGAGATCAATCCAATAGTTGTAGATTGATCACATCGGTTAACAGCCACATATTAGATCGATTAACTCAAAGACCTAATTTGGCTCAGTAGCTTGAGCCTAAGTTACACAAGCTAACCTATTCAAAATTGATTGACCTATTAGTGTCTAAAAAAAGTGGTTTGGCTCAATCTAAAGAGAGATGGTTATTTAATTAGTTTTGTTCATTAATCTAATCAATTTATTGGTGTCTAAGGAAAGCAACGGTGGAAACCCATTGATCCTATACTTTTTTGGCTAATTTGGTTGATTAGTCTTGATGTGATTGTTGGGTGATTCAAGCTAACCCATATTCTTAGGGTTAGTCAAAACAGTTATGACTAATTAAGATTAAAAGATCTAAATTAAAAATCATCTTATTAATATTAAGTCATAGGGTCTTCCATCATTATAGAGTGCCATGTCCTCCTCAATGTTGACTATTCTTAGCTGGACACAGTGGTTCAGTTGTATTAGGAGAGAAGCAACCACTCTACTAGTATGAGATGTTGCGGGGTGGAGATGGGATTGGACCAATAACTGTCAGATGAGGATCTCAATGATAGCTTTGAAAGAAGAGTGCCCTATAAGCCAATCACAAATGTATTGTGATAAAACTTTTCTTTATAATTTTTCAACTCATGAAATTATATTTATTATTTAAGATATTGATTCATCATATTAGCTACATCTTATTATGTTTAAGATTATGATGAACCCCAAAGATTAGGGCAATAGTTTTAGGAGACACAAATAGATCATGCTAGTGAGACCTAAAATCCTAAAACTAATCTTAAACATTTCTGATCGTAGGAGCATTGAGTCGGAGATCTATATTTCGGATAGACTGGCACATCCTATGTATGCTCGATGGAGAGGGTGGCAGATCTCACTAGCCACTTGTGTGGGACACTAATACAAAGATATGGGTACTCATTTGAAAAATAAGTCCACTAAATTGACTCGATGAAAAAGAACAACTTATGAAAGTCTTACTTGCATGTCAAAGATGGTTCTCTAAGTGAGAGTTGTGCAAGTGATCCTTAGACCTGAGACCACCATAGAATCTTATGCACATGAACTCATATTTTGGTTCATACTCAGATATGATATTAAGATATGTATGGGGTGTTCTGGATATGATGGACCGTATATGGAGGTTATGAGTAAGTCAACATGGAATCGATCACTCCTAGTAAGAGGAGATCGCATCCTGTGTATTCTCAATCCTAGATGACTTGAAAAAAATCTTTTGGCCAAAAGTAGAAAGGAGATTAGAAAGACTCTCTAATACTTCTTTATTGGAGTCATCATTGGTTAATTGAGAATTGATATGAATATGTATTTGAGTTTGACATGATTCCATACTCATGAACATATTCAGGGTGCAGGAATGATCGAAGGATTGAATTGTATGGTAACTTGTCATTAAAGGGCATATTTGATATTTTTATCAAAATTTTATATCTTCTAGATAGTCATGATATATTGCTCGACGTCAATCTTAACTTGTAAATTTTTAATCAAATTAAAAAGTTTAATTCGATCGCTAATTAGAAAAGATTATAATTGTTGAACTCGAGTTAGCTCGATTGGACCTAAATCGATTAGATTGAAATCTAATCAAATTTGGTTAACTTGCACTCGGACCTACTACCAACTAGATATGGAATCCAATGGGTCATACACATATAAAAATTGGCTAAGGATCCTTTTGAAAAAGGTTGATCGAAATTTTGGATTCAATTAGGGCTCCGGTAAGCATGCTAGCACATGTGGAACCCTTGCTCCTTTGGAGATCAATTTGGTCTCATTCCTTGCTAATTAGTTAGCCCAATTTGATGGGTATTTGGGTTAGGTCATGCCACCTAGAAGCAGCCCAAATTGAGATACCACATCCTACTTTAACGCCAATTATGAAGAGTCCAAGTTGTGAAGGACTCTTGGCGCAAAACAGGTTCTGTGTACAAGTGTTGGCATGGGCAGAAGAAAAGAATCCTTCTGACATAGGATTAAGATGCATGTGGCAGTCCATATCACCCTCCATCCTCTGGTTCACATCTCAAAGTATGAGATATATTTTTTATTGAAAAATATGTTTCAAAAGCCAATCGTCAACCTGTTGACAGTTGAACAACCTTGTATTGTAATTGATTTATTAATAAATAAAATATATTTTTGGTATTTTCATCATAAGTTTTTATTTTCTAATGAACTCTATTGTGTGATGAAGTTCTTAAGACTATTTAGGTTCGATAAAGAGAGAATTTATCGATTAGTCCTTAAAACTGTTCACAACCAAATGATAGGCTGTCAATAAGGATGACAGCTTCTATCGAGCATAGGTCGCTGTAGGTCATATGAGTTGGTTGTCCTCTTAACCAAAGAGTGTAGAGATATTGGTATGATATATAGGTGAGATGTAAGGGTACATCATCATAAAATATGACCAACTTCAGAGCATTCTACTGTCAGAAATGTCTCTGATGGGATATAGGTATAAGTGTCCCTTAGACCTGAGATCGCCTCAGTGACTTGCAAGCAACTCACTGTGCTTTGGAACTGGACTAACTAAATTTTTAATTCAGTGATGCAAGACTTCTAGACACAGTCAAGTACTTATAAGTCAGAGTATAATCAAGATAGGATTGACCACTCCAAGAGTTGGAGAAGAATGAGTCGCTGTATTTCAATTTAGCAAAACTTTGGCCAGGATAATCCATCAGATGGATTTGATATTTTGAAATACAATATGGACAACCTAATTAGAGTTGACAGTTGAACTCTGAGGTGTCCTATGATCATTTTGGTCAAGGAGATGAATTATATGAAAACTATATCCGCATGGGTTCTAAGGATGTTGTTCTACACATTCGACCTATCCGACCGTCGGGTACCATTGCTAGATGGTCACTTCGATTGGTATAGAAATTTATTTTTATACTACCAACTTAGATTCAGACCTATGAGATCACACACATTAGAGTTCATGATCCGATCGGATGGTTGATCAATGATTAAGAATCGTTCTAGGGTTAAACAATCAATATGATTGACATTTAACCTAGTACAAGTGTTGCAGAAAAATTGATTAGCAATTTGATTGCTAATTAACTTAATTTGATTAAGCTAATGGGCTGAGATTAAGTCTAATTAAATATGATTTAATTAGATTTAGTTTGGGCTTGATTGGATCAAGTCCAATTGATTTATTGGATATGCCAAGTGCAAGAAAAAACTAGTCCTAGTTCAATTAGGACTTGGGTCAACCTAATTTCTAATTTGATTAAAAAATTAAATCAGATTTAAATCTAATTTAATTTGATTAAATTAGGCTCTTAATTGAGTTAAGACTTATTTTAATAAGATTGATTTGGTTTTGGTTTGATTTGGTTTGAGAAACCAAATTTGAACAAGTCATAGATTGAATCCTAGTAAGACTAGGATTCCACCTTGCGCCACCTTAGCCCCCCACGCCCACTCTCTCTTATCCCATGCCCACTCTCTCTTATTTTGTGTGATAAAATCCTCTCTCTCAGGTCTTTACGTATGCCCAAAACTCTCCTCTCTTTCTCTCTTACATGGAATGTGGTTGTGGACCAAGTCAAAGTAGGAATTAGTTTGGATTTCAAATTCTATGAGATAGAGTTTTAGGAAATCAAAACTCTTTTATTATGGTACTGATTTTATCCAAATTTTTTTTAAAATTTTTGTGACTTTTATGGCACATAATATGAACCCTTTTCTCATGATCCACAATATAAAAAAAAGGAGGGGACGCCCAAGAGTTGGGCGCCCCTTATCTTGCCTTGTTTGGATAATCCTTGACTAGGTATTTGACCTAGACAAGGACTCTTCATATCTCTCTATTTAAAATGAATTTCTTTATGAAATTTTTATGAATTATAGATCATTGAGAGACCTTTAGGGTATCCAAAAATCAAGGAGAAAGAGTCTTAGGGCATAGAGATCTAATAGACACAAAACTAGGTGTCTGGATTAGAGCAAAGAGAAGAAGAAGAGGGTCTTCTTCTAGAGTTGCTGGGTTCATCTCTTTCCTTCCTCCATCTGTAAGTTTTCTGAGAGTGTCTCATCTAAAACTCTTTCTCCTACTTCTCATCTTTGGAAGAGTCCAAATCAAGAAGAAAGAGGTATCTGATCGACCATCGAAGAAGGATCAACGCAGTACTAGCATACTGTACTGATTTTTTGGACCAAGACTTCTGATCGTGATTCGTGGGCTTATGTGGATGACTCCTAGAGGCTGGATACATGTGCGGCTCATAATATCATCTTTAAATTCAGATCAATAAAGTTAGAATATCTAACTTGCAAGGTAATAGATCTGATCTATTATACTTTACATACATTAGATGTAGTATAGAAACATGTTGATATGATCAACATGTAGTTCTTGCTCTTTCTATTTTAATTTTTGATTTAATATTATGTAATAATCATGTAATAAAATTTTAAATCTAGAAATTCTCTAATTTTATAAGATAAATTTTGATTTATTTTAATCTTTCGCTGTCTGATCTTGAAAAGGTTTCAAGATCTAACCCCGAAACTCTAGATCTGGTTCCTTCAATTGGTATCAGAGCTAGGTTGTTTATTACATAATTATTTATACATGCTTAGATTATTTTTTAGAATAGATCTAATTTATAATCTGATTGTTAAATCTAAAATTAAAATTTTTAGATCAATCACGAACTATAGATTGTCCTGCTGTAAGGTTTACCCCTTACAGTGCAAAGGTTGTCCTAGTTCGTGTAGATCTATCTTTAATCTTAAATTTGTTAGATGTGATCTAGATTAAATTTATAATTTATTAAATTTAAAAGGTATTTAAATCTAAAGTAAAATATCTTTGTTAATAATTCTCGTGCAAAGAACCATCATATATTTATCTGGAAAATTTGCGCAGTTTAAAGTTGAAATTATTTCAATTACATATACCTATTTAGATTAGATCTAAAGTAGTTTCATGCTTATTTCACTTGCATTTTGATTATGAATCAAACATGCAACTTGGTTGGTAGAACCATGTTATAAAAATATTTTACAAATATAAAAATTATTTTCGAAAAGCCAAACCCCAACCCTCAGTCCAAAACTTAATTGAGAATTAAGAAGTTATTTGATCAGGTTCTAGGATTGTGAATTGAAGAACCTAAGACACAAACCATAACACATTGGGTTAATAGGTTAGTGAGAATTAGGTCTATTAATTGGGTTAGACCTAAGGTTAGATTAAAAATGGATTTAATTAGAGAATTGACTAAATCTAATCAATTGTTGTGTTAGATTAGGTCAAGGATTCTCTAGATCAATTACAATAGTTGTATTTGATCAAGTCCATGTCTTTAACGAGAACCAAATATATTTGATTCTTGGCTAAGCAGTCTAGCATGAACTGTTAGGTTAATCTAATCGAAACTAATTAAATCAGTTGGTGTCTAAGATAAACCAGACTGATGATTTTTAATTGGCAGCCCACTTATCTGGCCATTTCTGATGGTGTCTAAGGCAAGCTTTGGCAGATCCTCCCACCGATCGGACTATCTGGCCTTTTAGTGAAATTATATTTTGATCGAATCATTTGACTATTCGAGCTGACCCATGTCAGCTAGGTAAATCAGTATGACTGATTTAGGTGCTCCTAGACCAGCCCTTTTAATGATCTCCCTTAAGCTGACTTGGTGAAGCCAATGGGAAGATCATGATAAGCTGGTTCATCTGATCTCATCCTCTAAATCAATTAAATCTTCTAAAATTATTAGGTCTTTAAAATAAAATAGTTATGGTGATAACTAGATCATAGCCTCCCATTAAGTGGATGATAATGGGTCCATCAGTTGGATAATCATTGGAGGCCCAAAGGCCTGGTGCTTATCGCCTGATGGAATTGTCATTCATAATATGATTTCTTGACTGCATCTTTCTAAATGATGGTTAGGTTAGCCAACCAAAATCGGGCCTAATCATTCATTGGCTAGATGGGCCAAGTATGGTCATGTTAATGATTGGACCTAAGCAGACCTTTTCAGTGAAGGCCAAAGCCTACTGATTAGGGACTGAGGCAAAAATAAAATTACTAAAAAATATTTAGAGAAATAATTGGTTATGTACCTACCCTTAGATATACATGGGTTGGCCAACCAAAGTTGGACTTGTGTGCAGTCTAAGTGGATTCTAGTACCCACTAAGAAATTAGGATAATTCCTCAAATTGGAGGTAGAGGCTACCAATTCGAATAAAATAGTGGGAGAAACTTTTTGATTAAAGTCTAAATCTTTAGGTTTAATGAATCAATTACTAATTAGGTTATGATTTTTCTTTGTACAGATATGGCCACTTTTCTATCGCTCCGATCATTGTTGGACAATGATAAGTTGGTGGGATCCAACTTCGATAGCTGGTACCAAAAGTTGAAGATAGTCCTGGAGCATGAACGGATCCTATATATGATAATGGATCCTGTACCTGAGGAGCCAGCTGTCAATACATGTGAAACAGTCAGAGATACTTACCAGAAGTGGCTCAGTGATCGGACCACGGTGCACTGCATCATGCTGGTTGCCATGAGCAACAAGTTCAGTCGTAGATTTGAGATGACTCAACCAAAGGACATGCTTCAAGTGTTGGAGGATGCCTTTGGCACACCCGATGACGTAGAGAGGCACAAGACTAGTTGTGCCATCTTCAACGCCAAAATGCAGGATGGTGCCTCTGTCACTGATCATGTATTGTACATGATTGAGTTGATGGAGTATTTGAGCAAGCTCAGCTTTTCCTTGCATGAGTAGCTTGGGAAAGATGCAATGTTGAACTCGCTGCCCAAGTATTATCTCCCATTCCTCACTTATTATAGAATGACGAAGCCTGAAGTAAACTATCATGGGTTACTGGGGTTGCTTCAAAACTTTGAGAAAGATCACCAACTCCACAAGGAGTCAGTGAACTTAGTGGGAGGTTCGTCTTCTGATTCTCGACCCTTTGAGAAAGAGAAGAAGAACAAGAAGAAGAAAGTAAAGAAGGTGCAAGTTCAGGCTGGAACATCAGTGCAGGGTCAGACCAGAAAGATCAAGCCCGATAAGAGTCAAGATGAATGCTTCTTTTGCAAGAAGCGGGGGCACTGGAAGAGGAACTATCCTCAGTACATCGCCTCTCTGGACCTAAACAGACAGAGAAAGAAGCAAGCTATTGCTGGGCAAGGTATTTATATGATAACTCCTTGTAATTTTTTTATTTATGATATAACTGACTGGGTATTGGATATCGGTAGCCCTTACCATATTTGCAATTCATTGCAGGGGTTGCAGGTTAGTAGGAGATTCGAGCAAGATAAGAGGTTCCTGAACATTGAAGATGGAAGACCAGTTTCAGTTCTAGCATTAGAAATCTTGAAATTTGTATTTGAGTCCCATACCGTTGTTCTTAATGATTGTCATTTCTGTCCCAATTTTTTTTGAAATATTATTTCTGTAGGCCTTCTGGCCAAAAATGATTATGAAATTTCAATAAAGAAATAAGTTTATAATATCATTATGAATGGTGTTACTATTTTTTATGGACATTTGAACAATGGTGTGTATATATTATCACAACCTATTAATGTAGTCTATTCTACTGGCAAGCACCTTAGATTAGATAGTGTATCAGATATCTACTTATGGCACGATAGTCTAGATCATATAAATAAGAACAGGATAAATAGGTTGACTCAAGAGAGAATCCTTGAAGTCAGTGATTGTGAATCACTTTCAATCTGTGAGTCCTGTCTTCTTGATAAAATAACCAAGTCACCTTTTACTAGAAAAGGTGAGAGAGCTACTGAGCTCTTGGGCCTAGTACATATTGATGTATGTGGGCCCATGAGCACAAGTGCTAGAGGTGCATATTTCTACTTCATCACTTTCACGGATGACCTATCCCGATATGGATATATCTATCTGATGAAACATAAGTCGGATTCATTTGAAATGTTCAAACGATTCCGAAGTGAAGTAGAAAACCAAACTGGGAAGAGTATCAAAACTCTTCGATCTGATCGAGGAGGAGAATACCTATCTAATGAGTTTCTCACATATCTAGGAGAGAATGGGATTCTCTCCCAATGGACTCCTCCAGAAACACCACAGTCTAATGGTGTGTCTGAAAAGAGAAATCGGACTCTATTAGACATGGTTCGATCCATGATGGGTTTTGCTTACTTGCCGATATCCTTCTGGAGATATGCACTCGAATCAGCCTGTTATTTGTTAAATAAGGTTCTAAGTAAGTCTGTAATTAAGACTCCATATGAGATATGGACAGGGCATAAGCCAGCACTTTCACACCTTAGGATATGGGGGTGCCCGACCTATGTCAAACGGTTAGTTACAGATAAACTTGGACCTAGGTCTGACAAATGCACATTCATAGGGTACCCCAAAGAGACCAAAGGATATTTTTTCTATCATGCTGATGAACAAAAGGTGTTCATCAGCCTTAAGATAATCTTTTTAGAAAAGTTCCTTGATGAAGGAATCGTTGCCTCTAAGGTTGAACTTGATGAAGTTCAACAGGTAGAAGGACCGACACCAATAGCTGAATCTGAGTCAGATTTGATTAGATCAGATCCGAAGCCCAATATACCTGCACCATTAAGGCAATCCGATAGAGTACCATATCAGTTAGACAGATACTACGATTTCTTAGTCCGGGATGGTGATCCCATCGAACTCGATGAAAATGATGAGGATCCGATCACCTATATGAATGCAATGCAGAGACCTGATTCTGACAAATGACTTGAAGCCATGAAATTTGAAATGGAGTCCATGAAGGTCAACAATGTATGGACATTGGTTGACCCACCTGAAGGGGTTAAACCCATTGGGTGTAAATGGATCTTCAAAAGGAAGAGGGGCACAGATGAAAAGATGGAGACCTATAAAGTCTGTCTGATTGCCAAGGGATATGGTCAACATTATGATATTAACTATGACGAGATGTTCTCCCCTGTGACAATGCTCAAATCCATTTGGATAATGCTTGCAATAGCTGCCCATCTGGATTATGAGATCTGGCAGATGGATATAAAGACAGCTTTCCTGAATGGAGAGCTGACCGAAGAGGTGTATATGATACAACCTGAGGGGTTTACATCCACAGATGAGTCCAAGGTGTGCAAGCTTCAGAGATTCATTTATGGATTGAAGCAAGCTTCTCAGAGTTGGAACATGCATTTTGATAAGATGATCAAAATGTATGGCTTCATTAAGAATGGAGAAGAGCCCTGCATCTATAAATGGGCAAATGGTCTAGTCGTGGTATTCCTTGTCTTGTACGTGAATGATATTCTCTTAATCGGGAATGACATTTTCACACTACAAGGAATAAAAATTTGGTTGTCATCACAGTTCTCCATGAAGGACTTGGGTGAAGCATCCTACATCCTAAAAATAAAGATCTATAGGGATAGATCTAAAAGGATGCTTGGGTTATCCCAGTCCACGTACATAGATACTGTGCTGAAAAGGTTCAGCATGGAGAATTTTAAGAAGGGCTATTTATCGATAGGCCATGAAATTTTTCTCTCTAAGAAGGATTGTCCGACAACTCCTGAAGAGAGAGAGCATATGAGTAAAGTCCTATATGCTTCGATCGTGGGATCTATCATGTACATCATGATATATACAAGGCCAGACATGGCATACTCACTAGGAATAGTGAGTAGATACCAATCTGATCCTAGAGAAAACCACTGAAAAGTGGTCAAAGACATCCTTAAGTATTTGAAAAATACTAAAGACTAATGGTTGGTTTATAGCAAGTCAGATCTGAAACTTGTGGGGTTCATAGACTCTAGCTTCAATGTGATCATGATGACAGTAGAAGCATGTCGGGTTATATCTTTACTCTGAATGGTGGAGCCATCTACTGGAAGAGTTCCAAGCAGCATACTATGGCAGACTCTGTTTGTGAGCATTGGATGCCGCAAAGGAAGTTGTGTAGCTGAAAAAATTCATCATCGAGCTCGGAGTAGCACCCTCCCTCAATGGTCTGATCCTGCTCTATTGCAACAGCACTGGTGCCATAGCTCAGGTGAAGAAATCTAAAGCACACTAGTGGATAAAGCATATTTTGCGCCACTTCCACCTGGTCCGAAAGATCGTGGATCGAGGTGACGTTGACCTTCAGAAGATCGACGGAAAGGAGAACCTGTCCGACCCTTTCACTAAAGCCCTGGCGATAAAGGAGTTCGACAACCACAAGTCGAAGATGGGTATTAGATATTGTGCCGAGTGGCTTTAGGATAAGTGGGAGTTGTTGAAAAATATATCCCAAAAGTCAATCGTCAACCTGTTGACGGTTGAGCAACCTTGTATTGTAATTGATTTGTTAATAAATAAAATATATTTTTAATATTTTTATCATAAGTTTTCATCTTCTAATGAACTCCGTTGTTGTGATGAAGTCCTTAGGACTATTTAGGTTCGATAAAGAGAAGATTTATCGATTAGTTCTTAAAACTGTTCACAACCAAATGATAGGCTGTTAATAAGGACGACAGCTTTTATCGAGCATAGGTCGCTGTAGGCCATATGGGTTGGTTGTCCTCTTAACCAAGGAGTGTGAAGATACTGGTATGATATATAGGTGAGATGTAAAGGTACATCATCATTGAACGTGACCAACTCTAGAGCATTCTGCTATCGAGAATGTCTCTGATGGGATATAGATATAAGTGTCCCTTAGACCTGAGATCACCTCAGTGACTTGCAAGCAACTCACTGTGCTTTGGTATTGGACTAACTAAATTTTTAATTCAATGATAGAAAGCTTCTGGACACAGTCAAGTACTTGTGAAGTCAGAGTGTGATCGAGATGGGATTGACCACTCCAAGAGTTGGAGAAGAATGAGTCGCTGTATTTCAATTTAGCAAAACCTTGGTCAGGATAATCCATCAGATGGATTTGATATTTTGAAATATAATGTGGACAAACTGATCAGAGTTGACAATGGAACTTTGAGGTGTCCTATGATCATTTTGGTCAAGGGGATGAATTATATGGAAACTATATCCGCATGGGTTCTAAGGATGTTGTTCTACATATTCGACCTATCGGTCATCGGATACCATTGCTAGATGGTCACTTTGATTAGTACAATAATTTATTTCTATGCTATCAGTTTAGTTTCAGACCTATGAGGTCACACACATTAGAGGTTATGATCCGATCGGATGGTTGATCAACGATTAAGAATCATTCTAGGATTAAACGATCAATACGATTGATATTTAACCTAGTGCAAGTATTGTAGGAGGATCGATTAGCAATTTGATTGCTAATTGGCTTAATTTGATTAAGCCAATAGACTGAGATTAAGTCTAATTAAATATGATTTAATTAGATTTGGTTTGGGCTTGATTGGATCAAGTCAAATTGGTTTATTGGATAAGCCAAGTACAAAGAAAAATTAGTCCTAGTTCAATTAGGACTTGGATCAACCTAATTTCTAATTTGATTAAAAAATTAAATCAGATTTAAATTTAATTTAATCTGATTAAATTAGACTCTTAATTGAGTTAAGATCTATTTTAATTAGGTTGATTTGGTTTTGATTTGATTTGGTTTGAGAAATCAAATTTGAACAAGTCATAAATTGAATCCTAGTAAGACTAGGATTCCACCTTGCGCCACCCTAACCCCCTATGCCCACTCCCTCTTATTTTGTGTGACAAAACCCTCTCTCCCAGGTCTTCACATATGCCCAAAACTCTCCTCTCTTTCTCTCTTACATGGAATGTGGTTGTGGACTAAGTCAAAGTAAGTCAAAGTAGGAATTAGTTTGGATTTCAAATTCTATGAGATAGAGTTTTAGGAAACCAAAACTCTTTCCTCATGGCACCGATTTTATCCAGATTTTTTTTAAATTTTTTGTAGCTTTTATGAAACATAATATGTGCTCTTTGCTGGTGGTCCATGGCAGAAAAGAAGGAGGGGATGCCCAAGAGTTGGGCACCCCTTGTCTTGCCTTGTTTGGATAATCTTTGACTAGGTATTTGACCTAGACAAGGACTCTTCATATCTCTCTATTTAAAATGAATTTCTTCATAAAATTTTCATAGATTATAGAGCATTGAGATACATTTAGGATATCTAAAAACCAAGGAGAAAGAGTCTTGGGGCGTGGAGATCTAATAGATATAAAACTAGGTGTCTAGGTTAGAGCAAAGAGAAGAAGAAGAGGGTCTTCTTCTAGAGTTGCTGGGTTCATCTCTTTCTTTCTTTCATCTGTAAGTTTTCTGAGAGTGTCTCATCTGAAACTCCATCTCCTACTTCTCATCTTTAGAAGAGTCTAAATCAAGAAGAAGGAGGCATCTGATCGACCATCGAAGAAGGATCAGTGCAGTACTAGCATACTGTACTGATTTTCTGGACCAGAACTTCTGATCGTGATTCATGGGCTCGTGTGGATGACTCCTAGATGTCGGATGCGTGTGTGGCTTGCAACATCATTCTTAAACCCGGATCAGTAAAGTTAGAACGTCTAACTTGCAAGGTAATAGATCTGATCATTATACTTTACATACATTAGATGTAGTATAGAAATATGTTGATATGATCAATATGTAGTTCTTGCTCTTTATATTTTAATTTATGATTTAATACCTGTAATAATAATGTAATAGGATTTTAGATCTAAAAATTTTTTGATTTTATAAGATAAATTTTGATTTATTTTAGTCTTCCACTGCTTGATCTTGAAAAAGTTTCAAGATCTAACCCTGAAACCCTAGATCTGATTCCTTTATTTTTTTTAGAATTTTTGGAGCAATAAAAAATTTGAAAAAGGAAGGAAGTCTCGCATACATGCGCAGAAGCATCGCATCTCTTCAAGATTTGGAGAGTACTTTTCCTTATCAAATGCTTTTAAAATAGAATAATTTTTGATAATAATGTTCCACATTTAGCAAGCTATTTGTGATAATTTTTTTGAAATTTTTTCAGACTTATCTGGATGCTAAACAGATGCCATAAGTTCCTCCTCATGCCTGCATGCACTGTGATCAGACTTTGCATGAAAGGATGTGAGAACACATCTATTTGTGAGAATTTTTAGCCACTCATTAGGTGTTATAGAATCAAAATTGAATCCTCTATCCACATTGATTTTTGAGGATTTTTTGATTTAAGAAGGGATGTAAAAATATTCCTTCTCTGGTCACACGCGCAGAGCAGGATGCTGATCGACGTATCATTGATAAGAGTCCTTTTGTTTGAAGGAACTCTTATCTCTGATAGTTAGATCAGATATGCCTCTTGGATGAGGCACATTCCTCTCTTTTGGCATCCCTCTAGTGGCTATAAATTGGTTGGGGCGATGGGTGTCCGATGCATTCAGAAAGAGTTTCTAATTTTGTCTCTGTTGCTCTCCTTTCTTTCTTACAACCTATCTTAGTTTTAGAACAAGGCTTTAGGATTTAAGACAAAGCCTTATCTGATCCTAACAAGGATTGTGAGGGTCCTAAAGAAGGAGGATCAGAAGTTCAGAGGAGGTTCTGAGAGGGTGGAGTCAATTTCTTGGAGAAACCTGACCAGTATGAGGCTAGTCAAGTTTTGGTGGTTAGAACTCTTGAAGCAAGGTGAAGAAGGAGTGCTGTCCTTGGTTCAGTTTCTGTGTGGATGTCCATTGGAGGGCGGACACTTGGATTTTTATGAAAATTGAGATTAGCTCTACAGGTTTTCTTCTTATCTTAACTTATATTTATTGTACTTTGATTATTATAGTCAAGGGTTTCTGGGCATTGGGGTTTTCGATGCATCGGGTGTTTTGAATGAAAATTTTAAACACCTAACCCTTCTGCTACACCACCGAAACTCAACAGTGGTATCAGAGCCTACCTTGATCTATATAATCAAAGGTTAGAATGTTGTCTTGATTGTGATCAAACATAGATTTTGGTTTGGTTCAAGTTGGATCAAAGGTTGAACCTGATTGAACATCCAAACCCTCACATATCTTAGAGATATGTTTTAAATATAAAATGCATGATGTATGTGTAGAATTTTCTTAGTAGCTTAGTACTCTAATTGGGTTCATCACCAGGCCATCCGATCATAAGAGCAAGTTGGGTTCAGAGACCCTCTCTTCCTATTCAATAGGGTACTTTTATGGCGCGTAGAGATGCCACTGTGATGTCCCAAGAAGAATCGTGAAAAGAATATTTTGTATTCATGCATGTTATTAGAATTTCATGCATATATGATATGCTTGAGATGCTTAGTTATAATCATATTGAATGATTATAATTTTATATCTTAGAGATAGAGATATGAATAGATGCCAAGATTAGTTGTTATGATTATTAAGAGATAACTATAATAGTGCATCATCGTGATTGAATTAGGATGTGCTTGAGACCATTAAAGCCCTCATAAAAATTATATTAAGTCGTAGTATTATGAATCAGTAGCTGACCTATTTCTTAAATCGATTAATCAATTGGTGTCTAAGGAGTGTTTCAAATATGGTGGTTATTTAATTGGTTTTTGTTGGGTATAAAATACCCCCAGCCGAAGTCCTCCACAGAATCAACGGCTCCGCCAGCAAGGCCAACCTCAAAAGAAATCTCCGCCCGGGCTCCCATGGGAGCCGGACTTCATCCTCGACAACCAACAACTTCAGCTACAAGACAGCTCCGCCCGGACTCCTATGGGAGCCGGCCCCGCCGATGACTCCAACGACTGCAGACAGACTTCGTCCGGACTCCTACGGGAGCCGGACTCCGCCGACAACTTCGACCTCAAGAGGACTCCACCCGGACTCCTACGGGAGCCGGGCTCCGCTCTCAGTATCAACTGCTGGTAAGCTCCGTCTGGACTCCTACGGGAGCCAGACTTCACCTTTAACTTTGTTTGCAGAGGACTCCACCCGGACTCCTACGGGAGCCGGGCTCCGCTCTCAGTATCAACTGCTGGTAAGCTCCGTCCGGACTCCTACGGGAGTCGGACTTCACCTTTAACTTGGTTTGCAGAGGACTCCGCCGGACTCCTACAGGAGCCGGGTTTCGCCCGCAACTTCAGCTCGAGAGGGTTCCGCCCGAACTCCCACGGAAGCCGAGCTCCACCCACGACCCCAACCGTAAGGAGGACCCTCCCGGACCTCTACAGAGGCCAGACTCTGACCGCTGCCGAGCTTCAATCAACAGATCCGCGCCCCGTGGCAGGTCCCAATAACAACCATGATCCTGTTCCTCTTCCTGTAGCAGATTCGCACGGCTCCATCACCCCCTGCGGCGGATCCATTACTCTCTGACAGGCTGTGTCAACGGCCACGATTCTGCTCCGCTCCCTGCGGCAGGTGCGGCACGACTCCACTACTCCCTGACAACTAGCGGCAACGGACGCCGCTCCACTACCTGCAACAGGCTCTACATGGCAGGCCATGACAATAGCCACGGGTCTACTCCACTACCCTTCGCAATAAATTCTCCTGACCATGGACAGCCCACTACCAGACGGTTACAAATGTCGCCATCAATCCGTTGCCTCCTCCGCCTATAAAAGGGGGACCCAGATACGTTATTCTATAAGCTCATTTCTTATCTCAAAACTCTGCTAAATTCTCCGTTCGAGCTCTCCATTCTTGTTGAGGCAGAGAACTGACTTGAGCGTCGGAGGGTCTTACCGGAGCAACCCCACCTCCGGTTTAGACTTCCTTTGCAGGTCCCGGCGGCGACCGCGGCTTCCCCGACTCCAGCTTCTCCGATGCAAGCAGATTTTTGCACCAACAGGATTGGCGCTAGAGGAAGGGGCTGTGTCTTCGCAGTACCCTTGTTCTTAAAGGAGCGCTCAACAGATCCGCTTCCAGCCATCTTTTCTGGTGCCCAATCCTCCTTCCCTCATCTGATGCCCTCTCACGAGGTCTCCGCACAACTACCTCCGACTATGGTCGTCGGTAAGGGGTGGCCGGATGATCGGTCTCTGTCGGATTCCGTCAACGTCATCTCGGGAGAATCCCGACGGGAGGCAATCAGC
The DNA here is from genome assembly GCF_000442705.2 of Elaeis guineensis. NCBI lineage: Eukaryota > Viridiplantae > Streptophyta > Magnoliopsida > Arecales > Arecaceae > Elaeis > Elaeis guineensis. The sequence continues at coordinate 28,863,591 of NC_025999.2, read as the reverse complement.
GCACCAGCTGCATCCCCTAAGTGGCAAAAGGTTGAAAAACCCATAACCTTCACCGAAAAAGATGCCCAGGGAGTCCAATTCCCTCATAACGACGCGGTCGTAGTCTCCTTGAACATAGCAAATTACGATGTCCGTCGCATTCTTGTTGACAACGGAAGTTCGGCCAATATCTTGTTCTACGATGCCTTTTCAAGAATGCCCACTCTTAGCGGTCATTTGAGACCGATTTGCTCCCCCTTGATAGGGTTTACCGGTGACGCCATTCCGACGGAGGGAATGATAGCTCTGACTGTGATCGCGGGTCAGTATCCAAAGCAGTCCAGAGCTCTGATGAATTTCCTGGTGGTAAAGGCGCCATCAGCCTACAATGCAATCCTTGGCCGACCCGGCCTCAATGCCCTCAGAGCTGTTGTTTCAACCTACCATTTGAAATTGAAGTTCCCCACCAACCAGGGGATCGGAGAGGTCCGGGGAGACCAAGCCCTGGCCAGACATTGCTACAACATCGCCTTGCAAAGAAGCGATCAAGCGGACCTCTGTCCGGTTGATGGATTGATGCTCGCGATGACCTCACTGAAGAGAGGGGCAGTCCAATCGAAGACCTAATACCAATCCCTTTGAATGATGGGAACATGGAGCATGTGGTGTTAATTGGCTCCAACCTGGGGGAGGAGGTGCGGACGCGTCTTGTGGATTTCCTCCGAAGGAATGCGGACGTTTTCGCATGGGTCCCGACGGATATGCCGGGGATCGACACAGAAGTCATGGAACATCATCTGGCAGTCGACCCTAAACATCGGCCGACGAAAGAAAAAATCCGGAGTCATGCCCCGGAGAGGCAGAAGCAATAGCCGAGGAAGTGGATAAGCTTCTCAAGGCCGGATTTATTAAGGAAGTCAATTATCTTGAGTGGATCTCCAATGTTGTTTTGGTCAAAAAAGCAAACGGCAAGTGGAGGATGTGTATCGACTTCAAAAAGCTGAATAAGGCTTGTCCAAAGGACAGCTACCCCCTTCCCAGGATCGACCAACTGGTGGACGCTACCTCATGCCATGAGCTCCTCACTTTTATGGATGCGTTCTCCGGCTATAATCAGATTAGAATGGCACTGGAAGATGAAAAAAGATAGCTTTCATCACTAATCGCGGCCTTTACTGCTACAGGGTCATGCCATTCGGCCTCAAGAATGCGGGCGCAACCTATCAACGACTGGTGAACAAAATCTTCAAAGAGCAGATCGGCCGGAACATGGAGGTTTACGTGGATGATATGCTTGTAAAAAGCAGGTCTTCCAGAAATCATGTCGCCGACCTCGAGGAAACCTTTAGCGCTCTTCGAAAGTATAGAATGAAGCTAAACCCGACCAAATGTGCTTTTGGGGTAACCTCGGGAAAGTTCCTGGGCTTCATGGTATCGAGGCACGGGATTGAGGCAATCCACAGAAAATTTGCGCCATCCAAGAGATGACTGCCCCAAGGTCGATCAAGGAGGTTCAGTGCCTCACGGGAAGGATAGCGCTCTTAATCGCTTTGTCGCGAGGTCGGCCGAACGATGTTTGCCCTTCTTTCAAACCCTCAAGCAGCCGAAGAACTTCTGTTGGACCTCTGAATGCCAACAGGCATTCGAAGAATTAAAAGGCTACCTTAGCTCACCCCCGCTGCTGGCGAAGCCCGAACCTGGGGAGGAACTATTTTTGTACCTGGCAATCTCTCCCACGGCCCTCGCAGCTGTCCTTGTCAAAGAAGAAATGAAAGTCCAGCGACCGGTCTACTACATTAGCCGCACGTTGAGGGACGCCGAGACCAGGTATACTAAATTAGAAAAACTGACCTACACCTTGTTAGTTGCAGCTCGGAGACTCCGACCTTACTTTCAAGGGCACACGGTGATGCTACTCATCGATCAACCGATCAAGGCGGTCTTGCACCGAGTTGATACCTCCGGAAGGATGGCAAAATGGGCGATCGAGCTCACGAAATTCGACATCAACTTCAGACCTAGACCGACAGTAAAGGCCCAAATATTGGCAGATTTCATTGTAGAGTGCACCATCCCAGAGGAGGCCGAACCTGAGCAAAGCAGAGTTGACAGTCTGAAGTCTCAACCGAACTCCCCCAACGAAGAAGCCAGTCCCTCCGATTGCTTTTGGACCCTCTATGTGGACGGATCTTCCAACATGGCAGGTGCGGGTGCAGGCCTGATCTTGGTCAGCCCGGAGGGGGTCGTCGCGGAGTACGCTCTGCATTTCGAGTTCCCGCAACAAACAATGGAGCGGAATATGAGGCTCTGATTGCAGGATTAAGGATCGCCAAAGAGCTGGAAATAGGTCAACTCCGGGTACACAGCGATTCTCAACTTATGGTGGGACAAGTCAACGGGAGTTATGAAGCGCGGGAAAACAGTATGGCCAGGTACCTTGAGAAAGTGAAGGAGCTTACCCCCGCCTTTAGCAGTTTTGACATCAGGCAGATTCCAAGGTCGGAGAATACCAGAGCCGATCTTCTCTCCAAGCTGGCGACATCAGCTCCGGCTGAATTGCCTAAAGGTGTCCTCTTTGAAGTTCTAAAAAATCCGAGTACAGAAGAACCGCGGCCCGTAATGGAGATCGACCACGAGCCCAGCTGGATCGACCCGCTGATGACCTATCTTAGAGATGGAGTTCTTCCCCGGGATGCGAAGGAGGCTCGGAAGCTCCGAAATCAAGCCTCCCGGTACATCCTCTATGAGGGCAAATTATACAAAAGATCGTACTCCTTGCCCCTCTTAAGGTGCCTCCGGCCCTCGGAAGCTGACTACGCTTTATGGGAAGTACACGAGGGAGCTTGCGGAAACCATTTGGGTGCCAGATCTTTATCCCACAAGCTACTCCGCCAAGGGTACTACTGGCCAACAATGCATCATGATTCGATTGAATATGTCAAAAAGTACGATCGATGCCAGAGATACGCCAACGTCCAGAGACAGCCTGCCACTGAGCTCACACCCCTAGGTGCCCCATGGCCTTTTGCACAGTGGGGGATGGACATCCTTGGTCCCTTTCCCATGGCGTCTGGGCAAAGAAAGTTCCTCCTGGTAGCGATCGACTACTTCACCAAATGGGTTGAAGCCGAACCACTAGCAAAAATCACAGAAGCAAAAGTACAAGATTTCGTTTGGAAGTCAATTGTGTGCAGGTTCGGTCTACCTAGAACTCTAATCACTGATAACGGACGGCAATTCACGGGAGCAAGATTCGCCGAATTCTGTGAAGATCTAAACATCTCCCACAACTTCACATCAGTAGCCCACCCTCAGGCGAACGGCGAAGCTGAGGTAACTAACAGAACCCTTTTGCAGGGAATTAAGACAAGGCTTGAAAAAGCAAAAGGAACTTGGACGGACGAGCTTTATCACGTGCTATGGGCGTATCGAACTACCCAGAGGTTACCTACAGGGGAGACTCCCTTTGCTTTAGCCTTTGGCACGGAAGCCGTCATCCCGATCGAGCTTAAACTCCCGTCGGCACGAGTCGTGGCATTCGACGAACCCCAAAACGCACAAAGTCTTAGAGCCAACCTCGACCTGCTGGAAGAAAGGCAGGAGATTGCTCAGGTTCGAATGGCAGCCTACAGAAAGAAAGTTGCCCGATATTACAACACCCGGGTCAAGAGCAAAGCCTTTAAAGCAGGAGATCTGGTGCTTCGACGAGCTGCTGTCTCGCAACCTCAGGACCGGGGGAAGCTCGCCCCGAACTGGGAGAGACCTTATGAGGTCAAAGAAGTAGTTTGGCCTGGAACTTATTATCTCAAGGAGCTCGGAGGAGCCGACCTCCCGCGATCGTGGAGCTCAGAAAACTTACGGATGTACTACCAGTGACTTCGTTTTAGTCGAAAATCGCATACCCATGTGTCTTTAGACAATTCAAGCAAACTGTGTCAAAAACAAAAGGGCAATCTCATAAAGTCGAAGGCCCGGTTCCTTTTAGACCGGATGGGGGGAGAGGCCCTACAACGCCCATATGTGCCCCCACCGCCCTGTTAGGGACAGGAGGAGAACCTCACCCTAACTTGAGCAAAGTCGAAGGCCCGGTTCCTTTTAGACTGGATGGGGGGAGAGGCCCTACAATGCCCATATGTGCCCCCACAGCCCTGTTAGGGATAGGAGGAGAACCTTGCCCTAACTTGAGCAAAGTCGAAGGCCCGGTTCCTTTTAGACCGGATGGGGGGAGAGGCCCTACAACGTCCATATGTGCCCCCACAGCCCTGTTAGGGACAGGAGGAGAACCTCGCCCTAACTTGAGCAAAGTCGAAGGCCCGGTTCCTTTTAGACCGGACGGGGGGAGAGGCCCTACAACGCCCATATGTGCCCCCACAGCCCTGTTAGGGACAGGAGGAGAACCTTGCCCTAACTTGAGCAAAGTCGAAGGCCCGGTTCCTTTTAGACCGGATGGGGGGAGAGGCCCTACAACGCCCATGTGTGCCCCCACAGCCCTGTTAAGGACAGGAGGAGAACCTCACCCTAACTTGAGCAAAGTCGAAGGCCCGATTCCTTTTAGACCGGATGGGGGGAGAGGCCTTACAACGCCCATATATGCCCCCACAGCCCTGTTAGGGACAGGAGGAAAACACTCGCCCTAGTTGAAGGCCCGATCCTTTTAGACCGGGTGGGGGAAGGCCCTACAACGCCCATATGCGCCCCCCAAGAGGAAAACCTTTCCCTAACTTAAGCTACTTCGACCGATGGTAAGCCCAGCCCGGACTCCTACGGGAGTCGGGCTCCAATCGCCAACATCAACTACAGGACAACCCCGTCCGGACTCCTACGGGAGCCGGGCTCCGCTGACAACAGCAACTGCCGATAAGTCTTGTCCGGACTTCTACGGAAGCCGGACTTTGCCTATGACTTTGATTGCGGAAAGACTTCGCCCTGACTCCTATGAGAGCCGGGCTACTCCAACTTCAGGAGGGCTTCTCCATTCGGACTCCCAAGGGAGCCGAACTTAGCTCCGACTTCAGTAGAGAAAAAATCCAAGCAAAAAAGAAAAGCAAACAGTGCCCGAAGGCAACGGAAGCTCGAATCCCCGAATTCAAGCCCTAAGAGGGACCTCGGGCCCGAAGAGCCCCCAAGCGAACCTGCAACCATCAACGGAATGACAATTGGGTATCTTCGAACGGCGTAAAAGCCAAAAAGGAGCTCGGCAAATGACAACCCCACATGAACAGAAGAGGTCGTCGATGACCTCGGGACGATGTGAAAAAGGAAAAGAAGAAGAGAAGGAAGAAAGAGGAAAGGAAAATGAAGAAGTTCGACAGACAACTATTTAATGCGAGATGCAGATGAGGTAACAAAATCTCTTTTTCATTTAACAAGAGTATACGTTACAGGACCCGATGGGTCAGGGAAAAAAGAAGAAGAAGATACACGTCATCGCGAGCCTCGCAAACATGGTTCGGGAAGGATGAACCGGAGGCCGCTCCGAGCTGCAAACTCCTCTTCCCGTCTCTGTCCTTCTCAGTCGTGTTCTCCAATGCGTGTAACAGCTCTCGCCCCATCTCACCTCATTCTGTCTCCGAAGTCCCAACCCCAGTGGGAAAAGGGTGAGATAGATCCCCGGAGGTGGTAAGGGCAACGGCGGCAGTAGCGAAGACCTGTTTCAAGAAGAACCGGAGTCACCTTGGAAGCGGTAGCGATGCCAGAGATGTGCCTCATCTCCGAATGCTCCACGACAGCCGCCACCCAAAATGCTCCGGCAAGGTCGGCATGCGCTACTTCCACCGTCCCCGCAACAAGGTCCACTGCCCCACCGACGACGCCGACCGCCTCTGATCCCTCAGCCCCGACGGCATCAAGGATCCCGCCATAGCTTATGACGACAGCTCTACCCTCTTGACCGGTATCACCCCGCCTTGCTACTCCAAAATTCCGGGCAGAATAACTTCACCGACAGCCCCCGTTATTAAACCCCTGTTGTTGAAGGAATTCTTCCTTGAGCCTCCTTTAAAATGATGGAGATTCTCACCGGTCGCCGTTCTCCTCCTCACCTTCCTCCAAGCCCTAGACATCCCCTCAAGAACGGCCTCCGGGGTAGAGGACATGGCGTAGGAACCCTCAGAGAAGAATTGGGGGGGGGGTTGAAAAGGCAAGGACAGGTGCGAGGGAAGCAAGGCTCTCAGGCGAAAGAAAGGCACCAGGATGAAGCCATGAAAGGACTAGGGGGTTTAAATAGCCGACGGATCCTAGCGCAGTTATGGCGGCGGGTATTCCTGGGCCAACTGGTGCGTGCCACGTGTCGCGCTTATCCCCTCCATCGCTATCGAGGGTTGACCGTTCATAAATTTCCGTGGCACGGTGCTTGGGATCGCATTCCGATGGGGGTTCCGAAAAGACTCTTCAGGTCACCTTCATCGAAAAGCGGGCTCTGACATACACACATTAAATGCCAAATATCTAGGGGCGGCGGTATGCAGGATTCGAAGGGGCGACTTCGGCTGTGTCCATCTCTCTGTACTTTTTTCATTTGAAATTCAAACTCGGAAGTAGGGGGACTGGTGTTGGGTATAAAATACCCCCAGCCGAAGTCCTCCACAGAATCAACAGCTCCGCCAGCAAGGCCAACCTCAAAAGAAATCTCCGCCCGGGCTCCCACGGGAGCCGGACTTCATCCTCGACGACCAACAACTTCAGCTACAAGACAGCTCCGCCCGGACTCCTACGGGAGTCGGCCCCGTCGACGACTCCAACGACTGCAGACAGACTTCGTCCGGACTCCTACGGGAGCCAGACTCCGCCGACAACTTCGACCTCAAGAGGACTCCGCCCGGACTCCTACGGGAGCTGGGGTCCGCTCTCAGTATCAACTGCTGGTAAGCTCCGTCCGGACTCCTACGGGAGTCGGACTTCACCTTTAACTTTGTTTGCAGAGGACTCCGCCCGGACTCCTACGGGAGCCGGGCTCCGCTCTCAGTATCAACTGCTGGTAAGCTCCGTCCGGACTCCTACGGGAGCCGGACTTCACCTTTAACTTGGTTTGTAGAGGACTCCGCCCGGACTCCTACAGGAGCCGGGTTCCGCCCGCAACTTCAGCTCCGAGAGGGTTCCGCCCGGACTCCCACGGAAGCCGAGCTCCACCCACGACCCCAACCGCAAGGAGGACCCCTCCCGGACCTCTACAGAGGTCGGACTCTGACCGCTGCCGAGCTTCAATCAACAGATCCGCACCCCTGGCAGGTCCCAATAACAACCATGATCCTGTTCCACTTCCTGTAGCAGATTTCGCGCGGCTCCATCACCCCCTACGGCGGACCCATTACTCTCTGACAGGCTGTGTCAACGGTCATGATTCTGCTCCGCTCCCTGCGGCAGGTGCGGCACGACTCCACTACTCCCTGACAACTAGCGGCAACGGACGCCGCTCCACTACCTGCAACAGGCTCTATGTGGCAGGCCATGACAATAGCCACGGGTCTACTCCACTACCCTTCACAATAAATTCCCCTGACCATGGGCAGCCCACTACCAGACGGTTACAAATGTCGCCATCAATCCGTTGCCTCCTCCGCCTATAAAAGGGGGACCCAGATACGTTATTCTATAAGCTCATTTCTTATCTCAAAACTCTGCTAAATTCTCCGTTCAAGCTCTCCATTCTTGTTGAGGCAGAGAACTGACTTGAGCGTCGGAGGGTCTTGCCGGAGCAACCCCACCTCCGGTTTAGACTTCCTTTGCAGGTCCCGACGGCGACCGCGGCTTCCCCGACTCCAGCTTCTCCGATGCAAGCAAATTTTTGCACCAACAGTTTTATTGCTGGCCTGGCCAATTTTATTGATGTCTAAGAAAAGCAACGGAAAGAACCCCACCAATCTTAATACTTTTCTGATCAATTGGATTAGTTCGAATCTTGAATGAAGGTAGCTCAGTATTTAGGACACTATATTTACCTTCCTTCATGCCTAGTCAATATCCTGTCAAAAATCATAGTAGGTTTGTTGTGATATCTACAAGGCTTGCTATGGAGATTGATGTGGGTTTGTCTTAGTGCATATTATATGCTTTACAGCATATTTGGATATGTTGCTTTATTATGATATCCACAAGGATAGTATTTTTTAGATATGACTGTATAAAAATGAAGGGTCTGACTTAACTAAAAATACTATAGTTTGTTATGATATCCACAAGGCTATGAGTATTTTTAGAGGCAGGTTATATTGAGAGTTGCATTAAATGCAATTGGATAGATTTTTCTATCTTTGAACTCATTGAGATTTGTTGTGATATCCACAAGGCTTCATTGAGGGATTAGGATCTCAACCCCATTAAGAAATCAGATTAGGGTTTCTCGTTTACCATAGGAGTGGACTATGGTATCCGATAAAATAGTGGGAGACATAACTAGTTTAAAAGTCCTCATCTAGTTATTTATGTCAAACATGAATGGTCTGCTTATACTATTATTCTTTATTTATACAAATTTAACTCTGCATTATGACTTCTTTATTTTCACTGCATAACATCATAAATAAAAATATATTGATCAATCCAACTCTATGGATTGATTGAGAAACTTCAATGTTCTAGATATTCCTGACCTTGGGATGGTCAGTAATAATGAGAAGGCAAAAGATGTCTATATGGATATTAGCTATTTATTTTGTGGCAAGTTTGGACATTGAGAGTATAATTGCAAGAATAATCTTGTAAGTTTGAAGCAGGGTGCAAGTATAGCACCAAAAGGTGTGTATATGATACAAACCTATTTTTCATTGAGTGGCTCAAACTCTGATACTTGAGTATTAGATACTACCTATGGATCGTATATTTGTAATTCATTATAGTGACTACAGAATATCAAAGGTCTGAAAAGAGGTGATCTCGAGCTCTATGGTGCAAGTGGAGAGTCCATTAGCACAGAGACTGTGAAAACCTGTATGCTTGTTTTATCTTCGGGCAAAATTTTAGAATTAAAAGACTGTTATTACATACCAAAGGCCATTAGAAATATTATTTCTACACCTTTGTTATAAAAATAAGGTTATGAAATAAGGCTAACGGGAAATGGATGCTCCATTTTCTTTTCTAATAAATTTTATGACAGTGGTTATATTGATAACAATCTTTTAATTCTTACACTCAATAAAAATATTTTTTATATTAAAAGAAATATGAAAAGAAAGAGAGAAGATGTGAATATCATATATCTCTGGCATTGCCACCTTGGTCATATTAGTGAGTCAAAGATAAACAAGTTATACAAAGAAGAATTCTTTGACCCACATGATTATGAATCATTTGGAACTTGTGAATCTTGTCTCATAGGTAAGATGATCAGGACTCTATTTTCTAAATATGGAGAGAGAGCGAATGAGTTGTTAGCCCTAGTACATACAGATGTATGTGGACCAATGATAACTCAGCCAGAGAAGGATACTCTATTTTTTCACCTTTACGGAAGATTTATCAAGATTCGGATATGTGTATCTTATGAAACATAAATTCCAATCCTTTGATAAGTTCATGGAGTATCAATATATGATCGAGAAACAAACTAGCAAAAGTATCGAGGTTCTTCGATCTGATCGAGGAGGAGAATACTTATCCAGTAAATTTTTTGATCATCTTAAAAGTAAAGGTATTCTCTCTAAATAGACCCCTTCTTACACCCTCAGTTAAATGGTGTAGCAGAAAGAAGAAATCACACTGTGATGGATATGGTGCGGTCCATAATATGCTTCACCGATCTTTCAATATCTTTTTAGAGATAATACCCTAGAGACTGCCACATACATATCAAATAAGGTACCTTCAAAGTCTGTTGCAAGCACACCATATGAGATATGGAAAGGAAGGAAGCCTAATCTTAAACATCTTAAGACTTGGGGCTGTCCTGCTTATGTCAGAAATATTTTTGAACATAAGCTTAGTAATAGATTAGATAAGTGTAGATTTGTAGGATATCCTAAGAAAACTAATGGATACTACTTCTACCACCTATTGAACAAAAAGTGTTTGTTAGTAAGCACGTCACTTTTTTGAAAAATGAACTCATCCAAGAAGGAGGTAGTGGGAGGAATATTAAACTTACTGAAGTTCATGATCTACAAATTGATCCAAAAATACTAGTGGTTGGACCACAAGAAGATCCTCAATCAGAAGTATCTAAGGATGAGGTACATCCAGAATACACACCTCCTCTCTGAAGGTCAGATAGAGTGCATCATGCACCTCTAAGATTTGATAAAAATATGAACAACATCATTCAGGATGATAATTCACTGACCTATTCAGAAGCTATCATGAGTAGAGTCTCAGACAGATGGCTGAAAGCCATAAAATCTGAGATGGACTCGATGTATTTTAACCAAGTGCGGACCTTGGTTGATGCACCAAAGGGTGTGATCCCAATAGGGTGCAAGTGGGTCTTCAAAATGAAGATCAGAGTAGATGGACAAGTAGAAACCTACAAAGCTAGGTTGGTGGTAAAGGGTTTCAAACAAAAGCAAGGAATTGACTATGATGAAACCTTCTCACCAGTGGCTATGCTCAAGTCTATCAGAATTTTGCTTGCTATAGCAGCATACTACGATTATGAGATCTGACAGATGGATGTCAAGACTGCATTCCTCAATGGTAATCTAGAGGAAGAAGTCTAGCCAGAGGGATTTATCTCAAGTAGGAGGATAAATCAAGTATGCAAGCTAAAGAGATCCATCTATGGATTAATGCAGGCTTGGAGGAGTTGGAACATTCGATTTGATATGACAGTCAAAGAATTTGGCTTTATCAAAAATAAGGATGAACCATGTGTGTATAAGAAGACAAGTGGGAGTACTGTTGTCTTCTTGATTCTGTATGTCGATGACATATACTGCTTATTGGGAATGATATCCCAATGATGCAATCGGTCAAGACTTGGGTATCTAATAAGTTTTTCATAAAAAATTGGGTGAAGCATCCTATATACTAGGTATAAAGATCTATAGAGATAGATCTAAAAGGATGTTAGGCTTATCCCAGTCATGGTACATAGATCTCATATTAAAGAAGTTTAATATGGAAGCTAGTAAGAGAGGTTACTTGCCTGCAAGTTATGGTATACGTCTCTCTAAAAAAATATGTCCTAAGACATTAGAGGAGAAAAAGAAGATGAATGAAATCCCTTATGCTTTGGCTATGGGATCAATTATGTATGCCATGCTATGTACCAGGCCTGATGTAGCTTATGCTTTGGGTATAGCTATCAGATTTCAAGCTGATCCAAGGGAGGATAATTAGAAAGCGGATGATAGCAAGTTGATATCAGGGTATGTGTTTATCCTAAATGATAGGACAGTGAGTTGGAAGAGCTCCAAGCAGCAGATAGTATCTGGCTCAATTATTGAGGCAGAGTACATCACTGCTAGTGAAGCCATTAAGGAAGTGATCTGGATGAAGAAATTCATCATAAATTTAGGAGTCATTCCTAAGAATGAAGGACCAGTGTCACTCTATCGTGATAACACTAGGGCTATTATTCAAGCAAAGAAACCTAGGTCTCATTATAGATCCAAGTACATCCTCAAATGCTTCCATCTCATTAGAGATAAGATGTTGTCCTTGAATGAGTAGACAGAAAAAAATATAACAGATCCATTCACTAAGGCCATACCAAAGCAGCTATATAATTGCCATCTTATGAGATAAAAAGGCGTTTGGCTTTAGTGCAAGTGGGAGATTGAAAGAAGAGTATCCTATAAATCAATCGCAAGTGTGTTGTGATGAAACTTTTCTTTATAATTTTTTAACTCATGAAATGACATTTATTATTTGAGGTATTGATTCATCATATTGCTACATCTTATTATGTCTAAGATTATGATGAACCCCAAAGATTCGGGCAATGATTTTAGGAGACATGAATGGGTCATGCTAGTGAGACCTAAAATCCTAAAACTTAATCTTAAACATTCCTGATTGTAGGAGTATTGAGTCGGAGATCAATATTCCAGATAGACTAGCATATCCTATGTATGCTTGATGGAGAGGATAGCAGATCTCACTGCCACTTGTGTAGGATACTAATACAAGAATGTGGGTGCTCATTTAGAAAATGAGTCCACTGAATTGACTCGATAAAAGAGAACATCTTATGGAAGCCTTACTTGCATGTCAAAGATGGTTCTCTAAGTGAGAGTTGTGCGAGTGATCCTTAGACCTGAGACCACCATAGAATCTTATGCACATGAACCCATATTTTGGTTCATACCCAGGCATGGCATTAAACATGTACGGAGTGTTCTGGATATGATGGAGTATATATGGAGGTTGTGAGTAGGTCAACATGGAATCGATCACTCCTAGTAAGAGGAGATCGCATCTTGTGTATTCTTAATCCTAGATGACTTGGAAAAACTCTTTTGGCCAAAAGTAGAAAGGAGATTAAACAAAGTTTCTAATACTTCTTCATTGGAGTCATCATTGATTAGAGAATCGATATGAATATGTTTGAGTTTGACATGATTCCATACTCATGAACATATTCAGGGTGCAGGGATGATCGAAGGATTGAATTGTATGGTAACTTGCCACTGAAGGGCATATTTGATATTTTCATCAAAATTCTATATCTTCTAGATAGTCATGATATATTGCTAGACATCAATCTTGACTTATAGATTTTTGATCGAATTAAAGAGTTTAATTCGATCGTCAATTAGAAAAGATTATAATTGTTGAACTTGGGTTAGCTCGATTGGACCTAAATCGATTAGATTGAAATCCAATCAAATTTAGTCAACTTGCACCCAGACCTACTGCCAACTAGATGTAGAACCCAATGGGTCACACACATATAAAAATTGGCCAAGGATCCTTTTGAAAAAGGTTGATTGAAATTTTAGATTCAATCAGGGCTCCGGTAAGCATGCTAGCACGTGTGGAACCCTTGCTCCTTTGGAGATCAATTTGGTCTCATCCCTTGCTAATTAGCTAACCCAATTTGATGGTTATTTGGATCAGGTCATGCCACCTAGAAGCAATCAAATTGGGGTGTCACATCTCATTTTAATGCTAATTATGAAGAGTCCAAGTTATGAAGGACTCTTAGCGTAAAACAGATTCTGCGTACAAGTGTTGGCATGGGCAGAAGAAAAGAGTCCTTCTAGCATCAGATTAAGATATATGTGGCAGCTCATATTACCCTCTGTCTCTGAGGCATATCTCAAAGAATGAGATGTATTTTTTCTAGAATTTTTGGAGTGGAGAAAAATTGAAAAAAGGAAGGAAGTCTCGCACATGTGCAGAAGTGTCACATCTCTCTGAGATTTGGAGAGTTCTTCTCCTTATCAAATGCTTTCAAAATAGAACAATTTTTGGTGATAACATTTTAAATTTGATAATATATTTTTGATAATTTTTTTGGAATTTTTTATACTTATCTAGGTGCCAAATGGATGCCATAAGTTCCTCCTCATACCTGTATATGATGAGATCAGACTTTGTGTGAAAGGACATGAGAACACATCCATTTGTAAGAATTTTTAGCCACTCATTAGGTTTTATAGAATTAGAATTTAATTCTCTATCCACATTGATTTTTGAGGATTTTTTTGATTTGAGAAAGGATGTGAAAACATCCCTTCTCTGGTCGCACGCATAGAGCAGGGTGCTGATCGACGTATCATTGATAGGAGTCCTTCTATTTGAAGGAACTCTTATCTCTGATAATCTGATCAGATAGGCCTCTTGGATGAGGCACATCCCTCTCTTTTGGCATCTCTCTAGTAGCTATAAATTAGCTGGGGTGATGGATGTCTGATACATTCAGAAAGAGTTTCCAATTTTGTCTCCATTGGTCTCCTTTCTTTCTTACAACCTATCTTAGTTTTAGGACAAGGCTTTAGGATTTAAGACAAAGCCTTATCTGATCCTAACAAGGATTGTGGGGGTCCTAAAGAAGGAGGATCAAAAATTTAAAGAAGGTTCTGAGAGGGTGGAGTCAGTTTCTTGGAGAAATCTGACCGATATGAGGCTAGTCGAGTTTTAGTGGTTAGAACTCTTGAAGCAAGGTGAAGAAGGAGCGCTGTCCTTGGTTCAATTTTCGTATGGATCACCATTGGAGGGCAAGCACTTAGATGCCTTATGAAAATTGAGATTAGCGCTATAGATATTCTTCTTATTCTAATTTATATTTATTGTACTTTGATTATTATAGTTAAGGATTTCTAGGCATTGAGATTTTCGGTGTATCGAGTGTTTTGAATAAAAATTTTAAACACCTAACCCTTCCGTTGTGCTACCAGAACCCAGCAGTGGTATCAGAGCCTACCTTGATCTATATAATCAAAAGTTAGAATGTTGTCTTGATTGTGATCAAATATAGACTTTTGGTTTGGTTCAAGTCGGGTCAAAGGTTGAACCTGATTGAACATCCAAACCCTCGCATGTCTTAGAGATATTTTTAAATATAAAATGTATGATGTATGTGTAGAATTTTTTTAGTAGCTTAGTACTCTAATTTGGTTCATCACCAGGCCGTCTGATCATAAGAGCAAGTAGAATTCAGAGACCCTCTCTTCCTATTCAATAGGGTACTCTTATGGCGCGTAGGGGTGCCACTATGATGTCCCAAAAAGAAGAACCACGAAAAGAATATTTTATATTCATGCATGTTAGTAGAACTTCATGCATACGTGATATGCTTGAGATACTTAGTTATAATCAGATTGAATGATTATGATTTCATATCTTAGAGATATGAATAGATGCCATGATTAGTTGTTATGATTATTAAGATATAACTATAATAGTACATCATCATGATTGAATTAGGATGTACTTGAGACCATTATAGCCCTCATAAAAATTATATTAAGTCATAGTATTATGAATCAATAGCTGACCTATTTCTTGAATCGATTAATCAATTGGTGTCTAAGGAGTATTTCATGTGCGGTGGTCATTTAATTAGTTCCGTTGCTGGCCTGACCAATTTTATTGGTGTCTAAAAAAAGTAATAGGAGGATCCCCACCAATCTTAACACTTTTTTGATCAATTAGATTAGTTTGAATCTTGAATGAAGGTAGCTTAGTATTTAGAACACTACATTTGCCTTCCTTCATGCCTAGTCAATATCCTATCAAAAATCATAGTAGGTTTGTTGTGATATCCACAAGGCTTGCTATGGAGATTGATATGGGTTTGTCTTGATGTATATTATATGCTTTACGGCATATTTGGATATGTTGCTTTATTGTGATATCCATAAAGACAGTATTTTTTAGATATGACTGTATAGAAATGAAGGGTCTGACTTAACTAAAAATACTGTAGTTTGTTGTGATATCCACAAGACTATTAGTATTTTTAGAGGCAGATTATGTTGAGAGTTGCATGAGATGCAATTGGATAAATTTTTCTACCTTTGAACTCATTAAGATTTGTTGTGATATCCACAAGACTTCATTGAGGGATTAGAGTCTCAACACTATTAAGAAACTAGATTAGGATTTCTCATTTATCACAGAAGCAGGCTATGGTATCCGATAAAATAGTGGGAGACATAACTAGTTTAAAAGTTCTCATCTAGTTATGCATGTCAAACATGAGTGGTCTGCTTATACTATTATTTTTTATTTATACAGATTTAAGTCTACATTATGGCTTCTTTATTTTCACTGCATAACACCATAAATAAAAATATATTGATCGATCCAACTCTATGGATTGGTTGAAGAACTTGTAAATAAGGTTCGTATTAGAGAAGAACTCCGATATTCTAGATATTCTTGATCTTGGGATGGTCAGTAATAATAAAAGGGTAAAAGATATCCATATAGATATTAGCTATTTATTTTATGGTAAGTTTGGACATTGGGAGTATAATTGCAAAAATAATCTTGCAAGTTTGAAGTAGGGTGCAAGTATAGCACCATAAGGTGTGTATATGATACAAACTTATTTTTCATTGAGTGGCTCAAACTCTGATACTTGGGTATTAAATACCACCTGTGGATCATCTATTTGTAATTCATTACAGTGACTACAGAATATCAAAGGTCTAAAAAGAGGTGACCTCGAGCTCTATGGTGTAAGTGGAGAGTCCATTAGCATAGAGGCTGTAGAAATCTGTATGTTTGATTTGCTTTTGGATAAAATTTTAGAATTAAAAGACTGTTATTACATGTCAAAGGTCATTAAAAATATTATTTCTACACCTTTGTTGTAAAAATAAGGTTATGAAATAAGGCTAATGGGAAATGAATGCTCCATTTTCTTTTTCAATAAAATTTATGGCAGTGGTTATATTGATAACAATCTTTTAATTCTTACACTTAATGAAAATATTTTTTATATCGAAAAAAATATGAAAAGAAAGAAAGAAGATGTGAATATCACATATCTCTAGCATTTCCACCTTGGTCATATTTGTGAGTTAAGGATAAATAAGTTATACAAAGAGAAACTCTTTGACCCGTATGATTATGAATCATTCGTAACTTGTGAATCTTGTCTTATGGGTAAGATGACCAAGACTCCATTTTCTAAATATGGAGAGAGGGCGAATGAGTTGTTAGCTCTAGTACATATAGATGTATGTGGACCAATGATAACTCAGGCCGGAGGAGGATACTCCTATTTTATCACCTTTATGAAAGATTTATCAAGGTTCGGATATGTGTATCTTATGAAACATAAATTCGAATCCTTTGATAAGTTCATGGAGTATCAATATATGATCAAGAAACAAACTAACAAAAGTATCAAGATTCTTTGATCTGATCGAGAAGGAGAATACTTATCTAGTGAATTTCTTGATCATCTTAAAAGTAAAGGTATTCTCTCTGAATGGACCCCTTCTAACACACCTCAGTTAAATGGTGTAGCAGAAAGGAGAAATCGCACTGTGATGGATATGGTGCGGTCTATGATATGCTTCACCGATCTTCCAATATCTTTCTAGAAATAATGCCCTAGAGACTGCCACATACATATTAGACAGGGTGCCTTCAAAGTATGTTGCAAGTACACCATATGAGATATGGAAAGGAAGGAAGCCTAATCTTAAACATCTTAAGACTTGGGGCTGTCATGCTTATGTCAGAAATATTTTTGGACATAAGCTTAATGCTAGATCAGATAAGTATAGATTTGTAGGGTATTCTAAGAAAACTAATGGATACAACTTCTACCACGTATTGAACAAAAGGTGTTTGTTAGCAGGCATGCCACTTTTTTGAAAAATGAACTCATCCAAGAAAGAGGCAGCGGAAGGAATATTGAACTTACTAAAGTTCATGATCTACAAATCAATCTAAAAATATCAGTGGTTGGACCATAAAAAGATCCTCAATCAGAAGTACCCAAAGATAAGGTACATCCATAGTACACACCTCCTCTCCAAAGGTTAGATAGAGTGCATCATGCACCTCTGAGATTTGATGACAATATGATCAACATCATTCAGGATGATGATCCACTGACCTATTCGGAAGCTGTCATGAGTAAAGACTCAAACAGATGGCTGAAAGTCATGAAATCTTAGATGGACTCGATTTATATCAACCAAGTGCAGACCTTGATTGATGCACCTAAGGGTGTGATCCCAATAGGGTGCAAGTGGGTCTTCAAAAAAAAGATCGGAGCAGATGGCCAAGTAGAAACCTATAAAGCTAGGTTGGTGGTGAAGGGTTTTAGACAAAAGCAAGGAATTGACTATGATGAAACCTTCTCACCAGTGGCTATACTCAAGTCTATCAGGATTTCACTTGCTACAGCAGTATACTACGATTATAAGATCTAGCAGATGAATGTCAAGACTGCATTCCTCAATGGTAATCTAGAGAAAAAAGTCTATATAACTCAGCCAGAAGGATTTATCTCAAGTGGGAGGGCAAATCAAGTATGCAAGCTAAAGAGATCTATCTATGGATTAAAGCAGGCTTCGAGGAGATGGAACATCTGATTTGATATGACTGTCAAAGAGTTTGGCTTTATCAAAAATAAGGATGAACCATATGTGTATAAGAAGATAAGTGGGAGTGCTATTATCTTCTTGGTTCTGTATGTCGATGACATATACTGCTTATTGAGAATGATATCCCAATGATGCAATCGGTCAAGACTTGGGTATCAAATAAATTTTTCATGAAAGACTTGGGTGAAGTATCCTATATACTGGGTATAAAGATCTATAGAGATAGATCTAAAAGGATGTTAGGCTTATCCCAGTCACAGTATATAGATCTCATATTAAATAGGCTTAATATGGAGGCTAGTAAGAGAGGTTACTTGCCTACAAGTCATGGTATACGTCTCTCCAAGAAAATATATCTTAAGACATTAAAGGAGAGAAAGAGGATGAATGAAATCCCTTATGCTTTGGCTATGGGATCGATTATGTATGCCATGCTATATACCAGGCCTGATGTAGCTTATGCTTTGGGCATAGCTATCAAATTTCAAGCTGATCCAAGGGAGGATCATTGGAAAGCGGATGATAGCAAGTTGATATCAGGGTATGTGTTTACTCTAAATAATGGGACAGTGAGTTGGAAGAGCTCCAAACAGCAGATAGTATCTGGCTCATTTACTGAGACAGAGTACATCACTGCTAATGAAGCCATTAAGGAAGCGATCTGGATGTAAAAATTCATCATAGATTTAGGAGTCATTCTTAAGAATGAAGGACCAGTGTCACTCTATCGTGATAATATTGGGGCCATTATTCAAGCAAAAGAACCTAGGTCTCATTATAGATCCAAGCACATCCTCAGATGCTTTTATCTCATTAGAGACAACATGTTGTCCTTGAACGAGTAGACAGAAAGAACAATATAATAGACCCATTCACAAAGGCCATACCAAAGCAGCTATATAATCGCCATCTTATAAGATATAAAGATGATTGACTTTTGTGCAAGTGGAAGATTGAAAGAAGAGTGCCCTATAAGCCAATCTCAAATGTGTTACGATGGAATTTTTTTTTATAATTTTCTAACTCATAAAATGATATTTATTATTTGAGATATTGATTCATCATATTAGTTGCATCGTATTATGTCTAAGATTATGATGAACCCCAAAGATTAGGATAATAGTTTTAGGAGACATGAATGGATTATGCTAGTGAGACCTAAGATTTTAAAACTTAATCTTAAATATTCCTGGTCGTAGGAGCATTGAGTCAGAGATCAATATTTCGGATAGACTGGCACATCCTATGTATGCTCGATGGAGAGGGTGGCAGATCTCACTAGCCACTTGTGTGGGACACTAATATAAGGATGTGGGTGCTCATTTGAAAAATAGGTCCACTAAATTGACTCGATGAAAGAGAACTTTTCATAGAAGCATTACTTGCATGTCAAAAATAGTTCTCTAAGTGGAAGTTGTGCAAGTGATCCTTAGACTTGAGACTATCATAGAATCTTGTGCACATGAACCCATATTTTGATTCATACCCAAGCATAGTATTAAGATATGTACGGGATGTTTTGGATATGATGGAGTGTATATGGAGGTTGTGAGTAGGTCATATTGAAATCGATCACTCCTAGTAAGAGGAGATCGCATCCTATGTATTCTCAATCCTAGATGACTTGAAAAAAATCTTTTGGCCAAAAGCAGAAAAGAGATTAGAAAGAGTTTCTAATACTTCTTTATTGGAGTCATCATTGATTAATTGAAAATCAATATGAATATGTGTTTGAGTTTGACATGATTCCATACTTATGAACATATTCAGGATGCAGGGATGATCGAAGGATTGAATTCTCTGGTAACTTACCACTGAAGGGCATATTTGATATTTCTACCAAAATTCTACATCTTTTGGGTAGTCATGATATATTGCTAGATGTCAATCTTGACTTATAAATTTTTTATCAAATTAAAGTATCTAATTCGATCACCAATTAGAAAAGATTATAATTATTGAACTTGGGTTAGCTCGATTGGACCTAAATCGATTTGATTGAAATCTAATCAAATTTGATCAACTTACATCCAGACCTACTATTAGCTAGATGTGAAATCCAATGGGTCACACACATATAGAAATTGACCAAGGATCCTTTTGAAAAAGGTTGATTGAAATTTTGGATTCAATCAGGGCTCCAGTAAGCATGCTAGCATGTGTGGAACCCTTGCTCCTTTGGAGATCAATTTGGTCTCATCCCTTGCTAATTAGTTAGCCCAATTTGATGGACATTTGGGTCAGGTCATGCCACTAAGAAACTATCCAAATTGAGGCACCACATCCCATTTTAACACCAATTATGGAGAGTCCAAGTTGTGAAGGACTATTGGCCCAAAATAGGTTCTACATACAAGTGTTGACGTGGGCAAAAGAAAAGAGTCCTTCTGGCATTGGATCAAGATACATGTGGTAGCCCATATCACCCTCCATCCTCTGATGCACATCTTAAAGAATGAGATGTATTTTTTCTAAAAATTTGGAGGGGAGAAAAATTAGAAAAAGGAAGGAAGTCTCGCACGTGCGTGCAGAAGCATCGCATCTCTTTGAGATTTGGAGAGTTGTTCTCCTTACCAAATGCTTTTATAATGAAACTATTTTTGGTTATAATGTTTCACATTTGATAATATATTTTTAATAATTTTTTTAGAATTTTTTTAGACTTATCTGGATGCCAAACAGATGCCATAAGTTCCTCCTTATGTATGCACACGTCGTGATCAGACTTTGTGTGAAAGGATGCAAGAACACATCTATTTATGAGAACTTTTAGCTACTCATTTGGTGTTATAGAATCAAAATTAAATTCTCTATCCACATGGATTTTTTTTGATTTGAGAAGAGATGTGAAAGTATCCCTTCTCTGGTCACGCACGTGGAGCAAGGTGCTGATCGACGTATCATTGATAAGAGTCCTTCTGTTTGAAGAACTTTTATCTCTGATAATCAGATCAGATAGGCCTCTTAAATAAGGTGCATCCCTCTCTTTTGGTGTCTCTCTAGTGGCTATAAATTGGCTGGGATGATGGATGTCTGATACATTCAGAAAGAGTTTTCAATTTTATCTCCATTGCTCTCCTTTCTTTCATACAACTTATCTTAATTTTAGGACAAAGCTTTGGAATTAAGACAAAACCTTATCTAGTCCTAATAAGGGTTGTGAGGGTCCTAAAGAAGGAGGATCAGAAGTTCAGAAGAGGTTCTGAGAGGGTGGAGTCAGTTTCTTGGAGAAATCTGACTGGTATAAGGCTAGTTGAGTTCTAGTAGTTAGAACTCTTGAAGCAAGGTGAAGAAGGAGCGCTGTCCTTAGTTCAGTTTTCATGTGGATCACCATTGGAGGGTGGACACTTGGATGCCTTATAAAAATTGAGATTAATACTATAGGTATTCTTCTTATCCTAATTTATATTTATTATACTTTGATTATTATAGTTAAAAATTTTTGGGCATTAGGGTTTTCGGTACATCGGATATTTTGAATGAAAGTTTTAAACACCTAACCCTTCTGCTGTGCCACTAAAACCCAACAGGCTTTACTTGCGCTCATTGGTGGGTCTAATTTAATTAGAAAATGAGATCAATAACTGTCAGATGAGATTTCAGAACCTAGAGACTAGGTCTACTGTAATTTGCTTGAGAAGTATTGGATAAGAGTTATCCACTTATTGGTTGACATATTTGCCAATAACTATCATGTGAGGTAGCATGCTAATGAGTGGGACTGCATTATCCACTAGGAACCCTAACTCATGAAGGGGTTCTCATTTTTCCATCTGAGGAGTGCAGGGATTCACAGAAATAGTGGGAGATAGTTTGTTTTTAAAATAAAATCTCTAAAACAAACTAATTATCAATTACAAAAGTCTAACTAGAATCTTCATCTCTCTATAGAAAAATTATCTGCCTCTAAGTGACTTGTCTGCTTATTTGAGTAGAACTGATTGTTAGGTTCTAATTTAATTTATTGATTGGCTTAAGAACTTGAAAAGTGTTTTGAGTTTTGAGTAATTAGGTTGTGTCTTAGGCCAACAAGATTACGTAAGGGATCTTGAAAAGTTCAAGAGACACACCTTTAGAAGGTATGTCGAATCTGCTTGTGATTAAGACTAACCTTATGATTTCTTCTAAAACCAGTTGGGTTATAGACTTTGGTTCTAGTATACACTTGTGCACTTCAATGCAGGATCTTAAGAAATATAGAAGGTTAAGGCTAGGAGAGATGATCCTACGAGTAGGCAATGGAGCAAAAATTATTTCTATGATCGTAAGGACCTATCTTCTTTGACTACCATCTGATTTTTATCTAGAATTAAGAGACTGTTATTGTGTATCTGTTGCTAGTAGAAATTTGATTTTTATTTCAAGCTTAGCATAAGATGACTATGAAATTAGTTTCAGTATGGATCATTGTACCATTTATTTTGAAAATAAAATGGTTAGATGTGGTCACTTAATTGATAGCCTCTACCATTTGCATATCAATGCAGATGAATTAGTTAACCTATCCAAGCAAATTATGAGTGCTGTTGGGTCTAAGAGATCAAGAGATGAGATTAACCTAAAGTACATGTGGCACCTTAGACTAGATCATATTGGAGAGAAAAGGATTAATAGACTAGTGAAAGAAGATCTTTTAGGCTCATTCTTGGATGAGTCGTATTTAGTCTGCGAGTCCTATCTTTAAGAAAAAATGATCAAGCTACCCTTTATAGGACACTGAAAAAGACCACTGAGGCACTTGCTTTGGTACATATAGATGTGTGCGGTCCATTTGATATACTGGTCAGAGGAGGTTATCTCTATTTCATCATCTTTACCAATGATTTTTTATAGTACGGATATGTGTTTCTTATGAGACATAAATCTGAAGCCTTTGAAAAGTTCAAAAAATTTATATTTGAGGTAGAGAAGTAAACTAAGAAATCACTTAAGGTACTTTGATCATATCGAGGAGAAAAATATCTGAGTGGAGAATTTCTCAATTATCTTAGAGAAAATAACGTAGTCTCTCAATAGACTCCATGTAAAATATCTTAGCTCAATGAGATTTTAAAAATAAAGAAATCAGACCCTATTGGATATAGTTCGATCCATGATGAGCTCCACTGACCTCTCCTATTTCTTTAGAGATATGCCTTGTTAATAGCCAATTACTTAATTAATTGAGTTTCCTCTAAGCCTGTTCCTACTACACTATATGAGATATGGTATGGTAAGAAATCAAATTTTGGTCACCTCGTAATTTGAGGATGTCTAGCTCATGTCAAACGATAACAGGCAGACAAGTTGGAGAGTAGGTCTATGAGAGCTCATTTCATAGGGTACCCAAAAGAGTCTTTGAGATGCTATTTTTACCTTCTAGAGGATCACAATATGATTGTGAGCTAGCATGTCATATTCTTAAAAAAAAGATTTATCCTAGATGGAGGCAGTAGGAGAAAAATTGAGCTCGAAGAAAGTATCTTTGAAGAGCAACGAGTCATAGAACCTAAAGAACCTATTCCATCTCATAGATCCACTAGGATCTCACATCCTCCTGAAAGGTACATTGGCATGTTGACAAAGTATGTAGAGGAAACGTTGCTCATGGACGATATGGACTATGTTGATGATCTTAATACCTATGATGAGGTGATGTCAAATATTGACTCCGAGAAATGGTTGAAAGCGATGAGATCAGAGATTGACTTGATGCACACCAATCAAGTCTGGACCTTAGTAGATCTATCAGAAGGAATAGTTTTTATTGGATGCAAATGGATCTTTAAGAGAAAGATTGGTTCAGATGGAAAGGTGGAGACCTTTAAAGTTAGGCTTGTGGCTAAAATTATAGTCAGCATGAAGGTGTTGACTATCAGGAGATCTTCTCACTAGTTGCCATACTAATGTCCATTCAAATACTGCTTGCTATTACAGTGGCTCATAATCATGAGATTTGGTAGATGGATGTAAAAACTATCTTTCTGAATGGATATCTTGAGAAAGATATTTATATGGAGTAGTCTTTAAGTTTCACGTCCAATGATGGAGATCATAAGGTCGGCAGGCTGTAAAGGTCCATTTATGGACTAAAGCAAGTATCTCAAAGTTAGAATACTCATTTTAATGATACGATCAAATCATTTGGTTTTATCAAAAATGAGGAGGAATCATGTATTTTCAAGAAGGTCAGTGGGAAGGCTATTACATTCCTCGTATTATATATGGACGATATCCTCCTAATTAAAAATAATATTTTCATGATGACTTCTACTAAGTTATGATTGTCTAAAGAATTTTTTATGAAAGACCTAGAAGAAGTATCCTATATTCTGAGAATAAAGGTCTATAGAGATAGATCTAAAAGGATACTTGATCTTTCATAACAGCTGTACATAGAGAAAGTGCTGAAGCGGTTCAGCATAAAAAATTTCAAGAGGGATTTATTATCCTTCAGATATGGAGTTCATCTCTCCAAGAAAATATGTCCTAGAGCACCTGAGGAAATTCAGTGTATAAGCAAGATTTCTTATGCTTCTACTATAGAGAGCCTCATATATGCTATGCTATGTACTCGACCTGATATTTCTTTTACTATGAGTGTCACAAGCAGATATCAATTGAATCCATAAGAGGAATATTGGATTGCTATGAAGAATATCTTTAAGTGCTTGAGAAGGACTAAGAATCTATTCTTAGTTTTTGGACGATGAGACTTGCAGGTGCAGAGATACACTGACTCAGACTTTATGTCTGACAATGTTGATAGAAAATCTACATCAGGTTTTGTATTCCTATGTAATGGTGGTGTGGTTAGTTAGAAGAGTTTCAAGCAATCGATCATTGCAGATTCCACCATGGAGGTAGAGTATATCACCTCGTCGGAGGCTACTAAGGAAGGATTTTGGTTCAAAAAGTTTATTGTGGAGTTGGATGTGATGCCATCAGATGTTGTTCCACTCTTTTGGGATAACAATGGTACCATAGTGCTTACTAAGAAACCAAGGTCTCATCAGAAGTTCAAGCACATCGAGCGATGATTTCATGTGATTCGCAAATACCTCGAGAAGAAGTTCGTCGAGATGTAGAGTGTCGACTCTATAGAGAATATGGCTGACCTTCTGACCAAGCCGTTGAGCTAATAGAAGACTTAAGCTCATCTTGAGAAGATGGAGCTTAGGTTTTTGATCAATTAGCTTTAGATTAAGTAGGAGATTGTTAGATGATGCCCTAAAAGCCAGATTGGCTGACACATATACATTTTTTGGGGCATAATTTTGTAATTAAATTTTTAAAATTAATAAAATTAGATTAGTTTTTTATTCATGTTATTCATAAATCATTCGAGGAGTTGATCTGACAATAACACATATTCTCAAGAGTTGAAAATTTGAGACACATGTCATTTGGGGTCAATTCTTAAATGCTCCCGATCAATGGATCATTACAAAGATAGTGAATGATCTAGATAGATTTGTACATAAATCATTTTTTTCTTGGATAGATGGTCTCGAGTCTACAGTATAGAGATACTGGAGTGAGAGTGCAGATAGTTGATAGAGATCAAGAGTACTAAGTGTGAGTAGCACGTGAAGTCACTTGGATGGCTGCCCACTCATCAGTGACTTACTCAATGTTGCAGTTGTGTAGATAGTTCTTTGATCTATGGTGCCTCGGTTACTCATAGTAGGGTTGCTGTAATTTGACTGTACAATCACTTGGTTACTTAGCCATTCAAAATCTTACAGTGTATGTTGGCTACAATAGATCCATTGTAGAAATAGGATGTGCATCAAGATAGGATCTGTCGATCCTGGTAGACAGGGAGAGGTCCTATGCAGTTCATGAGATTAAGTCCTAAAATCCATGGTCATGGTAGGTGAATGATGGAAAAAAATTTTCATAAGATTTCACATAGACTCAAGTCGATTGGATCTAACATATGACGGACGAATGTGTTTGACAAATTATCCTTGACTTGCATCTTATCGGGACTCACGATAGAAGAACCAAACTATACGATAACTGCATGTAGATGTTCATTTTTAGTTCTTCTACGTTGCCACTATATACTGCTACATATTGCTGGTGGATTGTGGGATCAATGAGAATTATTTTGGTAATCAATAATTCTCAATTGATTAGTTGGAAAGAGTTTCAGTCCATTAAAAGAAGTTTCAATGATATTGATGATGGAGATCACAATATATCTCACTATTAGATAGAATTGAATCTATGGGGTCACACAAACAAGAGATTTGATCTAGGATGGATCAATTGGACTTGTAAAGTCTCAATTGGGTTTGAATTTGGTGAAATCCTATTGGGTTTAAGAAACTATGCTAGAACATAGTTAAATCTAATTTCTCTTCAGACTTGGACTCCCTATTGGATAGAGATTTTGACCAAGTCAATTGCATGCATTTGGATAAGGATGAGTATCAAAAGTTGGCCCTCATCTAATCTTTCTTTGGGCATGGACTCTTGGAGAGAAAGGTTGGCACCCCCTTTGTTTTACCGTGAGTTTTAAGAGAGGGGGCGTGCATCCCTTCTGGATGAGATCCAGGGGTGCACGCCCATCTGGATTAGGTGCCCCCTTTATTTTACCATGAGTTTTAAGAGTGGGGGTGTGTGCCCCTTCTGGATGAGAATCAGTGGCGCACGCCCATCTAGATTAGGCACTTTAGGTTTTTCAAGAGAAAGGGGCATGCTAGGGTTTTCTTGGCGTGAAGTTTTAAGGACGCGTACACTCCTTTGTTGGCATGAAATCAAAAGGGTTTGATTTCAGATAAGCAAAGTCCTCCTGCTTTAAGGATTTGACCAATCAAAACCCTAAAGCCCTAGGATTCCTTCTTATCTATATAAGATCCTTAAGTGTTAAGGACTCTCATGAGAAAATTATCTCATGCCAAAAATTGCTGTGCCCCTCTTGAAAAGCCCACACCAATCCTTTCTCACGCCCACCTTTCTCCACCCTACCTCCCTCTATTCTCTTCCTCCATCATGCCGACAATTGGTTTTGGGTGTTCCTTGTATTCTCAGCCATCCAAGTTGTTTGATGGTTCAGATCTAAGCCAAGAGAAGGAAGAAAAACAGATCAAAGATCAATGGTTGATCCAGAAGAAGATCTATGTCAAGGGAAGGAAGAAAGCAAGATCCAGGATCAAGGGTAGATCTAGTTGATCGGGATCAAGAGTTGATCGTTGATCAAAGTGCATGCTAGATTCTCCTTGAAAAAGAAGGATCAACATAAGAGGAACATCCTAGATCGATCCCAAATGAATACCCATAAAGGTCAGATACATGTGCGGCTCTACAGGAACCTTATCAGATTACCACGATAATCGGATTATGGTGAAAAGCTACCCACGCAAGGTGAATTTCCTAATCTGATTTTTAATTTTAGAATCTTAATTTTAGCATATGAACACTCTTGGCTATATGTAGATTAGTCTATATTTGGTATGCATGCTTGATTTAAAAAGAATTTTAAATCTAGATCAGTTTGATTTTCGCTACAATCTGATTTCTGTATGCGTATTCTGAAAGTTGGATTTTCTTCAAGATCAACTCAGATTCAAAGGAATAGGGCTCAAAGCCTTTATTGGGTTCATAAATCAAGTAGAAAAAGAATGATAAAGAAGAAGAGAGAGAAACTAAGAGGTTGGAACAAAGCTGACTAAGCGATACCACCCAGCATCCCAATCGATTCGATCTTGGTGATTTCATCAAATCATGATTGAATTAGTGTATTGATGGCTCAATAAAAATTACAGATGATCAAATTTTACTAAGTCTAGTCTAGATGTGTGCTGGCATACTGTCTGATGACTATGGCTTAATATCCCTTCACTAAGCTTGATCAAAATAATTGAGAGAAAACCTTCACTAAATCAAATTACCCTAGTGAGATAGTGGAAAGAGAGAAAAAAAATAATATAGAGAGAGAAACTTTTAGAGAGAGAGAAACTAGAGAAAGTGAAAAGTATTCTAGGGAGAAAAAGTAGAAGGAGAAACAATTTCGAGTGAACGAACGAAAAGAGAGGAGAGAGAATAGAACTCTCTTTCTTCCTTTTTTTTTTCCTTTCCTTTTTTTCTCCTTCATCTTCCTCTTTTCTTCTTATTTCCTTCTTGGTGGAATAGGAGACCACGTTCTCTCGTTCCTTCCATTGAATAGGGGGCATCCTACCCCCTCTCTTTGACAAAATTTGGTGACTATTCAGCAAAATCAACATCCCTTGGATCAAAAAAGTAAGGAAAAGAAGGATCAGAATGGTTATCTCAACTCCAACAAGGGATTTGCTACTATTCTTATCGTTATAGTGAGTTTGATCAGTGGTCTTCTAAGAGGAGGAGAGGGAGGAAACAATGGTGGCTTCAGTGATTTCCAGTGACTTGGGAATGGGATCTAAAGAGAAGGGCGAGGTTCATTAAATAGACTGAAGGGTGGTCGATTCCCACTCAACATCGGCTTCCCTCCAACAAGATCGAGAGAGAAGAGAAAACTCCCATTGGAAGTCTTCTTCTTTTGTTTTCCTTTCTATTTCTTTTTTTTGGTGTCTGCTTTAAAATTATGCACAAACCATTTTGGCTGTTTCTTTTGGTGGTTGGGCCTACCAAATGGATCAAGACCAGGTTGATTTCGGGCCTATATGGGCTAGGATATTACACATACGTAGCTGCACGTATACATGTTTATCTATGTAGGTACTTTTATATGTACATAGTTATGTACGATGGTATGTACATAAGAATATATGTAGGTAAATACATAGGTAAGTATATCGTTATGTACTTATGTATGTATATATGTATGTTGGTATGCATATATGTATATATGTAGGTATATTTTTGGTATGTATGTACATGCGTGGGTAGGCATGTATGTACATATGTAGGTGGGTATGTATGTATGTCTAGATAGATATGTAGCTTGGTTCGTATGTATGTTTATGTACCTATGTAGTTATGTTGATTTGTATGTATATATGTAGCTATGTAAGTATATATGTACATAGGTAGATAGGCAGATAGGTATGCATGTATACATACTTATACATACTTTATATATATATATATATATATATATGAAGTATATGCATATGTTCCTTTTTGAACTCTCAGGTGGGTCATAATGTCTTTCTCGTATGTACTCTATTTACTGCACCATCTAAAAGACAGATTCTTTGTTCTTTCTTTCTCTTCTTATTCCATCTTAACAAACATCAGGTGTGCAAATACCTAGATGATTTGGTTGTTTTGGGTTTGTTTGTTGTATTCAAAATATGGAATCCGTACTTTATCCAAAGGCCAAAAATCTTCTCTTCTTTCTCATCCTCTCTTTAGTCTAGTCCGTGCCATCTTAATGACCAATTCCTTTTGCTTAGTCCTCTCATCACATCGCAATAAAGTTGAAGTGTGCCATCACAAAGGAAACATCTAATTTATATTGATTTGGTTTGTTGTATTCAAAATGTAGTATAGGTACTTTACCCCAAAGGACAAAAGAAAAAATCACCGAACTTGTGAGCCTGAAATACTTTGTAGGGCTTTGAATTTTATCTTGAATGAACATGGTTCTAACCTTGTAGGGTATTAGGAGGATGCAGTTGGTTTATCTCTCGAAACATTGTAACTATCATTGGGTTCAGCTATGGATAAAACATAGCTCTGTAAATCCAAAATCTTGGCATAATTACTAGCGCATTTTTCGTTGAAAATTTTAGCAATATGTGTGAATCTTTTCATAAGTGGGGTTTGATCTGGCCTTTGAAGTGGTGACAGAGACGTAGATGCTGTTGCCACTTTGGTCAGGTTTGGATCGAACCTTTTGCTAATCCGAGCTAGAGCCATCTTTGTTGTTATGAAATTGTACAAGAGCCATAGTATGATGAATAATCCATTTAGGATCTGTTTGGATGATTAAACTAAAAATTTCAATAAATTTTATAAATTAGACAAGTATAACTTATAAAATAATAGGTTTACAAGTTGAGCAAGACTTATATTCATAAGAATTCAGTAATAACTAGGAGTGTGCAAATTGATCGATTTTCGATCGGTTCAGTTTTTGTCAATTATTAAAACTGAATCAAATCATCAATTATTTTGGTGTTTAGTTCGGTTTCTATACTAAAAATTTTGATTTCGATTTAAAATCGAATAGAAGATTTTTTAATCAGTTCAATCTTCGATATTTAATTTGAAGTTTTAGATCAAATTTTTTAAATTGGTTCGATCTTCGAAATTTAATTTGATAATTTTGGTTAACCAAAAACCAAAATTATCTATTGTTTGGTTTGGTATTTAATTTGATAACTTTGAATGATGATGGAGGAGGCGGCTTGGACCTTAGTTCTGGGGCATGGTAATGTGCATCAAACTCCTCATCCCAATGTACCACAACATCGATTTTAAGGTGTGCCATGGCTTGCCCTCACATCCTCCCTTTTCCTCGCTGCTAGTACTTAGATCTTCGGATGCCTCCAGCCCTTGGACCCTCAAACCATGCCGCCCCCTTTGCCCTCTTCTTCCAGTGCCTCTCCATCACGGCCACCAACCTCATGCTCCTCCTCGATGCCTTGCCTTGCCTTTGTCCTCCTCCTTTGGTTCCCAGTGCTCCTCATCATTGACCATATCTACTCCAGTACAACAACTTCCTCCTCAGGAGCCTAAATTAAAGCAAATAATAAAATTATTAAAGAACTAATAAACCCAAACCAAATCCAAAAGCTTAGCACAAAGAAGTCCAAAGCTGAATTACCAAACTGAATAGAACGAAATTATTTTAGTTTGGTTTGTTTGGTTGTAGACTACTTCAGTTTGATTTTTGATTCTATAGAATGCAAATATAGAAGTTCGATTTAAAAAAAAATATGTCCGATCGCATCAAATGTTAGGAAGGTAGAATAGATTAGTAATTAAAATTTTCATAATGTTTATGAGATTTCACCTTGATTCGTAGTAGAAAAAGATCAAGATTGAAGAAGCTCCTATATTAATTTGCTTCGCAAGATCTGGATGTACGGATCCTCTACTTCGCGTGCATGCCAAACTCTATAGAAGAGAGGGATGAACATCTTCAAAGAGGAAAAAGATGAAGCCTTGAGATCTAATTTCAAGGCCTTGGAACAGCCCACACGCCACCATGCCATGAGGAGGGAGGATTTCTAAGAGGAGAGAGAAGCCCAGGGAGAGGTGACGCCTAAGAGAGAGGGGATGCCCACACCAAGAGAGATCTCCACGCCTAGGCTAAGGGTTGATTCTTTTTTTCTCTTCTCCATACCTCTCCTTATATAGACAAGAGTTCCTAGATTAAATCAAACTCCTTAAAGTTTAAGGAATATAACTCTCCATATTTGAATCAAATCCAAACTTCCTAAAGCACAAGAAATCTCAATCCAAGTAGAAGAGGTGCCAACTTATGCCTCCCTTCATTATGCCGCACGCCCAAAGGGAGTGGGCTATTTTCAGCCCCCTCTCAACCACTTTGGTCAGCCCACATGATGAGAGAATAGTTGAAAAATGTGGCTAAGTAGATCAAATTAGATTTGATTCAGATTTAGATTTAATTCGAATTCAATTCGAATCCAATTCGAACCAATTTTGAAAAGGCTACTGATCTAATCCAATTAGGATCTTGTCCAAGTCTAACTTGATAAATTAACCCAATCAAGCCTTAATAAAATTAAGTTCAATTAAATTAGATCTGATCTAAAGTGATTAGGACTTAAATCGAATCTCTCATAATTGCTTGGATCATTAATTTGATTTAATTCATTCTCGAAATCAAATCCGCACCTCATGCACAGTGTTAGCTGAATATAGTCAGTGTTTAATTTTGTATGACCTATGACTTAATTCTCAATTAAGTTAATCTATATATTCAATCAAGTCTCATGCTTTCAAATTGAATACATAAATACTCGATCAATTTTTTTCTACATTGTTTGACTTTTGTGTGCGACTCCATAGGTTCGAACAAGAACTTCTTCCTATAATAATCGAAATGACCATCTAGCAATGATACCTGATATCTAGATAGGTCAAATATTTGCAAAGCAATATTCAAGAACCTCGACATATAATTACCGCATAATTCATCTCTTTGACCCTGATGCTCAAAGTGACCTAGGATTTAACTGCCAACCCTGAAACAGTCATTCACATCATATTTCAACCTTTCAAATCTATCACATAGATTATCCTAGCTAAGATTTTATTAAATTAAAATATAGTGATATATTTACTCCTATAATTTGGAGAGGTCAATCTCATCTTAATCCTATACAGACTTCATAAGTATTTGATGGTACCTAATAGCCTTCTATTACTACATAAGAAATGCAGATAGTCCGGCACTAAAGCACAGTGAGTTGCTTGCAAGTCACTATAGTGATCTCAGGTTTAAGGGACACTTATGCCCATATATTTTGTGAGTTATTTTTTATAGTAGAGCACTCAATAGGTGAGTTACTTGTTCCATAACGATGTACTCCTATATCTCATCTGTATGTCATACCAGTGTCTCCACACTCTTTGATTACGAGAACAACCAACCTATATGGCATACAATGACCTACACTCGATAAACATCATCATCCTATTAATGACATATCATTTGGTTACGAATATGTTTAAGAACTATTCTATAAATTCTTGTTTATTGATCATAATATAGTTCTAAAGATTTCATCATAATACAAGAGTTCTAATAAAGAAGATGTACACCTTATGATGAATAAGTTAAAATTATTTTTTATTCATTTATCAATAATTCATATACAAAATCTAATTATTTATAATAAGCCAATTGGCTTTAGGACATAATTTCTAACCAATTTTTGGGAACTTCAGTTCGATATGAACTGAAAAAGCCGAATATACATCTCTAGTAATAGCTTTGAGGTGAGCTGGTTTGAGTCCTATAGAGGGAACAAAAGACCTCAGCTATTACTAGATTCTTATGAATATAAGTCTAACCAAGCTTGCAAACCCATGATATTGCTCACTGTATTGGCCTAATCCATGAATTCAATAAGATCTACAGCCCAATCATCCAAATAGCCCCTTAGTTGTTCTTTTTGCACAATTTGTTTGGTGTGGCTCACAATGGATGGTGTAGCCAACTAGCCCTAATCTCCATGAACTATCATAGACCTAATGATGGAAAGTGCATGATGATACTCTATCATTAACTTACTTGTTGTCATGATAATGAGTGAGGTGGGGTTGTCAAGTAATGTATTTAAACGAAGTTGTACAGCTCTACATTCATTTGATGACTATGGATGCAAATAGGATATTAGTTGGATGCGAAATCTGTATCTCTATTTGTTTCTAAATGTGTATGATGCAAATTGGATAATAATGGTATGGGTATAAATACCGATATAAGTTAGATAATTTCACTTAAAAATATTAATTGATCAAATTGGATATTTGGTGATGTACAATATTAGTTGATAATGAAGGTATTATTAAGTGAAAGGTAAATAAATAAAGTCAATGCCATGTTAATATAGTCACTTATCTTCCTTAAAAATTCATGAGGGCTATATAAGTTTTAATAAGGTTACAAGAATAACTAGATATTTTGATATAGGTTGGATGTTTATCTATCAATATCTATATCTATTT
The DNA here is from genome assembly GCF_000442705.2 of Elaeis guineensis. Taxonomy (NCBI): domain Eukaryota; kingdom Viridiplantae; phylum Streptophyta; class Magnoliopsida; order Arecales; family Arecaceae; genus Elaeis; species Elaeis guineensis. The sequence goes on along the minus strand of NC_025999.2, from coordinate 28,830,043 downwards.
TTCTTTGATGGATATAGATACAAGATACTGATATCAGTTAAATGTGCAATTTTGTATCTATATACGGATAGGTTTGGATGCAAAAATGGATCTAAAAAAATAGCATCCAGTAAACTTTCACCCATAGGTTTCCTCTAATAACATTAACATGGAATACCAAATTTATCAATTTGAAGTCTAATGTAATCTTTTAGCTACTAAAAGAGTAGCATTTAGATGTGCCTATCCCTCATCTTTCTACCATCAATACTAGATGTATTGATATCTTCATTTCCTGATGTCCATCCTTTGGTGACTACTATATCATTGTTATGTTATTGAAACTATACCTATCTTGAAGATTGTTGTCGGCCTTTTCATCTTATTGGAGACGAGCCAAAAAACTCAAAATCTCTAAAGAACTCAGTTGATTGAGATAGAGAGTATGCCGTCAGTCTTGCTTAGATGAGGCCTATATGCATGCACAACCATGCCATTGGTATTGGATTAGTAGCAAAGATGAGGGTTAGAGGAAGTATACAAAATAGCGTAGATTTTGATACCATGATCTTCAAATACTTTTGCCACCATCACATCACCATTCAAAGGATATGAAATTGGATAAATGCGTAGTACTGGGATACTGTAAAAGGGTGTAGAGCTGAACTATGATAGAGGTATAGTGCTAGGCTATAATATAGATACAACACTGGGCTATGGTAGATATTCTAAGTTTAGCATAATTTTAAGATGAATGGCTAAGATAAAAATAAAGATAAAAATAAATTAATTGGATTGATTTTTAAAGAGTATCTAATACAAAGTATAATTCTAATATTTATGCTAGTACATGGTAACTGTCCAATTTTAACACTAATAATCATGTTTGCTCCCATGCTTGGTAGTTTTTATAGCTGTTGTAGAGCTATCTTCCACCAAGCACATCCTTTAGCATGATCATTCTCCACCAGTTGTCAAATAATAATATTTAAACTTTTAAGATTATTAGTTAGAAAAATAGATACTAAAATATATTATATATAATCTAAAATAATTAAAAACAATAACATACAAAAAAATTAATAATCTAAATTTCAGTTGCAATTTAATATAAACAATTAAATTACAAAATTCTTATATGATAGAAATTAGTTATGGATTATATATAAATATATAAATGTACTAATAAAAAATTTTGAAGTTGTTATATACTGGTCTAGAAGTTATGTTAGAGGCATTTAAAGCCAAGTTTCATGCTTTAGAAATTAAGTTCCTAGAGTTTAAAATAGAGAGAGTTAATTACTAGAAATCTAGATTCTTGTTAGTTATTGCATAGAAATTAATTTAAATAACTATTAATTACTAAAAAAATTTAAATTATAGGATTTGTGGTATACATAAATTAATCTAATAGACAAAAATTTAGAAAGCAAAATATGTTATTCAAGAATTTTAATTATGGACATTAAAAATAAATTTTGTTTCATCAAAAATAAATATCATATAGTTTATATCATAGAAATTGAGGTCTTGAAATTGAATATGTAGAAATTTAGTTTTTAAAATTAATGAATATTCAAAATCTTAAAACAAGAAAATAATTTCTTGAAATTAATTTACAAAATTAAAATAGATTTTTCATTTCTTCAAGTTTGAATATTACATAAATTATTCCATACAGATTTCTTATTCTTTAAACAAGATAACTCATGCATATCAAATTTATTCTTGTATTAAAACATTATGGAGAGAATGAATAAAGGAATAAAATTGTTATAGAAGCTTATAAGAAGTTAGAATAGATGCTTAAAAAGAAGAAATAACAGATGGATGGTATCTCTGGATTCCTCACAAGAGAGAGAACTTAGAGAGGAAATCTTGCAAGTTCTCACGAGATAGGAAGGGGTTGATGGCGTTGAATCTCTTGAGAGAGAGAGAGAATTAGAGAAACATGATCAGTGTAGTGTTGCTAGCATAGGTTTCTCATAGAAAAGAGAGTGGTTGGAGGAGAGGAAAAACATAGGATTTAAAGGTAAAGGATTTTCACAAATGTAGTAGGAGAGAGGCATGAGTTTCTCGTGGACAAAAGGCTCAGATTAAAAAGGGTGCTGGATCTACGTTTGCCTAAACCAAGTAGAACTCGGTTCGATAATAAAAAACTAAAAAAATATAGCAGGTCCCCCAAGGCACTAGATGCTACAATCTCTTCCCCTAAAAAGAATTTCATCCTTGTAGTTGACATACCTAAGTCTTCAAAAAGTTGAGGGTACTTCTTATTTTATTTGCTAGTTTCTAGTTGATGGCTTCTCTCTTAGAATGGTGACTCTAGCACTTTGACATTGTGAATGATACAATACCATAAAATCTGATCTTTCTTGTCTACAATCCATATAGGAGGTTTCTCATATCTCGAGTTCTCTCCAAGATAGAAATTCGAGCTCTATTGCATGGTTTGAGACTGGCATATGCTTTCTTAGCATAGAAAAATCGAAGATATTATGTATATTATCTTAATACAAATGGCAAGGCAATTCTATAAGCTACATCATTAATTCTTTACAGTATCTCAAGTGGACCTATATATGAACTTAGGACTTCACTTGCCTCAAATTTTGAACCTCGCAATTCTATTTGTAGGCAATATTTTAAGAAATGCATGATCACCCACTTGAATCTCTAGTTACCATCACTTTTTGATGCACAATTTCAGGTCCTCACAACTTTCTCTCACAAACACATCCCAACAGATAAGCGATCAACATTTCTTGCCATTTATATAATCCCTTATAAAATGCTTTTTGGATGCTACCCCATTAACTATTATTATAGGCAAAATCCACATGCTTAGCCATTAACTCTTCAGGTCAATAAGTCAATCTCTTAACATACCCTCCAAATTTTAATAGTCTTTTATGACTGACCTTTGGTTTTTGGGTAGAAAGTAGTACTAAGGTTTAGCTTAGTCCCTAAAATCAAAATTATGAGTCCCTATCTTCATCCTCTTGCCTTCATTTTTCCCTTGAGCTCCAATTTTGAAGATTTTCTTCCTCCTTGTCTTTGCATCAACTAGTCCATTCTTATTGACCAAAATGAATCTAGACATTACACTTGATGCCACTGCTCAAGGAAGGCAGGAAATGCTTTAGCACTTGGAGTTATAGGATTTCAAAACCCACATGTACTCATCCATGATTCCTTTGGCTTCCTCATTCTTGGTCCCATTTTCAAATAAATGGCTCTTGATATCCTCATGGATTCCTTTGGCTTCCTCATTCTTGGTCCCTTTTTCAAATCTATGGCTCTTGATATCCTCTGCTATCTTTCATTGCGATGTTGATGGGATCATTCTTTATAAAGATTAGGTTTTAGAACTTCGATTTGGTATATTGGATCTATCAAGTAAGCTTCTATTTGGGAAGGAAAATAACTCTTAGACATTTTCTCTCTTTATATCTTCTCTTATAGCCAACTGATCTCTCATCCTTGCTGGTCCTTGTTTTTGGTCATCTTTAGATAATTCCCTCTATCTAAATTATGGGATGACTGGTCCTAGCCTTCTCGATTTAGCATCACTCCTAAATCTTATGCCTAGCAATGAAGTGTTTCATGCAAACACTCTAGTTGACATTTTTCATGATGAATTTGGCTTTGACTTTTATAAGAAGGCCAATTATAGTTCTTATATGAAGGCCTTCTACCAGCAAATTGAGCCAATCATCCAACAAGAATACATCCCCTTCTTCCTAGTTTGGATTTGTAGATACCTTCTATGTTCTCAATCAGTATAGATTAAGATAGGACATCCTTGATCAGTTGCCACCTTGAATGATGACCGACCTATAACCATAGCTTCTTTAGTTTTCACCTATCTATATCAAGGCCTTAGGGAAATATTGTCTGGGACCTAGTTTTGTGGAGGATGTTTTTGGATTTTCCAAGTACAACTCTATAGCTATTTTCATGAAATCAGACCATCCATAGAAAATTTTTAAAGCTTATTTACTAGTTAATCTCTAATACACTTGTCTGGAAGGATCTTTTCTCACTTTTTTTGAATGAAAAGATTCCTGAAAGTCCTGCTTACTAAGATAATTTTACTTCACAAAGGATCACCAAACTTAATATGGATCACTTTGGCCAGTATGAGAAGGCTTGATTAGATAGACTTCAAGAGCAAAATTTCCATATTAGAATGCTAAATTATATGCCAAACTTTCGAAAGACTTTGACATGCCTATATGACATCCAATTGAGGTACTCTTTTCTTAAAAAAAAATAATAATTTAGCCTTTTGAGCTCTATGACATCCCCCACCAATAAAGGGTATGGTGCACTGAGCGATCAAGGCTAAATTTTATTATTTAGAACTCAAAATGAATCGGCCAAAACAAAAACTTTTTGATAAAAGGAATTTGATAGAGCATATCTCGCATCCAAGAAAAATTAGGTGTTATCAAAGACAAAGTGACACTGGAACTTGAAGATGGAGCGAAATAGCACAAGTGCAATATATAAATACTCACCCCTATGTAGAATCCACTACCTTGGACACCAACACACCGACTGCCACACCAAAATCCACCAACATAATGGCCAAGCAATGCCTTCTCCCACTCGAAATCCACCAAGAGGAGAGCTAGGCTCATACAAGAAGAACTCCTTTTCATGAGAAAGTAGAGAAAACTCTCAACCCACTTTCCAATAAGTAGTGCAACTCTATATTTATGCATGTGGCAAGTCCCTATGCCTATCAAACTCTACAACTACTCTTTTAATTAGTTACCCGAACTTCATCAACCCATCATACAATCAAAAAAGACTCCTATGCATGCATATATGAAAGTAACACTACTTTTAAAATAAAGAAAGTTGGGCATGCACACTACTATGTCATTCTCCTCCGGTTGGAAAGAACTTGTTCTTAAGCTCGGATTACACGTCACCTTCATAATATGGCCAAAGATCCATAATGTTGAAAGTCGCCAAAACATTGTAGTAGCCGAGCAACTCGATTGTGTAGGCATTCTCTCCAATCATCTTGAGTACCTTGAACGATCCATCTATCCTCGGTTTAATCTTGCCATGATGGCATGATGGAAAGCACTCTTTGCAAAGATGCACCCATACTAAATCTCCCTCCGTGAAGGTCACTAGTTTACGATATTTGTTGGCCACCTTTTGATACTTCTCATTGTACTGAATGATAGCCTTTCGATACTTCTCATTATACTGAATGATACGAGCTTGAACTTGCTCATGAAGTTGCTTAGTGCGCTTGGCTTGTTCATCAACGTCACTAATAAAAGAATGAGTAATAGGGAGGGGAGAAAGGTCAAGCAGGCTAATAGGATTGAGACCATAGATCACTTGAAATGGACTTACTCTAGTTGTTTGACTAGATGATCGATTGTAGAACTAGATCCCATTGTCGAATATTCTTTTCCACCAAACTCTATAAAAGATTGCCCAAGCTTCGGTTGATGGCTTCCATTTGGCCATCAGTTTGAGGATGATGAGAAGAACTAAACTGAAGGGCAGTGCCCAATTTGTTCCATAAAGTATGTCAAAAATGACTGATTGTTAGCTCTAAAATTAATTTTGATGATGTCAAAAGATATTTGAGGATAAATTATATCTTACTAATGAAGTACTTAAGAATGGTTGCAGGTCTCTTAAAATGCTTAATCATTTTGCTCATGAACCTTACCACACCTTCAAGAAAATTAAAGGCTATATCCTTAAGAAAACTCAAAGATAAGAAAATTGAAAAGCCTTACTCTAAAGAAAAGTCAATTTTCTTCACGAAAAACTCTCAAAATTGGAAGCAAAGAATCATAAAATTTAGAGGGTTTAATCTAGTCTGGATGTGCTCCTTAACATGTACAAATTATATTTAAGAAGGCAAGTTTAGCCTAAAAATAAGTTTGATCAAGAAATGCTATCTGAAACTACCTGTGGCATGTATTTAAGCTGACCAATTTAAAGTTGAGTTAAACCAATATCAGAAGACATAAAACATAGAAGCCTTCAAAATACAAAATAATCTTTTAAGCTAACGAAGTGATCAACTTAGCCGACCTAGTGTGGAACTTAGCCAACTCAATGAAGAGAATAGTCGACTCAGTTTTAAAGAAAGATGAATACAGAAAGTAGCATAAATCAATATTTCTTCTAAGCTGATATAGAAAATCAGAGAGCAGACCCAACTGTCAAGTGAGTTGACCAAGAAAAGATCTAAGTCGATCCAGTCTTAGACTAGTAGAATAAGATAGAATACTGAATTTTTATTATTTACTACTGAGCTGACTCAGATTTTCAGTTAGCTGACTCAATACCAAGGTGAGTTGACTTAATATTTGAGTGAGTCGACTCAGTGAATGCAAACTAAATAACGGCTAGTTTTTTAAAAATTCTGAAACATGGTTAATTAAGTCCAAACAGCTATTTTTTCATCCCAAACAGCTATTGCATTAATTGAAGGTATTTTTTGATCAATAAATATGAGGATTTGGTAGAAGGAACTAACTTTTGGAACTTTGAAAGAAACTTTAGAACTTTTGGAGCTCATTGAGTATTCATTCAAGAGAGAAATGTGAGGAACTACTAGAGAAAAAGGAAGAAATTTAAGAGAATTATAAATCTTATCCTTCCTACATTAAAGTCAGATTAAATGAGAGAAAGAGTGTGTGAACCTCAAAAAGCTACCATTGAGAAGAAGCATTAAAGGTTGCCTCAACCTCTCCAGTACTTAAGGAGGAAGTCCAAGCATTAAATTCTCAACTACCTCAACATCTTTAGTTTTACAAAAAGATTTTATTGTTCTCTACTCTATTCTTGTATTCAGTATTATTTATTTGAGTATGTTTCTGAGGTCTAAGAACTTGGGGTTGGTCTAAACCTTATTAAAAATTAAATGTTGTATTAGTTTTGACTGATATCTCTGAAAAAATCAATCAAGATTAATTTTTATCCCAGAAGAAAATAATCAGATTGATTGTGAGTCTGAAAGAAATTAATTAGTTATAAGATTTTAGTTGGTAAGCCAATAAAAATTAACTATATTTGATTGTAAATCCAAGAAAATAATCAGATTGTAATCTTGAAGAGATTATAGTTGAAATTCTCATATGAGTTTGCTTGGAGAGTGGATGTAGATACTGAGTTTAGTATCGAACCACTATAGATCCTTATATTTGTGATTGTGATTGTTCTTATTTCTATTTATTGCTCTATCATATGCTTATTTTTGCTGTATCTTTATAACTCTTGCTTATCACATCACTCATATAATCTGAATTATTTTTAGGCATAGAAATTCTTTCTAGTCTAAAGTATTCAATTTTATAAAATCTAATTCACCCCCCTTTTGGATTGCTACCTCTGGAAAACACTGATAAACTTTGGATCTTAGTCGGAAGTGATCATTTTTGGGATGCCATGGAGCTTAACTATCTTTCAAAAGTAGAAGTCAATGATGTGAGTAGCGTCAATCATCTTCATGCATGGAACAAAATACACCATTTTGGAGAATCAATCAGTGACCACTATGATAGAGTCCTTGTTCCATTGAGTCTGCAGTAGACCCAAAATGAAGTCATGACTCACATCCTCCCATGGTGCATTCAGAACTAGCAATGGAATAGAGAGATCAGTATTTTTAACATGGCTCTTAAAAATATGACAACTCTTGCACCTTGCAATATGGTTAGAAACTTCTTTATATAGATGTGGCCAATAAAAATGCTATTGTAATTGAGCTACTATCTTATCCCTACCAAAGTGGCCACTAAGTCCTCTCTCATGAGCTTTCTTAATAATAAAATGATGTAGAGAACATTGAGGGATACATAGAATTTTGCCTTTAATAAGATAGCCATCCTGAAGAATAAAGTTGTTATAAGGCCCAATTGAACACTCTTTGCATACCTTGCCAAAGTATAAATCATCCTCATAGAGCTCCTTGAACACCTCAAAACCTAACAAGTGCACTGGCATGATTAAAAGCAAAGAATATCTTCGGCTCAAAGCACCTACCACCTTGCTTTGCTCTCTCCCTTTATGTTTAATATGAAAAGTATAAGCTTGTAAAAACTCCACCCACTTAGCATGCCCCTATTGAGTTTAGGTTGCCCTCGAATATACTTTCTGACCTTATAATTGGAATAAAGAACAAACTCCTTAAAATTAAAATAGTGACACCAAAGCTCGAACAATGGCATAAAACTCCTTGTCATAAGTACAATATTTTCGTGGAGAGTCATTCAACTTTCACTAAAGAAGGTGAGGGATTTACCTCCTTGGCTAAACACTACATCAATTCCTACATTTAAGGTGTCGCACTCCACCTCAAATACTTTATTGAAGTCAAGAGAGTGAGAAGAGAAGCTTCCATCATCTTTATTTTGAGAAACTCAAAGCTCTTCCTTGAGTCATCTGTCCATTTGAAAGAACCTCCTTTCAAGCAATCGATGATAAGGGCGATGATGGTGCTAAAATCTTTAATGAAGCATCGGTAGAAAGAAGTGAGACCATAAAAGCTTCGAATGTCATTTAGTGAAGTAGGTTCGAGCTCCATAGCAATAGCCTCAACCTTCACTGGATCCATCATGATACCTTTGGCCAAGACAACATAGATAAAAAAGACTAGGTTAGTTGTCAGAAAGTCACATTTTTTAAGTTGGCATATAGCTTTTGGTCCCTTAGAACTTGCAATACTTGCCGACGATGCATCATATGATCCTTAATGCTTCTACTCTACATCAAAATATCATCAAAATATCATTGTATGCACCCCGCCAATAAAGGATTTGCATACATAGTTTGTAAGTCGCATAAAAGTGCTTGGAGCATTTGAGAGGCTGAATGACATGACCATCCACTCATAGAGACTATCATGCATCTTGAACATCGTCTTCTATTCATCACCAGGGTGCATACGGATTTGATGGTGGCTGCTCCTTAGATCAATTTTGGAGAAAACTGAGGCACCATAAAGTTGGTCAAGAAGATCATCAAGATACTGAATAAAAAAGTGATACTTGATAGTGATTTTGTTAACCACTCTACTATCCACAAACATGTACCAAAGAGCCATTCTTCTTTGGCACAAGTAGTGCCGGCACTGCACATAGACTCATAGTTTCCCACACCAAACCCTTATGAATAAGCTCTTCAACTTATTGTTGTAGCTCTTCATTCTCCTTCGAAGTCATGTGATAGGCCTCTGGAATCACATCTTCAAACTCATGAATAAGGGGTATGATAATTGGAGGTATTTCATTCTTCATTTTATTTTCCTCCACTAAAAGTAAAGCATAGGCCTCACTAGATTTTGCCAACTCCTTAAGAAACAGTGACTTAAAATATAAGCTTTTATCCTCCCTGATTGAAGGTTTGGACAAATGCTCAATGCTCAAATTTAAAAGGACCTAATGTAACAACCTTAACCCCATCCTTGTAAATTATAAGTGTTTTCAAAGCCATCATGCATGACCTTTCTATCATACTGCCAAGGATGTCTAAGAAGTAAATGACATGCATCCATTGGGATGACATCACACCACACCTCATCCTTATAGTTTATACCAATGAAAAAGCAAACCAAGCACCTTTTTTTCACTTTTGCATCATTTCCCTTCTTAAGCCAAGAGAGACCTGATTCATGCTAATCTATAGCCCATCGATTTATGTGGTATCTTAATAATCTTTAATTCTTAAATCTAGATTATTTAAACTTAATTCAAAATTAAGTGTGTGAAATGTATTTCAGTTTGTAGAACTATTCTACCAAAGTTTCAGGTGAAGCATACCATATGTTTCAACTCATAAAAATAAATTTTCATAATATATCTAATAATTAAATATGCATAGGTATGATCTAAACTTCATACATACATCTCATGCATCATGATAACCAATACCGGTTATATCTAATGTAACATGCTATTCAGATTCTAAAATAATTTTATATCTGAATTTATCTTATTGTAATGAATCATAAATCACTTTAGATCTAATCTAAATATATTTATGATCAAAATAATTTATAAGAATCTGTTTATTTTTTTCATAAAATCGGATCACAATGACATCCCTACATGTCATAAGAGAATCCGTCGAATAGATAAGAGAGAGATTAATCTTTTCGATCTCTTATGACCAGATGGTCTGGTGGTCTCATCAATCCGAGTACTGGGCTACTAAGATCTGAAATCTAATTTCATATGTAATTACATCAACATGCAATTTTGATAAAATAGTTTATATTATGAATATATCCTAGATCTTATCAATCATGTTCTTCATCTAATCAAATTAGATTTGATGTATCATATACATCATATCAGATCTAAAATATATCTTATATTGATTATAAAATATTAATTTTAGATCTGGTATCATATAGAAAATTAATTGGATGCAAACATGAATACATAAGGGTTAAATTTCTGGTTAAATCTATTTTGATATAGTGCTAAATTTTGTTAGAAATCAGATCTAAAAATCTATCAAAATAGATTCAGTTAAGATCTAAAATAAGTCCAACTTCATAATCAAAATAATAACATTAAAATTTTATTAAAATAAATTTAAAATAGATTTTAAATCAGATTGTTATTCCAATAAAATTCAGTAATAATAAAAATCTGTTATAACAAACTTATAACAAACCTTAACCAACCATTGATTAGGTTCTTATAATCCAATCAAAATTAGATTATAAATTTTATTTAAATAGATTTAAATTAGATTTTATATCTAATATAAAATCTTAATTATAAACATTATGTAAATAATCTTGAGAAATATAGTTATGCATTCATGTATCAAAGCTTGGCTCTGATACCAATTGAAGGAAAGAAATCTGTTTCTCATGGATAACCAGAGTTGCATCTATTTTTTTTTTATATATTCAACTAAATAAAGATTAAATTTTTACCTGAATTACAGTAGAATAGGGATCAAATCTTCAAAATTTGGATTCAACCTTCGCGTAGGCCTGGAACAGCATGCCCTCTACTTCACGCGCATGTCAGACAATGCAGAAAGCGGGATGGATCTTTGGATTGATGCATCTTTGCAAGACCACCAAGGGAGGAAAGAGAGACATCAGATATGACACCTCAAACCAACAAGGAGATGGCCAAAGGAGGGCCCATGCCAAAGAGGAGAAGGGGGCGGCAAGGTGGAGCAACACGCCAAGGATGGGATGCCCCATAAGCTCTCACGCCTCTCTCTCTTTCTCTCTTTCTCTCTTTCTCTCAATCTGATTTCTATGCTCTCTCTTATTACACATCCATAAGTAGAGACCCTCTCTATTTATAGATGATTTTCATGACACAATAAGTATAGGACTCCTAATTCAAATATGCTTTGAATCAGTCCATAGCTTATCAAAGAAGGACTCCTACATAAGAAAGGATTGGTGCCTTATATGACACTTATTTTGCACCCACGCCCATACCCATGTGGGACGGCCCACAACTAGCACCATACCAGGTGCTGGTCTGCCAAGGAGTGAGAGAATTCTAGTGAAAATAGGACTCCAAGGATCTCATCTAAAATTAGTTCAAATCGAATCTGATTCGAAGCTGATTCAAAATAATTTTGAAAAGTTGTCAATCATAAATTATTTAGGACTTTAGAACCAAATCTAACTTAAAATTTTGAATTCAATTAAGTCTAATTAATTTAAATCTAATCTAAAATTAATTAACACTTAAATCCAATCTTTCATGGGCTTCTTGGATCATAGATCAAGAACTGTTCATCCTTGAGATCGAACCTGAACCTCATATATAGTGCTAGCTAGACATAGTCAATTTTTTAATCCCATTTGACTCATAACTTAATTCTCAATCAAGATAGTTTATATATTCAATCAAGTCAAGTATTTTAAATTAAACATATAAACATAGGCCAATACTTTTCTATATTGTCTAATTTATGTGCGTTATGTTCAAACATTAAGCCGGTAGCACAGGAATCGATTCCTGTACTAATTGAAGCTACTATTTAGTAATGGTTCCTGACATCTGAATAGATCAAATTATCATAAAAAAATATTTTAGAATCTATGCATATAGTTACCACATAATTCATATCTTTGACTCTGAATGCTCTATGATGATCTCAGGTGAACTGTCAATCCAGAGTGTTTCATCCACATTGTATTTCAACTTTTTAAATCTATCTCATGGATTATCTTGGCCAAGATTTTACTAAATTAAAATATAGCGATATATCAGCTCCTATAATATTGGGTGGATGTCTGGCCAGAACACCACCTCCCAAGATCCTTTCAGTACCACGCGATGCAGCAGGAAGAAAGAAGAAATAAAATAAAAGAAAAAACAATCAAAATACGTGGATCAGCCATAAAAGGGCTCGCCTCCACGGGGCATGCAAACTTCACTATGAAAAAGAAATTTTACAAGAGGAGACCTCACCCTCAACCCTTGTACACCCAATTCTCTCTCACCTGAAGTTCCCCTCACAAAAGCTCTCTCTCTCTTGGAGACCCCCCTGAACCCCTGAAGAGCCTGACGACCGCTGTCCAGGAGCCTCCTGCTCCTTCTCTCACAGTGCCCTCGCCTCTCTCTCTCTCCTCACTGGTTCGTACGGCTATACGATGAGAAACCGAACCCTCTACTCTTCTCTATTCGTCTCAGTACCCTTTTAAAGGGTTAAACCAAGTTTAAAACTTGATTAGAGAGGGATTAGGAGTCCTAAACCAAGCCAAAAAACCCCCTGAACCATCGGATCAAGACCGGGATCTCTCTGGGCCGTCCGATCGCACTCCGGTCCATAGAATAGTGCCGTGGACCACGAGAAATGAGTGGGAAACGCCCACGCGGTCCACAGGCCGCGCCGTGGACCACCCGATCCACGGTGGACCGGGGAAAGGGGGCCAGCAGGCCGCTGGCCTGGGCCGGCCCGCGCGCGGGCCTGGGCCGCGCCACTGCCGTCCGCCATCGATCGCCGGCGGTCCTCCACCACCTCGATTCTCATGCCGACTTCAAAAGCTCGTATCTCCTCCATCCGAGCTCCGATTCAGGTGATCTTGATCTCGTTGGACTCCATTTTTCGCCACGAACCTTGCTGTGGGCTCAATGTGGGATGAATCTCGAGGTATCAAATCCTAACAATCTCCACTCGACTCGATATTCGGCCTCCTCCAAACTCCGAGAGCTTCTGGATCTCCGTGCCCCCATGCCCTGGGGCAATCGCCTGCTGATCATGGATGGGCAAACATGGGAGTCGAGCCAAGCTGCTCGATCCCATCTCCGTCATATGCTGTGCTCCTCCTGACCTGAGACCTGCTCGGGGCATCATCCTACGGCAATAGGAATCTCACCTTGCGATGTCGCCTCTCGTCCTCCCGAGTCTCCTGTCTCGCGTCCGATCCGCCTCCTGGAGCTCCACCTCGCTTTGGGCTCCCCCTGGCTCCCGAAGCTCCACCTCGCACTGGGCTCCCTGCCAGGTAATAATGTCCTCTGCTCCCCTTCTTCCCCTCCAGCACAATCCTATCGCCGCGTAGCACCCTCAGGATTCCTCCACCAGCTACCATCCTATAGCCTCTCGAATCCAGTCTGCTAAGTGAGATAAGATTCCGCCTGAAATTGGATATGTATCGGACCTCCCCCAATCTCCTCACTGCACCGTCATGTGTCCTCCAGTTGACCGTCCCAATGCCTCTGATCGCACAGCTCGATCCATCCGGCAGATATACAGTGCTCTCACTGTTCTCCAAGGAGTCAAACTGCTCCTCTCTGCAACACACATGATAGGGGCATGCAGAATCTAATATCCACTGCTGGGAAGAAGTAGATACCTCGTCAGATATCTCCAGGACATCTCCATCTGAATCACTGTCGGCGTCGCTACAGCAGCCACCGTCCGATTTTTCAGTTGAAGGCAATCTCTGGCTAGATGCCCCAACTCCTCACACCGGTAACACCTGATTTTGCTCAAGTCCCTCCTGGACTTAGACCGCCCTCGTTGCGATCTCCTGTTGCTCCGTCTACCCCTCCTGTACCTCTAGAAGCCACCAAAGCTGAGCTATCGACACCTGAGCTCGAAGCTGGGTTCTCCCTCCTGAGAACCTCGTTTTGGAGTATCGCCGCGGTGACCTCGTCCATCTTGATAGTGCTCTTCCCCACTAGAAGAGCAGTCACCAAGGACTCGTACGAAGAAGAAAGCGACGCCAGCAAAACCAGCACCTTGGTCTTCTCCTCAACGTTCTCGCCAACGCTGAGAAGGTCGGTGAGGATCTTCTGAAAGTGGCTCAGATGCTTCTGCACGCTCTGTCCCTCAGTCATCCGCAGTTGGTAAAACTGCCTCCAAAGGAAAAGAGTGTTGGTGAGAGACTTCGCCATGTACAACTCCTCGAGCTTCGACCACAGCACCGTCGGGAAGTCTCGCTCAGCACATGGATCACCACCTATCCACCAGGTACATGCGGATGGTACTCACCGCCTGCATCTGTAGCCGTTTCCAATCCCGCACCTCCATGGTGGTTGGCTTCTCATCGCACAAGAGAGCATCGATCAACCCCTGTTGAATGAGCACGTCCTTCACCCTTGCCTGCCACAAGAGAAATTACTCTTACCATCAAACTTGTTGATCTCCATCTTGATTGTTCCTGTTTTCTCCATCTTCAATCTTGCTCACCACCACTGCAATCTGCGTCCTTGTACCGCCTTGCTCTGATACCACTTGTTGGGTGGATGTCTGGCCAGAACACCACCTCCCAAGATCCTTTCAGTACCACGCGATGCAGCAGGAAGAAAGAAGAAATAAAATAAAAGAAAAAAAATCAAAATACGTGGATCAGCCATAAAAGGGCTCGCCTCCACGGGGCATGCAAACTTCACTATGAAAAAGAAATTTTACAAGAGGAGACCTCACCCTCAACCTTTGTACACCCAATTCTCTCTCACCTGAAGTTCCCCTCACAAAAGCTCTCTCTCTCTTGGAGACCCCCCTGAACCCCTGAAGAGCCTGGCGACCGCTGTCCAGGAGCCTCTTGCTCCTTCTCTCACAGCGCCCTCGCCTCTCTCTCTCCTCACTAGTTCGTACGGCTATACGATGAGAAACCGAACCCTCTACTCTTCTCTGTTCATCTCAGTACCCTTTTAAAGGGTTAAACCGAGTTTAAAACATGATTAGAGAGGGATTAGGAGTCCTAAACCAAGCCAAAAAAACCCCTGAACTATCGGATCAAGACCGGGATCTCTCTGGGCCATCCGATCGCACTCCGGTCCATGGAATAGTACTGTGGACTGCGAGAAACGCGTGGAAAACGCCCACGTGGTCCACAGGCCGCGCCGTGGACCACCCGATCCACGGTGGACCGGGGCAAGGGGGCCAGCAGGCCGCTGGCTTGGGCCGGCCCGCGCGCGCGGGCCTGGGCCGTGCCTGCGCACGCCTGGGCCGCGCGCCCAGCTGGGCCGCACCGCTGCCGTCCGCCGTCGGTCGCCGGCGGTCCTCCGCCGCCTCGATTCTCATGCCGACTTCAAAAGCTCGTATCTCCTCCATCCGAGCTCCGATTCAGGTGATCTTGGTCTCGTTGGACTCTGTTTTTCGCCGTGAACCTCGTTGTGGGCTCAATGTGGGTTGAATCTCGAGGCATCAAATCCTAACATATAATCTAAAGGGATCAATCCCATCTTGATCCGTACATAGATTTTGCAAGTATTTGTCTATACCTAGTAGCCTTCTGTCACTACATTAAAAATCTAGATAGTCTGGCATTAAAGCATAGTGAGTTGCTTGCAAGTCACTATGATGATCTCAGGTCTGAGAGACACTTATGTCGATACTCTTCGCGAGCAGCTCTTGACAACAGAATGTTTAGCAGGTGAGTCACCTATTCAGTGATGACGTACTTCTACATCTCACATGTATGCCATACCAGTGTCACCACACTCCTTGGTTAAGAGGACAACCAACTCATATAGCACACAACGACCTCCACTCGATAAACATCATCATCCTGTAATGACGTATCATTTGGTCATGAACATGTTTAAGAACTATACGATAAATCCTCTCTTTATCGTTCACTAACATAGTTCTAAGGACTTCATCACAACACGAGTTCTACAAAGAAGATGCAACTTTATGATGAATAATGTCAAAATAACTTTTATTTATCAATCAAAAATTCTTATACAGAAGGAACTCTATTGTCATATGATTGATTTTCAGATATATTTCTCAACACCCTATGCTTTCGTAACGGATCTAATTAGATAACCATCTTTCTTCAGAACGTAATTCCTGAACTATTTTTCTAGACACCGACAGACTAACCAACTTGAATCCGATCCAACTCTTGGATTTCTTTATCCTAATAAGCTCAGATGTTCCTAGGGCTAGTATCTAATCAATTTTATTTAAGGATTAGATTATGTGATGCAAGAAAGTAATTTGTGGGCTAAGAAAGGGTGATCAAATCTCTAGTTTATATTGTTAATAGATTTTGCCCTTAAAGTATTTTATGGATATGCAATGCAACAAAATAATAAAAATAGATCAATTTTAATTAACAAAAAATTAATAGCAAATAAAATATAATAAGTATGTAAAGGAAAAAAAATTAAAATATGTACCTGACTTCCAGCACTTACTAACTTAATGTAAAGTAAGATAAAGGAGACAGATAATATAAGACCATAGCTAAACTAAAAGTACGAAGAACAAAAATTTAAAATATAATTTAAATATGTCAATTCTCTGACAATGGCACCAAAAATTTGATGTGTCTTAAATTTACCGTAAGCACACGGTGTGTAATGTAACACATCCGGCGAGTATGGATCGATCGCATAAGGAATTGAATTTTTAAAGTGTATTCAAATACTTGCTCAGACAAGCTTTAAAGGAAAAAAAAAGAGATTGTTTGTTGGATTACTAACTACCAAAGCAGTAAAATAATTAATTATAAAGATAAATAATCTAAAAGATCTAAGATTTTTAAATCTACTAGACCAATGAATTAGAGAACCTTCCTATAGTTTCTCTTATAATGTCCCTTGATTAAGGTGTAAAATATAAAGAAGCATGGGTCATGAAGAGATTTAACTCAACTATGATCCATCAAGCATTTCGCTTTTACCCTAATTAAGAGATTTTTTCTTTCTCCTTTTTCTCTTGTGTTATCTAAGTATGGGATATGAAGGAATTCTGACCCAATTATAATCCATCAAAATTTGCACAAGGAAGGAAAAGAAAGGATTTAGTGATTTGTGAACCTTCTACCAATCATCTTCTCTTACACTGAATCAAGCATGGATTATGAAGGGATTCTGACCCAACGATAGTCCATTAAGTCTCTTGACAAAAGAGATAAAGGGAGAAGGACTCTAAAAATTAAAAGCTCGAAAAGAAAAATTCAAAGGAGAAGGCTTCTATTCATGATCTAACTTCATCACAAATACCAGAGGGATTGCTTAGTCAGACATAGTTGATTTGAAGTCCGAAGAAAAATAAAATAAAATCTTATGCTACTGCTAGAATTTAACTTACAGAAATTAAAAATTATAGAATTAAAAGATGTAAAAATTTAAACTACTCTATTGCATAAATTAAAATTATAGAAGTTAAATAGAAAAAATTAATTTATTACTAAATAAAAATTCTGATACAAAAATTTTTAACTCCTAAGTCATTAACGAGGCTTGGAGTTGGAACAGAAAAGTAAAAATAAAATAAAACTTTTTACAGAATCTGGCTTCTTTTCCTCTCTTGGCTTGGGACCAACTTCTCTCTGGTTGACTCTCCTTTTCGTATGTTGGAAAATGGATGAAAGTAGGAACAAGATGGCTAAAAAGATTTAAAAAATAGGTATGCTGTCTGTCACATGGCCTCGTACAAAAGTTATGATGTGAAGAGAGAGATATCTTCTAGAATGGAGGTATTAGATTTTATTTATAAGTGTTAGAAGAGAGAAAATTTTTTTGTTTTCGGATATGGATTAATAAAAATAATAATGAATGATTAAGATTTAGTATTAAAAAGTTTATGAATGGACAATGATATCTAGAAAAAAAAAAAAAAAATCTCTTCTGCTGTCGCTTGATCCCGTACGTGTGCTTCTAACCACCACGCCCAGCAAAACACCATGGTTCCACTTCCTCGTTCTATCGTGCCCAGTGATCGCGCGTCTTTCATGTGTGTACCGCACTTCATCCCAACCTCTGCTGAACCAGTGCCGCACTCGCATTCTGTTTGAATCCCACTTCCATGCTCGCCCAAGCGCTGTGAGCCGCAATGATAGAACCCTTCAATCGATCCCAGGCGTGCTCCCATGCACCACCTAAAAGCCACGTGCCAACTTGTAAGGCCCTCTTCTGCATCCATTCAAACCATATTAAATGACCGTACGGACCCGCTAATTTAAATTCATGTAAGCCACGTCCAAACTTTTGAACCGAAGCCTTCCTCCTTTTAAATTACTTGAAGCCTGCTTTAAATGCCTTATGGACCCCACCGTCAGACCACTCTCATACACCACATGCTCTAGCCCATAGAATCTTGCTGTGCATCGCTCCAGCATTTAAGCCTCATGAAGGCCATTAGCTCGTTTGCGTCTAAATCCATCTATTGCTCACTCAGGCCACATCCGGCCCACTTGTTTGAAGCATTTGACCTTCCGGTGGATCGGCCGCTGGTCCACTATAGACTGGGTTATTTAGCTGGTCTTTGACATGAGTTTTTGAACTCCGTTTTGAGTCCCGTTTGATCTGTGGATCAGTTCTTTATATTTCTTTTATTTTTATTTTATTTTATTTTTATTTTTTGAATATCTTTCTTGCAAAATATAAATAAAAAATATCAATTCTTAAGAAATAAATCAATTAAATATATTTTGATACTTTTATTGGGATAATTATTATACTTATCATCAGTACTTTGATACCAACTATTACAAAAATCGGATCGCATAGGGACATCTGAAATTAATCAGTGAACCAAGAAACCTAGAGATCAAAGATGCCCTAGGGTGTGCTAGAGAAGGAAAAAGAGAGAATAGAATAAAGGCGACTAAGGTTTTTGAGAGAAAGAGCTATTTTCATTCACTATATTTTTTTCTTGACCTAATTACATTGTATATCTGTTGGAATTTCTATATCGGAGCATACATGTATATTTCAAAAAAAAAAAATTTTAATATTATAGCGGAATAGAAGATTAAAATACCTTTTAATCTACATCATGCATGCATAAAATATAAACCACTAGAATCTACTTCATATATTAAAATTGAACATATGTTGAAATTGAATATATGATCGAATCACAAACCTGTTTCGTAATTTTTTCTTCAAATCTGAATTTAGAAGAGAATAGGCTCTCTCTTAGCCACGCAAGTACCCAACCTCTGCGGATATCCACTCAGGATCAGCCTAAATAATCTCTTTTATATTGATTTTCTTCTCTAAAAAAAATCAGCCTGCGAATCTGAACGAAGCCTAGATCGCGATCAACTCTTTGATCCTTTCTTTGATCTTTTTCTTCTCTTCTTCTTCTCTTACTTTTCTTCTCTAGATTATGAAGCAACCAGAGACTAAAAATCAGCAAGCAATAAGAGATGCCCAAACACCTTTGGGTGTTGAAGATGGAGGATGCCCAAAGTATGGGTGTTGGATCTCCAAGGGAGAAGAAAGGGAGAAGAGAAAGAGGGGGCATGGGCTCTTCAAGGGAGGCATGGAGCTGCTGGTTGAAGTGCCTAGAGATTTTAGGGAATGCACCTTTAAATAGGCATAAGTTTTGAATTCTATTCAAAACCAAACAACTACTTAATATAACTCCTACTTGCATTAGGAATCCTTATTCCTTTAGTTATTTGGCTCCTTTAGGATATCCTTTAGGTGCCAACTATTGGAGCCTTTGCACCACAAAAACACACCCAACATGGCACCCATGGGATGCCCCATAATGGTTCCATACGCCCTCTAATGGTGGACATGCCCAACTTGATCAAATCAAGTAGCGTCCAATGAAAACTATCAAGAAATTAATTAAGGACTTGAACTCTTAATTTATTTAATCTAAAACCTTAAGCACCCAACAATTGGAGCTCAATGAATCTAAGTCATTTAAGTTATTAGTAAGTAATTAATTTGAATTAATCTTATCAAATAAAAAATTCAAATGTAAAGAGAAAATTGGTCCAACCATGTGTAGTAAGGTTACCTTAAATCTAATAGGATTTTTCTAAATCCAATTGAGACTTCATAAGCTCAATTACTTATTTCAGGTCTAATCCTTTTATTGTGTAACCCCATAGATTCAATTCTATCTGATAGTAAATATATAATGATCTCTATCATAGTATCATTGAAACTCTTTTCAATAGATCAGAAAATTTCACTCTGACTCATCAAGGATTGTCGATCCTGAGCAATCTTAGTGAGCTCTCACAATCCATCAGTGACACCTAGCAGTATGTAGTGATAATCTAATAAAATAAAAAAAAAATCTCAAAGTGTAGGTCACGTGTGATTCAATCCCTCTATCGTAAGTCTTGACTAAATGGCAGGTTATGGATAAGTCATCAAATCTCATCATTAGTCATATGATAGATTCGATCAGCTCAAGTCCAATTGTGATCCTTATAGAAACTTTTTTTCATCAATCATACTGCTGTGGCCACAGATTCTCGAACTTAGCCTCTCAAATCTCATAGGACTATTCTTTTCTATAAAATCGATAGATTTTATTTTGATGCGCACCCTACTCCTACAGTGACTAACTATCGCCAACATTCACTACAAGGGCTCATTGAGATTATGTTTATATGTCAATCAAACTTCAGCAGTCTCACTGTGAACAGTCATATAATCATAGGTCAAAGACTATTCACACAACTACAGTATTGAGACAATCACTGATGATCGAGTAGAAATTCAAGTGATCTCTCGTATGGTCATGCTCAGTATTAGTTGTTAGAACTACCCGCACTCGTTGCTCAGTGTTTCTACACTGCAAACCGGAGACTCATCTACCTCAAAGAAAGTGTTGGATTTTGGCCATGCAGCGAAAAGTAATTTTTAAAAATTTTAAAATCAAACAAGTTAATAGCTTTATCAAATAAAATCTTAGAATCACCTTGCTGATATCGATAAAATAAAAAAAGCATGCAAAAGAAATAAAATTTTATACTTTTATCAAAAGAAAAAAGTGGCATGTTGGTATTTTTTACAAGACTCAAAGGTAGAAGTCCTTCAATGGTGATCCACATGAAAGTTAGCCAAGGTCCTTCCTAACTGGTGCACTATCGCAGACTAGTCCCTTGAAGAACACTGTCGGCTTCGAACTTATGGTACGATTGCACCTAAGCCCAGTTACTTCTGATCTCACCACCAAAATGATATCAAGAAAATACTCTTCAGATATCTCACAACTTAGGATTTGATTTTTGACTCCAACATATGAAAAAACTAACCCTAGGACACACAAGCAACACTTGCTAAAAATCTCACCACCCTTCTTGCAACTTTTGCCACCCAATTTTCCCTTGCCTTTTTATCAATTTTTTTTCAGATTTTTTTTTTTATGATTTCCACATTCCTCCTCTTTAGTTTTAGTCTAAAATTATAGTAGGTAGCCATGTGGGATGTCCCAAATATATAGGGGACCAAAGGACGTCACATGAGATGAAGGGGTGCCAACCTTTGGTGCTCCAACTTCTCACATGGTGAATAAATTTATCGTGTAGAATTTTTGATGTATCAGATGCTTGTAGTATAAAGACTCTTCCTGCTCTATGTGCCATAAAAATTTCATATTAAATTGGCATTAAATCATAGGATATCTATTTGAGAAATAAAAGCAACACGTATTAGTTAAGAGCCTTCTTTAAGAAGGACTCTCCATTTCACATGCCAAATTAAGGTGGGTGGCATTTATTTTTTGCTATGGCATCTAGTGGGCATAGAGGAGTCCTTCTCCACTTAAAACTATTTCATGTTGGATAAAGATCCAATCTAAATTGACCCAATTCCATTAGGTCAAAGGCAACTGGTCTAGGTTAGCTCAAACACTTTGATCTAAACCAATTTAGGAACTTGAGTTAATACAATGTGCTAGCATATCTAATTAACCCATAAAATTTATATTAAACTCTAATTAGATTAAAGCAAGATCAAATTCCAAAGTGTGTGACCTATTGGGCTTCAAATCTTGCCAGTAGTGGATCAAGACTTTCGACGTAATCCTAATCCAATGAGATTAGGTCAACTGAAGAGTTCCAATCAACTTAGACTCTTCCAAATTGATTTCAGAATTAAACTTTTTTAATTCTGATAAATCTACAAGTCAAGATTGATGTCTAGCAACATATCATGATTGTCCAAAAGGTTTAAAATTTTGATAAAAAATTATCAAAATATCTTTCAATAGTAAGTTATCGTATAATTCAATCCTTTAGTCATCCCAGATGAGCTGTAGGTATAAAAATATGTCAAACCTAATCACTTATCATTATGTATCTCAATCTAAAGATGATGATTCAATTGATGATACGTTAAAATTTTTTTCTAATTATCATCCTGCTTTGGCCAAAGACTTCTGAATCATCGACTTATGAGACCACAAAGGATGTTCGCTCCCTTATTAGGAGTGATTGATTTTTTATTGATCACTCACAACTTTCATGCACTCTTCACCATATCTAGAACACCCCATACAAAGATCATAGAACCAAGTTAGGAAGTGGATCAAAATATGGATCCAAGTAACAAGGTTGTTAGATGTGTGCCCTAGATGTCAGATCGGCTGACACATTCCTGTACAAATCTAAGGGTAAATTTATAATTTTAACTATAAATGAATGAGAAGGGTTATTCTTCTGTCACATTATGTTTGTGATACATCCTTTGAGTTAGTGGAATGTAAATTCATATTTTCAAGAGTTGAAAATTTAAGGCATGAATTCATATAACTAACTCATAAACAGCTCCTGACCATAGGATCATCACGAGGATGGTGATCGATCCGAAAGGTTGGTGTACGATCGCTTTCTTAGGATAGATGTGTCTTGAGTCTATGGTGTGGAGACACCAGAGCGAGAGTAAAGTACTCGTTGAGAAGAGAGTACTGAGCGTGACCATATCAAGCAGTCATAAGGAAGTCTACCTTCTCGTCGATGACTAGCTCGATGCTGCAGTTGTGTGTCTAGTTCTTTGACCTGAGGTGCATCGACAGTTTATCTTGAGTGTGTTATAGTTTGACCACACCATAACTCGATCTCCTAGCCATTCAGAATCCTAAGGTGTATGTTGGCTGTAGCATATTCATTGTAGGAACTAGGTCGCACCAAGATGGGATCTATCAACCTCGGTAGATGAGAGGAGTAGTCCTATGATAATTGAAAGATCGATTCTTAAGCCCATGGCCATGGCAGAGTGAAATAATGAAAAAAGTTTTTTATTAAGATTTCACATCAGACTCGGATCGATCGATTAACTCATATAACTGATGTTGGGTTTGACGAGTTCACTTAACCCTAATTCAGTCGGGACTCGTGATAGAGGAACTCAATCACACAGGTAGCTGCACTGAGAGGTTCATCTTTAGTTCTGATGGGTTGCCACCACATACTGCTAGGTGTCACTGATGGATTTTGGAGCAATTAGAATGATATTGATGATTGATCATTCTAATTGTCTGAATCATATGAGTTCTGATCCATCGAAAGGAGTTTCGATGATACCGATGATGAGATCACGACATGTCTCATTACCATACAGAATTGAACCTAACTAGGTCACACAAATAAGGGTTGGATCTGGATGTCATCAATTGGGCTAACCAATTGATTTGGATTAGATCCAATTAGGTTCAAGGAAATCATGCTAGCACACGATTAGCCTAACTTTCTCCTTGTGTAATCTTTTCTGTCTCTACTGAGCCAAATGTGATTTGACTCATCCAGAGAACCTTGAAAAGTTTCTCTCAGTTTAAATGAAGCTTGTCCTGCTTAGAAAAGGTTGTCTTAATTCATGAGATGAATTTAAGACAACACCTGCTAATTCTTAGCACCTGCCAATTTCATTTTAGGACATCTATCAAAAGTTGACATATGGGTCTTAAACTGAAGAGGACTTATTGGAGGATTTTTGTGGAGTGTCCACATGCCAAAATCCAATTGAATTGGATGCCATAATTAGATTATGGTATGAGCCCAATTGGATTTAAGTGGGCGCCCCAAATGGATAAGAACCAAAGAGTCCTGATAAACATGGACTCTTTGGCACCACCTTGATTGAGCTTATCCAATGTTGGCGCCAACTTAGGAGAGAGGGTGGGGTTTTTATCTGATGTGATCAAATGACATCACTCCACCAATCAAAAGTTTTCCAAAATTTATTGAAATTTTTTGATTGGTTGAATGATGTGGCACTGCGCAGCATACAGGGTCTATATAAACCCTGCTGTGCCTAGGATTTTGTGGAAGAAATTATTTTATGCACAAAACCCAATAGCTATCATCCCCTCCCCTCTTCTCTATGTCCTCCCTACTCTCCTTCCTCCCTCTTTATGTCCAAAGAGTTGGACATCCATCTGGCAAAGATTCAAGGGTGGTGATGCCTAGAACAGAAGGCTGCAGGAATCTTCACAGGCTGCTGCTCCAATTTCAGAAGGAGTTCTAAAGCACTTTCAAATCAGATAAAGATCTGATTTTTGGAGCATAGATTTGTGAGGAGAAGATATTCAGATCCTGTCTGAGTAGATACCGGTAGAGGTTAGGCACTTGCGTGGTTACATCAGAACCTCGAACTGTGCAGAGATCATCTGTAGGGTAATCAAATTATCCTTGATGTACTTCTTCTTTCATCATAGATTTAGATTTAATTTTAGATTTTAAATATCAGATAATAAAATTAGATCTAGAGAATTAGATCTAAAATATGTAGGATAATTTTTTTTAAAATTATTTCACCCCAGATTTGATGAAATCTGGAAGATCCTACGAGGAAAAGCGGTTTTCCTCCTTCAAGTGGTATCAGAGCCAGGTTGTTGGCTCTATTTCAGATCTATTTTAGATCTAATTTTAATTTTAATTTATCTGATATTAAAAAATTTTAGATATCACATCAGATGTGATAGGATCTGAAATTAAAATATTTAAAATTAAATCTAAGAAGATATAACATGCATAAGATGCATGACTAGACTAGGATTAGTTGAATCCATGAATGGTCTTAAGTTTTATATTTTAATAAGATTAAAATATGAATTAAATATAATTTATTCTATATTTTTTTGATATTATAATTATTATAATCAGATCAAAAAATAAAATTTTAATTATTTCATAAAATTGATCTGTTGCATGCCTAGACTAGTTGTAGAATATTTTAGTAACTTATCTAGAATAGTTTTTATTTTGAATAGTTTAATTTAAATTTTATTTTTAGATATTACATGTGATATATCAGATCTGAAAGCATGTTAATTAGATTGATTTTTGATACATGAGATGTATGCAAAGCATGTATTAGTTAGATCTTAAATTGTATATGTGATATGTTAATCTAGATCTAACTAGTTTTGTAGTTAAATTTATATTTCTGATTAAGGTGTTCCTCATGGCCGTCCGGTCATAAGAATAAAGTAGATTTTAAGACCCTCTCTTTCCATTCAATGGGATGTTCATATGACGTGTAGGGGTGCCACGCGTTCATCCTTAATCAGAAATTAAAACTTACTTTTCTGCAAAATCCTAGATCCTGAAATCCTAAGATTTATTTTACATGCTTTGTTTATGAACCTAAATTAATTAATGAATTAAGCTTATAAAATTAAGTTAGATCTAAAATTGAGAATTTCAGATCTAAGATATTTTCATAAAATTGGGTTGGACTTGGGTAGCTCAATTAGGTCTAGTAGTTGATCAAATCGAATCAAGAGTTGGTTAGGTGGATCATGAAAGCTAATAATTAACCAGCCTAATAGGATTAAGTCTGGGTCAAGGTCGAATCACATTTAGATGTGACTCGATCAAGTTAAGACCTAATTTGGCTCAGTGGTTAGAGCCTGGATTGTAGGCTAACCCAATTAGTTCTGGTTCGACAATTTGGTGTCTAAGGTAAGTTGGGCAGATACGACTGATGATTTTTAATTGAGAGCTACTCGACTCGAATGCATTCTTATCGAGTTAATGGCATATCCCTCCCACCGATCTACTTACCTGGCCATATGTATCGACTCAGTTCTGATTAGAGGTGGCTAACAATTTGAGCTAACCCATGCCACTAGGTTAGTCATAATTATTATGACTATGTCAAGTCAAGTTTAATGAGACCTAAATAAATCTTTCTAAGAAAATATTAAGTCTAGATCTTCCACCATTATGGATGTGCGGGCCTTTTCCAGGGTTGATTGTTCTCGGCTAGTTACAGTGGCTCAGTTGCATCAGGAAGATGCAACCATATCCATTAGGCATTGGATGCTACGGATTAGAGGCTGGGTTGGGCTCAATATTCTGGATACGGTGAGGGATCCAATCAGAAATCTAGTTCGTGCAAATGGTGGGTTTGACTTAACTAAGGATTGGAGCAATATCCGGACACGATGAGCTTCATGAATTAGAGACCAAATTTTGGTGTACCATGATTAGAGAATCATTGGATAAGAGTTGTCCACTCATCGATTGATCCATCACCAATAACTGTTAGGTGAGGTGGTGAGCCAGTCGGTGAGACCGCACCACCCACTAAAAATCACTAATCACAGAGATTTTCACATCTCTACCAAGGGAGTGTAGGGATCTGAAAAATAGTGAGAGCCTAATTTGTTTAAAAATAAAAATTTTAAACAAATTGATTAAGTCTGATATAAAATATAACTAAAAATTTTGACTCTCTATAGGAAACATGTCTGCCTCAAACCCCCTAACCAAAATTCTAGACACCCATAGACTGACTGGACCCAATTTCAAAGACTGGTTGAGGAACTACAAAATTATTCTGAGTTTTGAAAAATTGACTCATGTCTTGGATCAGGACCCACCTGCCATACCAGCACGTCCGACTGCTGAACAGTGAGCGTCTTGAAAAAGTGGATGGATGATGATAACAAAGTAAGGTACTACATGTTGGGTGCAATGTCTGATGACTTGCAACGCCAAATGAGAATATTTTGACTATCCGTCAAATGTTGGCTCACCTGCAAGAGTTGTTTGGTGAACAGAGTCACGCGGCTAAGTATCAAGTCTGTCAAAAACTTTTTAAGGCCAAGATGCGTGATGGACAGTCAGTCCAAGATCATTGTTTGATAATGATCAAGGATCTTGAGGAGCTTGAGAAGCTCGGTATCATCTTAAACAAGGATTTTCAGATTGATGTGATCCTTCAGTCCTTGTCTGATGCATATGGTCAGTTCATCATAAACTTTCATATGCATAAGATGCAGTGTACCTTGGCCGAGTTAATGAACATGCTAGTTACGGCTGAGCTTTCCATGAAGGGTTCAAAAAGCTTAGTTCTTACTGTGGAGCGGACTTCTTCCAAGAGAAAGTCTTTTGGAAAGAAAAAGAAGTCTGCGAAGAAGCAGAAGGTGGATGGAAAGAAGAGGAAGTGGAACTATCCTTAGTACCTGGCCACCTTGAAGAACAAGAAGGATGGTCCTTCTGGAGGTACGCTCATTTTAGAATCTAATCTTACGGTTTCTTCTGCATCCAGTTGGGTGCTTAATTCTGGTTTTAGTGCTCATTTGTATACTTTTATGCAGGATCTTGAGGAGAGCAGAAGGCTGAGGATGGGGAGATGATCCTACGCATCGGGAACGGAGCAAGAGTTGCTGCTGTGGCCGTGGGAACCTACCCTCTGCGATTACCGTTAGGATTAGATTTAGTTTTAAGAGACTGTTATTATGTGCCTGCAGCAAGCAGGAATTTGATTTTTGTTTCATTTTTAGTACAAGAAGGCTATGTGATTAGCTTTCATAAGGACCATTGTAATATTTTTTATAAAAATAATAAAGTTGTAGATGATTTTCTTATTAACGATCTCTATCAGCTACATATTGATGTATCTGTATTTAATATTGAGCAAAATGTGAATGCCATAGAAATTAAAAGGCCTAGAGATAGTCTAAATGATAAGTATCCATGGCACCTCAGGCTAGGTCATATAGCGGAAGACAGGGTTAACAAATTGGAGAAATTCAGACTATTGAGTCCATTGACTTTTGAGTCATATCCAGTTTGTGAATCATGCCTTCAAGGCAAAATGACCAAGCTTCCTTTTGTGGGACATGGAGAAAGGGCCACAGATCTACTTGCCTAGTACATACGGATGTGTGCGGCCCATTTGATGTGCCGGCTAGAGGCAACTACGTCTACTTCATTACCTTTATCGATGATATGTCTAGGTATGGGTATATGTTTCTAATGAAACACAAGTCTGAAGCCTTTGAAAGGTTCAAAAAATTCAGACATGAGGTAGAAAAACAAACAGGAAAGCCCATTAAGGTTCTTTGATCAGATCGAGGAGGTGAATACCTTAGTCGGAAGTTCCTAGACTATCTTAAGGATAATGGCATAGTCTCTCAATGGACTCCATCTAGAATGCCTCAACTCAACGGATTTTAGAATGGAGAAATCGGACCCTATTAGATATGGTCCGTTCCATGATGAGCTTCACGGACCTCTCCAAATTTTTTGGGGATATTGTCTCATGACAGTAATTTATGTATTGAATAGGGTTTCTCTAAAATCATTCCTACACACCATATGAGATATGACATGGTAAGAAGCCAAGTCTGAATCATCTCAGAATTTGGGGTTGTCCAGCTCATGTCAAGAGACAGCAGGCGGACAAGTTAGAGTTCAGATCTTTTAGAGCTTAATTCATAGGATATCCTAAAGAGTCATTAGGATACTATTTCTATATTCCGAAAGACCACAATGTGATTATGAGTCGAAATACTATTTTTCTTGAAAAATATTTTATTCAAGATGGTGGCATTGGAAGAATAGTTAAGCTCAAGGAGAATATCTCCCAAGAGTAACGAGCTTAAGAACCTGAGGAACCTAATCAATCAAAATCAGTCCCAACACAACCTCTTCCACCTTGTAGATCAATTAGGATTTTCCATCCTCCTGAAAGGTACTTAGGTACCATACAAGAGGAAGTAGAGAAAATATTCCTCATGGAAAATGGGACTTATGGTGATGACCCCAAGACCTATGACGAGGTGATATTAGATATCGACTCTGAGAAATGGTTAGAGGCAATGAGATCAGAAATTGACTCGATGCACTCAAACCAAGTCTGGATCTTGGTAGATCTACCTGAAGGTATTGTACCTATTGGATGTAAATGGATCTTCAAGAGAAAGATAGGTGCAGATAGAAATGTGGAGACATTCAAGACTAGGCTCGTAGTGAAAGGTTATAGTCAGTGCGAAGGCATTGACTATCAGGATACCTTTTCGTCCGTAGCCATGCTAAAATCATCCGCACATTCTTGCTGTTACAGCCTATTTCGATTATGAAATATGGCAGATGGATGTGAAAATGACGTTCTTAAATGGATATCTTAAGGAAGATATCTATATGGAACAGCCGCTTGGTTTCACATCCAGTGATGATGATCACAAGATCTGCAAGCTGCAAAGGTCCATTTATGGACTTAAGCAAGCATCTCAGAGTTGGAATACTCATTTCAATGATGTCATCAAAATATTTGGTTTCATCAAGAACGAGAAGGAACCATGTGTGTTCAAAAAGGTCAGTGGGAGCGAGTTGTCTTTCTCGTATTGTACGTAGATGACATCCTCCTAATTGAGAATGACATTCCCATGTTGACCTCAGTCAAAGTATTGTTGTCTAAGGAGTTCTCTATGAAAGATCTAGGAGAGGCATCCTTTATACTGGGTATTAAGGTCTATAGAGATAGACCAAATAGGATGCTCGAACTTTCACAGAAGATGTACATAAAGGAGGTGCTAAAAAAGTTTAGCATGGAAAACTCCAAAAGAGGTTTATTACCTTTTAGACATGGCATTCATCTCTCCAAGAAGATGTGCTCTAGCACACTGAGGAGATTGAACGCATGAGCAAGATTCCTTATGCTTCGGTAATAGGGAGCCTCATGTATGCCATGCTATGTATACGACCTGATATAGCCCATGCTGTGAGTGTCACAAGTAGATATCAGTCAAATCTAGGCGAAGAACACTGGACTTCTGTGAAATGTATCCTTAAGTACTTGAGAAGGACTAAGGATATGTTTCTAGTCTTTGGAAATGGAGAACTCCAGATTCAGAGATATACAGACTTAGACTTTATGTCTGATATAGATGATCGAAAGTCGACATTTGAGAGTCTGTTCATTTGCAATGGTGGTGCAGTTAGCTAGAAGAGTTCCAAGCAACGGTGATTGCTGATTCCACCATGGAGGCAGAGTATATTGCTGCATCGAAAGCTGCGAAGGAGGCATTCTAGTATAAGAAGTTTGCCGCAGAGCTTGGAGTGATGTCATCGGATGCCATACCTCTTTACTGTGACAATAATGGTGCCATAGCCCTAGCTAAGGAGCCAAGGTCTCATCAAAAGTCCAAGCACATCGAGCGGCGATTCCATTTGATCTGTGATTACCTCAAAAAGGGTTATGTCAAGGTCAAGAGAGTCAACTCCATAGATAATGTGGCAGACCCGCTGACTAAGCATTGGGCCAACAGAAGATCGAAGCCCACCTTGAGAAGATGGGACTTAGATATGCAGCCAATTGGCATTAGGTCAAGTGGGAGTTTGTTAGATGTGTGCCCTAGATACTAGATCGGGCGATACATTCCTGTACAAATCTAAGGACAAATTTATAATTTTGACTATAAATGAATGAGAAGGATTATTCTTCTATCACATTGTGTACATTGTGTCTGTGATACATCCTTTGAGTTAGTGGGAATGTAAATTCATATTTTCAAGAGTTGAAAATTTAAGGCATGAATTCACATAACTAACTCATAAACAGCTCCTGACCATAGGATCATCATGAGGATGGTGATCGATCCGAAAGGTTGGTGTACGATCGCTTTCTTAGGATAGATGTGTCTTGAGTCTATGGTGTGAGACACCAGAGTGAGAGTACAGGTATTCATTGAGAATGAGAGTACTGAGCATGACCATATCAAGCAGTCATAAGGAAGTCTATCTTCTCGTCGATGACTAGCTCGATGCTGCAGTTGTGTGTCTAGTTCTTTGACCTGAGGTGCATTGACAGTTCACCTTGAGTGTGTTATAGTTTGACTACACCATAACTCGGTCTCCTAGCCATTCAAATCCTGAGGTATGTGTTGGCTGTAGCATATTCATTGTAGGAACTAGGTCGCACTAAGATGGGATCTATCAATCTCGGTAGATGAGAGGAGTAGTCCTATGATAATTGAAAGATCGAGTCCTTAAGCCCATGGCCATGGCAAGTGAAATAATGGAAAAGAATTTTCTATTAAGGTTTCACATCGGACTCGGATCGATCGATTAACTCATATGACTGATGTTGGGTTTGATGAGTTCACCTTAATCCTAATTCAGTCGGGACTCATGATAGAGGAACTCAATCACACAGGTAGCTGCACCGAGAGGTTCATCTTCAGTTCTGATGGGTTGCCACCACATACTGTTAGGTGTCACTGTAGATTTTGGGAGCAATTAGAATGATATTGATGATCGATCATTCTAATTGTCTGAATAGAAGAGTTCTGGTCCATCGAAAGGAGTTTCGATGATGTCGATGATGAGATCACGACATGTCTCATTACCATACAAATTGAATCTAACTAGGTCACACAAATAAGGGTTAGGATCTAGATGTCATCAATTGGGCTAACCCAATTGATTTGGATTAGATCCAATTAGGTTCAAGAAAATCGTGCTAGCACACGATTGAGCCTAACTTTCTCCTCGTGTAATCTTTTCTGTCTCTACTGAGCCAAATATAATTTGACTATCTAGAGAACCTTGAAAATGTTTCTCTCAGTCTAAATGAAGCTTGTCCTACTCAAAAAAGCCTTGTCTTAATTCATGAGATGAATTTAAGACAACACCTGCTAATTCCTAGCACCTGCCAATTTCATTTTAGGACATCTGTCAAAAGTTGACATATGGGTCTTAAACTGAAGAGGGCTCATTGGAGGATTTTTATGGAGTGTCCACATGCCAAAACCCAATTGAATTGGGTGCCATAATCAGATTATGGCATGAGCCCAATTGGATTTAAGTGGGCGCCCCAAATGGATAAGAACCAAAGAGTCCTGATAAACATGGACTCTTTGGCACCACCTTGATTGAGCTTATCCAATGTTGGTGCCAACTTAGGAGAGAGGGTGGGATTCTTATCTGATGTGATCAGATGACATCACTCCATCAATCAAATTTTTTTTAAAATTTATTGGAATTTTTTGATTGGTTGAATGATGTGGCACTGCGCAGCATACAGGGTCTATATAAACCTGCTGCGCCTAGGATTTCATGAAAAAAATTATTTTATGCACAAAACCAATAGCTATCATCCCCTCCCCTCTTTTCTATGTCCTCCCTATTCTCCTTCCTCCCCCCTTCACATCCAAAGAGTTGGACGTCCATCTGGCAAAGATCCAAGGCGTGGTGACGCCTGGAACAGAAGGCTGCAGGACATTTTCGACAGGCTGCTGCTCCAACTTCAAAAGGAGTTCTGAAGTACTTTCAAATCAGATAAAGATCTAATTTTTAGAGAATAGATTCATGAAGAGAAGATATTCCAGATCCTACCTGAGTGGATACCAATAGAGGCCAGGCACTTGCGTGGCTACATCAGAACTTCGAGCTGTGCAGAGATCATCTACAGGTAATCGATTACCCTTGATGTACTTCTTCTTTCATCATAGATTTAGATTTAATTTTAGATTTTAAATATCAGATAATAAAATTAGATCTGAGAATTAGATTTGAAATATGTAGGATAAATTTTTTTAAAATTATTCCACCCTAGATTTGATGAAATCTGAAAGATCCTACGATGAAAAGCGGTTTCCTCCTTCAAAGGTACCATGGTGATCTTAGATCAAAAGATCGCTTACACAACTCCCACTAGAGAAACATCAGTTGGCATATAAATAAGACTCCATCTGATATTCTCTCACAGATCAATTCAGTAAACTCATTTTCTAATGAGCACCCATATCCTTGTATTGTGTCACCACACAAGTGGTTGTGAGATCAACCACTCTCATTTTTGAGCATACATAGAACAAGCCAGTCTTACCTGTATCATTGATCTCTGACTCAATGTATCAATGACTAAAAATATTTTAGGTCAGGCTATCAAGGATTTAGATCTCACTGACGTGATCTCATCATGGCCTTAAAATCATTGTCCAGACCTATGTGGTTCATTATAATCTAAAACAATAAGATGCAGCATATAATGAATCAAAAATATCTTATTTTATAAATAATATAAATGTTAATTACATAAGTCTGAAAGATAAATTATAAAAAATATCCTATCGTATCTCATATATGATTGGCTTGTAGGGTATTATTCTTTTAATCTTCCACTTACACTAAAGCCAATCACCCCTATACTTGATACCTATACTATCAAGGTGGTGATCAAACTACTATATTGATAAGGCCTTAGTGAATGGGTCCACTATATTATTCTTGGTGTCAACTCGCTCCACAATCACATCATATCTTTCGACTATCTCCCGAATAAGGTGGAACCGTCTTAGGATGTGCTTGAATTTATAATGAGACCTTAGTTTTTGGCTTGGATGACTGCCCCAGTATAATCACAGTAAAGGAGCACTGGTTGTTCAATCTTTTGAACCACACCCAACTTTGTAATGAATTTTTTCATCCAGACGGCCTTCTTTGCAGCCTCACTTGTAGCAATATATTCAGCCTCAGTGATCGAGTTAGCAATAGTTTGCTGTTTGAAATTTTTTCAACTTACTGTACCACCATACAGAGTGATATCCAGATATAGATTTACTATCATCCAGATCAGATTGAAAACTAAAATCTGTATAACCTTCTAGTTTTAAATTAGATCTATCATATATTAGAAAAATATCTCAAATCCTTCTCAAGTACTTGAGTATATTTTTCACAGCTTTTCAATGATCCTCCTCGAAATTAGCCTGAAATCTACTTACAATGCCTAAGGCATAAGCCAAATCAGGCCTGGTATATAACATAGCATACATAATCGATCCTACAACTAAAGCATAAGGAATAGAACTCATTCTATTTATCTCTTCAGGTGTTTTAGAAGACATCTTCTTAGAGAGTTGTATGCCATGACCTATGGAAAAGTAATCTCTTTTACTTTCCTCTATGTTGAACCTCTTCAACACCAGATC
Source organism: Elaeis guineensis (assembly GCF_000442705.2). NCBI lineage: Eukaryota > Viridiplantae > Streptophyta > Magnoliopsida > Arecales > Arecaceae > Elaeis > Elaeis guineensis. Next base: position 28,795,699 of record NC_025999.2, on the reverse strand, counting down.
AATGTATCTAGACGGGGACAAGTCTAGCATCCTTTTTAATCTATCCCTATGGATCTTTATACCAAGTACATAGGATGCTACACCCAAGTTTTTCATAAAAAAATTTTGCAATAGCCAAGTCTTGACCGATTGCAACATTAAGATATCATTCTCAATGAGCAGTATGTCATCCACATACAAGATCAAGAAGATAATAGTACTCCCACTATTCTTCTTATACACATAAGGTTCATCCACATTTTTGATGAAGCCAAATGATTTGACTGTCTCATCAAAACAGATGTTACAACTCTTTGATGCTTGCTTTAATCTATAAATGAATCTATTCAGCTTGCATACCTGATTTGCTCTCCCACTTGAGATAAATCCCTCTGGCTAAGTCAGTCTGACTTCTTTCTCAAGATTTTTATTAAGGAAGGCAGTCTTGACATCCATCTGTCAGATCTCATAGTCATAGTATGTCGCAATAGCAAGCATTATCCGAATAGACTTGAGCATGGCTACCGATGAAAAGGTTTCTTCATCATCAACACCTTATTTTTGACTGAAACATTTTGCCACTAGTCTAGCCTTATAGGTCTCTACCTGGCCATCTGCTTCAATCTTCTTTTTGAAGACCCATTTGCAGCCTATTGGGATCACACCCTCAGGTGCATCAACCAAAATTCAAACTTGGTTGGCATATATGGAGTCCATTTCGGATTTCATGGCATTGAGTCACTTGTCAGAGTCACTACTCATGACAACTTCCGAATAGATCGTGGATCATCATTCTCAATGATGTGGGATGTATTATCATTCTCAATGATAAATCTATACCTGAGTGGTATGTTATGTACTCTATTTGACCTTCGAAGAGGAGGTGTATGTAGTGACTGTGCCTCAATAATGGACACATCTGGTTGAGAACTATTTTGTGAATCCTGGATAGATTATAAATTTTGAACTTCCTCAAGTTCGACAGACCTCCCACTGCCTCCTTCTTAGATAAATATTTTTTTCAAGAAAATGGTATGCCTATCAACAAACACCTTTTGTTGAGTAGGATTATAGAAATAGTATCGTATACTCTCCTTGGGATAATCTACAAACTATATTTTTCTAATCTAGCATCCAGCTTATGTCCATCAATATTTTTCACATAAGCTGGGCAATCCAAATCTTAAAATGCTTAAGATTGGATCTTTTCTCTTTTCATATTTCATATGGAGTGCTAGAAATAGATTTTGTAGATATTTTAATTAAGATATATGCTGCAACCTCGAGGGTATATCTCCAAAAAGATATCGAAAGATCCGTGAAACACATCATGGCCCGCACCATATCAAATAAGGTGCAATTCTTCTTTTCATAATTTTATTTAATTGTAGAGTATAAGGAGGTGTCCATTGAGAGAGTATTCTATTTTATTTCAAATAATTGAGAAACTCACTAGACAAGTATTCTCCTCCTCGATCAAATCGAAGAACTTTAATATTTTTATCAGTTTATTTCTCAATCATTCTTTGATACTCTTTAAATTTGTCAAAGGCTTCAAATTTGTATTTCATTAAAAATACATATCCAAACTTAGACCTATCATCAGTAAATATGATGAAGTAAGAGTATCCATCTCTGGCTTGAGTCGACATTGGACCATATACATCAGCATGTACAAGATCCAAAATATCACTTGTCCTTTCTCCATGTCTAATAAATAAAGTCTTGGTCATTTTTTTCATAAGATAAGATTCACAAGTTTCATATGATTCATAATCATAAGGATTAAAGAATTTATCTTTGAATGACTTATTAATTCTTGACTCATTTATATAGCCAAGTCGGTAGTGCTAGAGGTATGTGACATTCATATCCTCTCTCTTTCTTTTCTTCATATTATCAATATAAAGTAAATTATCATTAAGTGAAAGTAGTAAAAGACCATTATCAACATAAGCACTCCCATAATATTCATTAAAAAAATATAAAGAACAACCATTGTTCTTAATTTTTATTTCAAAACTTTGTTCCAATAACAATGGTATAGAAATAATATTTCTAACAATATTAGGGATATAATAACAGGTCTTCAGTTTCAAAACTTTGTTCAAAGGCAACTTCAAAATCCTGATTCCTACGGCTTCTACCTGAATGGACTCTCCACTAGCATCGAACAGCTCGAAGTCACCTTTATTTAGACTCTTTATTTTCTGCAGACCCTGTAACGATTTACAAAGATGTGAACCATAGACGGTATCCAATATCCAAGAATCTGACATTAAAGTACTTAATGATAAATTAGTTTGTATCATATACAAACCTTAAGTAACATTTGCCGGTTTCACGGTTGCAAGGTAATCCTTGCAATTTCTCTTCCAGTGGCCCTCCTTGCCACAGTGATAACAAGTACCTTTGGCAGAGACCTTTTTCATCTTCTTCTTAAATATGCCAGTCTTAGGATTTATTTTTTCTTAGAACCCTTTTTTACCTTCTTCTTGTCGATCTTATCAACAAGAAGAACCAGAGCCTTTTCACCCTTAAAATGGCTCTTTACTATTTTCAGCATATTCAACAGTTCTGGCTGGCTGATGTTTAGTTTATTTATGTGATAATTTATAACAAACTGAGAAAAAGAGTCAGGGAGAGACTGCAGGATCAAATTTTGGCTCAGTTCACCATCTATGGCAAAGCCCAGCTATCCCAGATGAGTGATCAAATCAATCATCTTTAGGACATGCATTTGTACGAAGGTACCTTCAGTCATACGGGTACGAAACAACTATGTTGATATCTCATATCGAGCAGTTCGACTTTATTCTGCATATAACTCCTTAAGATTAAGGAGTATAAGGAAACATCCATATCCTTATACTGCCTCTAAAGCTCGTTGCTCATGGAGGCAAACATGATAAATTTGACAGTCACACTGTCATCTTTTCACATCTTATATGTGACCCTTTTTTCCTCGAAAGCATCTTCTCCAAAAAAATCTGGTGCAGGTGAATCCAGAATATAGGAGACTTTTTTCTGAGTGAGAATAATTCTCAAGTTTCTTAACCAATCAACATAGTTAGGTCTGGTCAACTTATTTGCATCTAGGATACCTCTAAGTGAAAGTGAGGATGCATGTATGTAGTTAATCTTCAATAACAAGAATATAATATGAGCGGACAACTTATGATGATATTCACAGCTAGACTAGAACTTTTATCTAATTGTGTCTCTCACTATTTTATCGAACTTCATAGCCCTTATCTATGAAAATCGAGAAACATACTAATATTTCTTAGTGGGGTTGAGATCCTTATTCCTCATAAATACTTGTGGATAGCACAACAAGTATTCATGAGTTTAAAAGTAGGTAACTCTTTATCAATTGTACAACCATAATTCTCAATATTTTCTCTCTAACTTCTAGAACACATATAGTTTTGTGGATAGCACAACAAACTATAGTGTTTTAGTTAAGTAGATCCTTCAATTCCATATGGTCATACTTAAACAATGCTGCCCTTGTAGATAGCACAATAAAGCAACACTATTCAAAATATACCATAAGTATCAAAATGCACTTGGTCAACATCACATCAATTTCTATAGTAAACCTTGTGGATAGCACAACAAGCTCACTAAGATCTTGACATACTCTATTGACCAAGTTTGAAAGAAGGCCCTTGTAATGTCTACATCACTATTCAATCTAAGTTCGAAATTCAATAAGATCAAATTGACCAGGTCAATAGGTGGGAGGCTCTCCATAGCTTTTCTTAGACACCAACAGAGTTGGTCAGGCCAGCATACGTACTTAATTAGAAAATCATCTTTCACACTTTTCTCAACACCAATTGATCTTAAAAAATTCAACTTTTGATTAAAAAAGCATCCCGACACTACTACTTAATATAATTTTAAGAGAGACTTTGAACTAATCTCGGCACATCCTAACTATGACTATATTAAATGTACATTACAAATTATGCAAATTGGCATGTAATCACAAAACATAGTAGCAATCATATAATCATGCCAAAAACAAACAAGGGTGCAATTTAAAGTCATAGCACATGACAAGCATATTCAAATAATATAACAAACTCTAATCTTATTAGGCATGCATAACACCCTTAACCATACATCGATTTAAGCATTATGCTACCATGATAATAAAAATTTTAAATTATCATAAATTCACAATTTAATAATTAAAATTTAACATCATGGTAGAAATAAAATCAAAAATATTTTTTTGAGTTTAAAAATCGATGCTAAAAATAATGCAACATTTTTGACAAGATATGTGATCAATAACAATTCTATGCAATAATTTTGCACTTGTTTGATCGAATCAGACAAGGGTGGCTCTTATACCATTGTTGGGTTTTGGCCATGCAGTGAAAAATAATTTTTAAAAATTTTAAAATTAAATAAGTTAATAGTTTTATCAAATAAAACTATCAATCTAGAATTCAAACCCTGGAATCACCTTGCCGATATCGATAAAACAAAAACAAGTATGCAAAAGAGATAGAATTTTATACTTTTACCAAAATAAAAAAGTGGCATATTGGTATTTTCCATAAGACTCCAAGGTAAAAGTCTTTCAATGGTGATTCACATGCAAGTTAGCCAAGGTCCTTCCTAACTGGTGTGCTACCGTAGCCTAGTCCCTTGAAGAACACTGTCGGCTTCAAACTTATGGTACGATCGCACCTAAGCCTAGTTGCTTTCGATCTCACCATCAGAATGACATAAGAAGATACTCTTCAGATATCTCACAATCTAGGATTTGATTTTTGGCTCCAACATATGAAATAATCAAACCCTAGGGCACACAAGCAATACTTGCTAAAAATCTCACTACCCTTCTTGCAAATTTTGCCACTCAATTTTCCCTTGCCTTTTTCTCAAATTTTTTTCAGATTTTTTTTTTATGATTTCTACATCCCTCTTCTCTAGTTTCAATCCAAAATCACAATAGGTAGCTATGTGGGATGTCTCAAATATATAGGGGATCAAAGGATGTCACATGAGATGAAGAGGCACCAACTTTTGGTGCTCCAATTTCTCACATGGTGAATAAATTCACTATGTAGAATTTTTGGCACATTAGATACTTATAGCAGAAAGACTGTTCCTTCTCTATGTGCCATAAAAATTTTATATTAAATTGGCATTAAATCATAGGATATTTGTTTGAGAAATAAAAGCAATGCGTATTAGTTAAGAGCCTTCATTAAGAAGGACTCTCCATTTCACATGCCAAATTGAGGTGGGTGGCATTTATTTTTTGCCATGGCATCTAATGGGCATAGAGGAGTCCATCTCCACTTAAAACTATTTCAAGTTGGATAAGGATCCAATCTAAATTAACCCAATCCCATTAGGTCAAAGCAACTGGTCTAGGTTAGCTCAAACACTTTGATCTAAACTAATTTAGGAACTTGGGTTAATACAATGTGCTAGAATATCTAATTAATCCATAAAATTTATATTAAACTCTAATTAGATTAGACCAAGGCCAAATCTCAAAGTGTGTGACCCATTGGGTTTCAAATCTAACCAGCAGTGGATCAAGACTTTCGATGTAACCCTAATCCGATGAGATTAGGTCACCCGAAGAGTCCTAATCAACTCGGACTCTTCCAAATTGATTCTAAAATTAAACTCTTATAATTTGATGAATCCATAAGTTAAGATTGATATCTAGCAATATGATATGACTACCTGAAAGATTTAAAATTTTGATAAAAAATTATCAAAATATCCTTCAGTGGTAAGTTATCGTGTAATTCAATCTTTCAATCAAACAACATCCTAGATGAGCTGTGGGTATGAAAATATGTCAAACCCAATCACTTATCATTATGTATCTTGATCTAAAGGTGATGATTCAGTTGATGATAATTAGAAATATTTTTTTAATTATCATTCTGCTTTGGTCAAAGACTTCCGAATCATCGATCTATGAGATCACATAGGATGTTCGCTCCCCTTATTAGGAGTGACTGATCTCTTATTGATCAGTCACAACCTTCATACACTCTTCACCATATCCAAAACACCCCATACAAGGATTCAAAAATTAAGTTAGGAAGTGGATCAAAATATGGATCCAAGTACATAAGGTACCATGGTGATCTCAAGACAAAAGATCACTTACACAACCCCACTAAAGAAAATCAATTGACATGTAAATAAGACTCCATCTGATATTCTCTCATAGGTTAATTCAGTGAATTTATTCTCTAATGAGATCCATATCTTATATTAATATCACACACAAGTGGTTGTGAGATCAACCTCCCTCATTTCTGAGCATACATAGGATATGCCAGTCTTACCGATATCATTAATCTTCGACTCAATATACCAACGACTAGAAATATTTTAGGTCAGAGCTATCAAAGATTTAGATCTCATGACATGATCTCATCATGGCCCTAAAACATTATCCAGACCTATGGGGTTCATTATAATCTAAGAACAATAAGATGCAACATATAATGAATTAAAAATATCTTATTTTATGAATAATATAAATGTCAATTACATGTGTCTGAAAGGTAAATTACAAAAAATATCCTATCGCATCCTATGTGTGATTGGCTTGTAGGATATTATTCTTTCAAGAAGTGATCTGTGCATCGATCTATCTGGATCGATCACCATCCTCATGATGATACTATGATCAAGAGTATTTAGGAATTAAATACATATCTCTAATTCTCAACACTTTGAGAATATATATCGAAATATTAGTTCTATAAATAATTTAAGGACACATCACACTTGAATGAAAAATAAATTTATCTTTTTATTCATTAAATCAATATATTAAGTATAAAATTATGTCCTAGCTTTATTACAATATGTCAGCCATATCGGCTTCTAGGACATACATCTAACAATCTCTCACTTGGACTAAAATCAATTGGCTACTAATCTAAGTCTCATCTTCTCAAGGTAGACTTTTATTTTTGGTTAGCTAAATTGACTATATGAACTCGTAAGGGATTGAAGGATCAAATCCATCTGCAATTCCTTTTGCATATCAAGCCTGAGCTTTTCAGGCTCCTCAATATCATTGATTACTATCATACAGTGCTCATAGACTGACTGTCCTTCGTACATTTTCAAATTGAAGAGTCTCTTAGATACTTTGAAGTACACTGTATGGTTTTGCTTACCATATAACTTTTGTAGGTGAGTGATCATAGCCCTGACAATGGATATATACTCATGCTGGCTCTGCAACTCATTTGACATGGATGCCAGCACATAGCACTTGACCCGACTATTTTCATCCGTCTACTTTTCATTAGCAGCTCTTTGCTCAACAGTAGGATGGTTTGGTAACACTAGGGGTTCTTGATCGAGTACATGATCTAGTTTTTTAAAAGTCAGGATAATCTTGAAGTTTCTTAGCCAGTCTTCATAGTTTCGATCAAACGATTGGATTCAAGGATACGGGCTAGAGGGTTCAAGGTTGACATTTTTTAACTACGAGAATAGAGATTCAAGTTAGACTTTTATACTTTAAAATTATATTTACTTCTAGAGACTTTAAGATGCAAATAATGACTCCCACTAATTTTTCAGATCCCTCCACTCTTTGGGTAGAAAACAAAAATTCTAACACGATAAATAGATTTTTAGTGGATGCTGCGGTCCCACCGACGTCATGTACCTCACTTAATAGTTATTAGTATTATGCACATCAATACATGGATATTTTTTTACCCAAATGCTTCTTTAAGAATGTTGCTGTGACTTAATTTCTAAGTTATGTGGGCTCACCTAACAGTTATTGACCACACTCCTTAGTTAAGTCTAACCCACCGTTCACAAGCAGGTGCAAAGCCATCATTGGGTTTCTCACCTAACAGTTATTGGGTCCAACCCCATCTTTATTCTGGAGCAACTCTTTGCTAATAGAATGGTTGCGTATTTTCGGTGCAACTGAATCACTATAACCAGTCGAGAACAATCAACAACAATAGCATATCCGCACATCTATAATGGTGGAAGACCTATGGATTTAATATTTATGGAGAGGTTTAGGTTTAGATCTCATCTAATCAGTTATCATATGATCAATCTAATTGGTATGGGCTAAACCAAAATGCCAAGCAACCTTATTCAAAACTCAATTTTTCAAATTGGCCAAGTAAGCGGAGATCGGTGGGGGTCCTCCCATTACTTTCCTTAGACACCAATAAATTGATCAGGTCAGCTAACATAACTAATTAAATAACTACCTCTTAATTCTTTACCTTAGACATCATAGGTCAATTGATCTAAATAGATTAGCTTAAGCGAATCAGACTTAAGCCATCGAGTCGAATTAGGTCCTTAGGTTAATCGATTCTACATATGAAATTTAATCAATTTGATCAACAATAATTGTACAATCATATAACTTAATTGATCTAACTATAATCAACACTTGACTCAATTTGATCAATTACTTAATTAAATTAAATCTATAATATTCAAATTAAAAATTCTAGATGCAATCTAATTACATTACCTAAATTTTTGATTTTTTCATAACCAAAATTCTCATGCAAAAATATAAATTTCAAATTCTAAAACTAAATTTTAGATTTAAATTCTTTACATAAAAGATAAGTTTTAAATTATGAAACTAATTTTTAGATTTAATATACAAATATATATCTCATATATGTGTATAAAATTTAGATCTAAACAAAATTCAGATCATAATATGATATCATATATCTCATATACAAATTATGAATCATATTAAAAATAATTTTTTGATCTAAATATATAATCATATATCTTATATATAAATTATGAATTAGATCAAATAAAATTTTAAGTTTATATATGCATCTACATATCATATAATCATAAACTAGAAACCGTTCTAGAACAAAATTCAGATCAATGCATGCTTTCACATATCAATTATATATTTTAAATTTAAATCTAAACTAAATATCAAATTCAAAATACTCATCTATATATCTCATATATCAAGAAAAAATCAGATTTTGAAACTCTTTTCAAAATATGTATGTCAATTTCATGCATATGAAATCCGTGGCTTTGATATCACTATTGAAATTTTTATGTTGGGGCATGCATGTATGTTTCAATTTTTTTTTAAAAATATCACAGTAAAATAGAAGATTAAAATATCTTTTAATCTACATCATGCATGTATAAAACATAAACCACTAAGATCTACTTCATATGCTAAAATTGAATATATGCTAAAATTGAATATGTGATCGAATCACATACCTGTTTCGTAATTTTTTTTATTCAAATCTAAATCTAAAAGAGAATAGACTCTCTCTTAACCGTGTAAGTATCCGATCTCTATAGATATTTACTCAGGATCAGTTTGGAATAATCCTCTTTTATATTGATTTTCTTCTCTAAGAAAAATTAACCTATGAATCTAAACGAAGCCTGGATTGCGATCAACTCTTTGATCCTTTCTTTGATCTTCTTCTTCTCTTCTACTCTTACTTTTCTTTCCTAGATTATGAAGCAATTAGAGATTAAAAATCAGCAAGTAATAGGGGACACCTAAACACCTTTGGATGTTGAAGATGGAGGACACCCAAGGTATGGGCGTTGGATCTCCAAGGGAGAAGAAAGGGAGAAGAGAAAGAGGGGGTGTGGGCTCTTCAAGAGAGGTGTGGAGCTACTGGTTGAAGTTCCTAGAGACCTTAGAGAAGATTTTTTTAAAAAGGCATAAGGTTTGAATCCTATTCAAAATCAAACAACCATTTAATAGAACTCCTACTTGCATTAGGAATCCTTATTTCTTTAGTTATTTGACTCCCTTTTGGATATCCTTTAGGTGCCAATTATTGGAGCTTTTACATCCACAAAAATACACCCAATATGGCATCCATGGGACACCCCATAATGGTTCCACATGCCCTCTAATAGGTGGACACGCCCAACTTGATCAAATCAAGTCGCACCCAATGAAAACTATCAAGGAAATTAATTAAGGACTTGAACCCTTAATTCATTTAATCCAAAATCTTAGGACCCAACAATTGAAGCTCAATGAATTTAATGTATTTAGATTAATAGCAAGTAATTAATTTGAATTAATTTTATCAAATAAAAAATTCAAATGTAAAGAGAAAATTGGATCCAACTACGTGCTAGTAAGGTTACCCTAAACCCAATAGGATTACTCTAAATCAAATTAAGACTTTATAAGCCCAATTGCTTATTCCAAGTCTAATCCCTTTTTTGTGTGACCCCATAAGTTAAATTCTATCTGGTAGTGAGATATATAATGATCTCTATCATAGTATCATTGAAATTTTTTTCAATAGATCAGAACAATTTCACTCTAACTCATCAAGGATTGTCGATCTTGAGCAATTCTAATGAGCTCTCATAATCTACCAATGACACCTTGTAGTATATAGTAGCAACCTAGTAGAATTAAAAAAAATAAACTCTAGGTGTAGTTCACGTGTGATTCAGTCCTTCTATCGTGAGTCCCGACTAGATGGCAGATCATGATAAATTATCAAACCTTATCATCGGTCATATGATAGATTCGATCATCTCAAGTCCAATTATGATCCTTATGAAAACTCTTTTTTATTAATCACACTGCTGTAGTCATAGACACTTGAACTTAGCCTTTCAAATCTTATAAGACTACTTTTTTCTATTAAGATCGATAGATTTCATCTTGGTGCGCACCCTACTTCTACAGTGGATCAACTATCATCAACATCCACTACAAAGGCTCATTGAGACCATATTTATATATTAGTCAAACTTCAACAATCTCACTGCGAGCAGTCGTATCATCGCAGGTCAAAAGATCATTCACACAATTACAGCATCGAGACAATCACTAATGATCGAGTAAAAATTTAAGTGATCTCTCATATGGTCACGCTCAGTACTAGTTGTTCTCTAATAACTATTAGCACTCGTTGCTCAGTATCTCTACACTATAGACCAGAGACTCATCTACCTCGAAGAAAGCAATCTGTGTGTCGATCTATCCGAATCGATCACCATCCTCATGATGATACTATGATTGAGAGTATTTAAGAATTAAATACATATCTCTAATTCTCAACACTTTAAGAATATGTATCAAAATATCATGGATGATTCAATGATACATTACACTTGAATGAAAAATAAACTTGCCCTTTTATTGATCAAATCAATATATTAAGTATAAAATTATATCCTAATTTTATTACAATGTGTCAGCCATATTGACTTCTAGGATATACATCTAATACATTGTATATATACCTATATAAAAAGATCAAGCCTGATGCTCAACAAAACTCCCAACAGCTAACCTGATGTGATGCACTTTTCGAGCCCGTGTATACCCATGTCTCATATGCACACATCCCTTTGGACTTAATCCTAGCCTAAACAATAAGTCAACCCCTTAAGACCTCTCAAACTAAGGCCTTAAATCACCTAAGACCAAACTCGATCCTAAATCTAAATAGACATCCCGTACAGCTTCAACCTGTGAACTGAGTCGACTCAACTGAGATTGAGTCAACTCACTTTGGCACTTAGTCAACTCACACTAGGACTAAGTCAACTAAAATTCTTGCTGCCCACAGACTCTCGAAAGAGCACTTCTCTATTTGGCCATAGGTTAGTCAACTCACCTGTGACTGAGTCGACTCACAAAGATACTGAGTCGACTCACCTATGTGTCAGTCAAACATTCCAAAAATACTTGTTTCTATCTGGCTCCTTCTCTGAGACATAATTGACCCACTCTAAGACTGGGTCGACTCATCTTGAACTTAGTCGATCTTGTCTCAGAGTGAGTCGACTAAGATTTTGAATCTGTTGTTATTTGTCTGGCTTCCTTCTCTGGCTGGCCTCTTTATTTTCTTAAAGCTTGGGAGTACCACACCAGATTCTATAAAGAGTTTGGCCTTGGGTAGTTTAATTAGGTTTAGTAATTCGATTACTTTTGGATAATCGATTAGTACATGATAGGGCTCAATCAAGATGAGCAGCTAATCTAACCCATCAAGAGTTGATTAGGATTAAGTCAAGAGTGCTCGAGATCAATTCAATAGTTATAAATTGATCACATCGATTAATAGCCACATGTTGGATCGATTAACTCAAAGACTTGATTTGGCTCAGTGGTTCGAGCCTAAATTACACAAGCTAACCTATTCAAAATTGATTGATCTATTGGTGTCTAAAGAAAGTAGTTTGGCTTAACCTAAAGAGAGGTGGTTATTTAATTAGTTCTGTTCACTGATCTAGCCAATTTGTTAGTGTCTAAGAAAAGCAACAGAGGAACCCCACCGATCTTATACTTTTCTGATCAATTTGATTGATTAGTCTTGATATAATTGCTTGATAAGTCGAGCTAGCCCACGCTCTTAGGGTTAGTCATAATAGTTATGACTAATTAGGATTAAAAAGATTTAAATTAAAAATCTCCTCATTAATATTGATTGTTCTCGACTGGACACAGTGGTTTGTTGCATCAGGAGAGAAGCAACCACTCTACTAATATAAGATGTTGTGGGGTGGAGATGGGGTTGGGCTCAATAATTGTTAGGTGAGGATCTCAATGATGGCTTCACTCGTGCTCAATAGTGGGTTTGATTTAACTAGAGAATGAGACCAATAACTATCAGATGAGATTTCAGGATCTAGAGACTAGGTCTACTATAATTTGCTTGAGAAGTATTGGATAAGAGTTACCTATTGATTGACACATTTGTTAATAACTATTATGTGAGGTAGCATACCAATCAGTGGGACCATAGTATCTGCTAGAAACCCTAACTCATGAAGGGGTTCTCATTTTTTCATCCGAGGAGTGAGAAGATTCATAGAAATAGTGGGAGGTAGTTTATTTTTAAAATAAAATCTCTAAAATAAACTAATTATCAATTACAAAAGTCTAATTAGAATCTTCATCTCTCTATAAAAAAATTATCTACCTCTAAGTGACTTATCCACTTCTTTGAGTACAACCGATTGTTAGGTTTCAATTTTATTGATTGGCTTAAGAACTTGAAAAGTGTTTTGAGTTTTGAGTAATTAGATTGTGTCTTAAACCAAACAATTATGTAAGAGATCTTGAAGAGTTCAAAAGTTACATCTTTAGAAGGTATGTCAGATTTGCTTGTAATTGAGACTAACCTTAAGGTTTTTTCTAAAACTAGTTGGGTTATAGACTCTAGTTCTGGTGTACACTTGTGCACTTTAATACAAAATCTTAAGAAATATAGAAGGTCGAGGCTAGGAGAGATGACCCTATGAGTAGGCAACAGAGCAAGAGCTGCTGCTATGGCCGTAGAGACCTATCCTCTTCAACTATTATTTGATTTTTGTCTAGAATTAAGAGACTATTATTGTGTACCTACTACTAGCAAAAATTTGATTTCTATTTTAAGCTTAGCATAGGATGACTATGAAATCAATTTCAATAAGGACCATTGTACCATTTATTTTGAAAATAAAATGATTGGATGTAGTTACTTAATTGATAGTCTCTATCATTTTAATGTCAATGCAGATGAATTAGTTAACCTATCTGAGCAAATAGTGAATGCCATTGGGTCTAAGAGATCCAGAGATGAGATTAACTTAAAGTATATGTGGCATCTTAGGCTAGGTCATATTAAAGAGGAAAGGATTAACAAATTGGTGAAAGAAGATTTTTTAGACTCATTCTTGGATGAGTCAAAAATGACCAAGCTACCCTTTGTAGGACACTAGAAAGGACCACTGAGGTACTTGTTCTGATACATATAGATGTATGCAGTCCATTTGATATGCCGATCAGAGAAGGTTATCTCTGTTTCATCAACTTTATCGATGATTTTTCATGGTATGGATATGTGTTTCTTATGAGACACAAATCTGAAGTCTTTGAAAAGTTTAAAGAATTCAGATCTGAGATAGAGAAGCAAACTAAAAAATCACTTCAGGTACTTCGATCAGATCGAGGAGTAGAATATTTGATTGAAGAATTTCTCGATTATCTCAAAAAAAATGGTATAGTCTCTTAATGGACTTCACCTAAAATGCCTCAGCTCAATGGAATTTCAAAATGGAGAAATCAGACCCTATTGGACTTGGTTCGATCCATAATGAGCTTCACTAATCTCCCTTTATTTCTTTAGAGACATATCTTGTTAACAGCTAATTACTTAATTAATTAGGTTTTCTCTAAGTCTGTTCCTACCACACTATATAAGATATGGCATGGTAAGAAATCAAATTTTGATCACTTTAGAATTTGGGGATGTCTGACCTATATTAAACGACAATAGATGGATAAGTTAGAGAGTAGGTCTATGAGAGCTCATTTTATAGGACACCCAAAAGAGTCTTTGGGATACTATTTTTATCTTTTAGAGGATCATAATGTCAATGTGAGCCAGCATGCCATATTCTTGAAAAAAGGATTTATCCTAGATGGAGGCAGTAGGAAAAAAATTGAGCTCGAAGAGAGTGTCTCTGAAGAGTAGCAAGTCATAGAACCTAAGGAATCTATTCCACCTCACAGATCCACTAGGATCTCATGTCCTCTTGAAAGATACATCAGCCTGCTAATAGAGGATGTAGATGAAACATTTCTTATGGGTGATATGGAGCATGTTGATGATCCTAAAACCTATGATGAGGTGATATCAAACATCAACTTTGAGAAATAGTTGGAAGTGATGAGGTTAAAGATTAACTCGATGTACACCAATCAAGTTTGAACCTTAGTAGATCTACTAGAAGGAATAGATCCTATTGGATGTAAAGGGATCTTTAAGAAAAAGATTGGTTCAGATGGAAAGATGAAGATCTTTAAAGCTAGGCTTAAGGCTAAAAGTTATAGTCAATATGAAGGTGTTGACTATCGGGAGATCTTCTCGCCAATTACCATGCTAAAATCTATTCGCACACTGTTTGCTATTGCAATGACTCATGATTATGGGATTTGGTAAATGAATGTAAAAATTACTTTCCTGAATGTATATCTTGAGGAAGATATATATATGAGCAACCTATAGGTTTCACATCCAATGATGGAAATCATAAGGTCTACAAGTTGTAAAGATCCATTTATGGACTAAGACAAGCATCTCAGAGTTGAAATACTTATTTTAATAATGCAATCAAATCATTTGATTTTATCAAGAATGAGGAGGAACCGTGTGTTTTCAAAAATGTAAGTGGGAGTGCTATCACATTTTTCATATTGTACGTGGACGACATCCTCCTAATTGAAAGTGACATTCTCATGATGACTTCTGCTAAGTTATGGTTGTCTAAAGAGTTTTTCATAAAAGATCTTGAAAAAGCATCATATATTTTGAGAATAAAGGTCTATAGAGATAGATCTAAAAGGATGTTTGGTCTTTCATAGTAGTTGTAAATAGAGAAAGTGCTAAAGCAGTTTGGCATGAAAAACTCCAAGAGGAGTCTATTGTCCTTCAGGTATAGAGTTCATCTCTCTAAGAAAATATATCCTAACACACCTGAGAAGATTCAGCATATGAGCAAGATTTCTTATGCTTCTGCTATAGGGAGTCTCATGTATACTATGCTATATACTCGATCTAATATTTCTCTTGCTGTGAGTATCACAAGCAGATATCAGTCGAATTCATGGGAGTAATATTAGATTACTGTGAAGAATATCCTTAAGTACTTGAGAAAAATAAAGGATCTATTCTTGATTTTTGGAGGATGAGACTTGCGGGTGTAGGGATATACTAACTCAAGTTTTATGTTTGATGTTGATGATAGAAAATCTACATCAAATTTTATATTCCTATGTAATAGTGATGTGGTTAGAAGAGTTCCAAACAATCAATCATTGTAGATTCCATCATTGTAGATTCCACCATGGAGGTAGAGTATACCACCACGTCGGAGGCTACTAAGAAAGAATTTTGATTCAAGAAGTTCATTGCAGAGCTGGATGTGATGATATCAAATGCTATTCCACTCTTTTGTGATAACAATGGTACCATAGCACTCGCTAAAGAACCAAGATCTTACCAGAAATTCAAATACATCGAGCGATGATTCCATTTGATTCATAAATACCTCAGAAAGAAGTTTGTCGAGGTACAGAGAGTCTACTCCACGGACAATATGGCTGACCTGCTGACCAAGCCATTAAGTCGAAAGAAGACTAAAGCTCACCTTGAGAAGATGGGGCTTGGGTTTATGGTTAACTGACTTTAGGTCAAGTTAGAGATTGTTAGATGTATGCCCTAAAAGTTAGATTGGTTGACACATATACACTTTTTGGGGCATAATTTTGCAATTAAAATTTTAAAATTAATAAAATTAGGTTATTTTCTCATTCATGTTATGTATATTTTTATGTCTATGAATCATCTGAGAAGTTGACCTAATAATGACACATATTCTCAAGAGTTGAAAATTTAAGGCACGTGTTATTTGGAGTCATTCCTAAATACTCTCGATTGATAGATCATCATAGAGACGATAAAAGATCCAGATAGATTGGTGTACAGATCATTTCTTTTCTCAGATAGATGAGTCTCAAGCTATAGTATGGAGATATTGAAGTGAGAGTACAGATGTTTGATAGAGATCAAGAGTAATAAATGTGATCAGTATGAAAAATCACTTGGATGGCTATCCACTCGTCAGTGACTTACTCGATGTTGTAGTTGTATAGATAGTTCTTTGACCTATGGTGCCTCGACTGTTCATAGTGGGATTGCTATAGTTTGATTGCACAATCATTTGGTTACCTAGCCATTCAGAATCTTGTGCTGTATGTTGGTTGTAGTAGGTCCATTGTAGAAATAGGATATACACTAAGATAGAATCTATCAACCCTGATAGATAGGGAGAGATTCTATGTAGTTCATGAGACTAAGTCCTAAAATTCATGATCATGGTAGGTGAATGATGAAAAAAAGTTTTCATAAGGTTTCATATAAACTTGAGTTGATTGAATCTGATATATGACGGACGAACGGATTTGATAAATTATCCTTGACTTGCATCTTATCGGGACTTACGGTAGAAGAACCGAACTATACGATCGCTGCACCTAGAGATTTATTTATAGTTCTTTTGGATTACCATTACATACTGCTAGGTGTCACTGATGGATTATGGGCCCAATGAGAATTATTTTGATAATCAATAATTTTTAATTGATTAAGTTAGGAAGAGTTTTAGTTCATTGAAAGGAGTTTCAATGATATTAATGATGAAGATTATAATATATCTCACTATCAGATAGAATTGAACCTATGAGGTCACACAAATAAGAATTTGATCTAGGATTGATCAATTAGGCTTGTGAAGTCTCAATTGGATTTAAATTTGGTGAAATCCTATTGGGTTTAGAAAATCATACTAGCATATGGTTAAACCTAATTCCTCTTTAGACTTGGATATCCTATTAGATAGAAATTTTGACCAAATCAATTGCTTGCATTTGGATAAGGATGATGACCAATAGTTGGCCGTCGTCTAATCTTTCTTTGGGCATGGACTCTTGGAGAGAAAGGGGTGCCAATTGTTGGTGCCCCCTTTGTTTTACTGTAAGTTTTAAGAGAGGGGGCGTGCACCCCTTCTGGATGAGATCCAGGGGCACATGCCCATCTGGATTAGGCACCTCCTTTGTTTTACTTTGAGTTTTAAGAGAGGGAGCGTGCACCCTTTCTGGATGAGATCCAAGGGTGCACACCCATTTGGATTAGGTGCCTTGGGTTTTTCAAGAGGAAGGGGCATGCTAGGGTTTTCTTGGTGTGAAGTTTTAAGGAGGCGTACACTCCTTCATTGGTGTGAAATCAAAAGGGTTTGATTTCAGATACCAGTTAAGAGAAGCAAAGTCCTTCTACTTTAAGGATTTGACCAGTCGAAACCTCAAAACCCTAGGACTCCTTCTTATCTATATAAGATCCTTAAGTGTTAAGGACTCTCATGAGAAAATTATCTCATGCCAAAAATTGCTGCGCCCCTCTTGAAAAGCCCATGCAAATCCTTTCTCATGCCCACCTTTCTCCACCCTACCTCCCTCTCTTCTCTTCCTCCATCATGCCCACAATTGATTTTGGGCATTCCTTGTATTCTCAGCCATCCAAGTTGTTTGATGGTTCAGATCTAAGCCAAGGGAAGGAAGAAAGATAGACCAAAGATCAAGGGTTGATCCAAAAGAAGATCTACATCGAGAGAAGGAAGAGAGCAAGACCCAAGATCAAGGGTTGATCCAGTTGATTAGGGTCAAGAGTTGATTGCTGATCAAAGTGCATGCTAGATTCTCCTTGGGGAAGGAGGATCAACATAAAAGAAGCATCCTAGATCAGTCCCGAGTGGATATTCGTAAATACCGGATGCGTGTATGGCTCTGCAGGAATCTCATCGGATTATCATGGCAATCAGATTGCGATGAAAAGCTACCTGTGCAAGTTGAAGTCTCTAATCTAATTTTTAAGTTTTAGAATCTTAATTTCAGCATGTGAATGCACTTGGCTATGTATAGATTAAATCTATATTTTGTATGCATACTTGATTTAAAAAGGATTTTAAATCTAGATCTGTTTGGTTTCAGCTGCAATCTAATTTCTGCATGCGTATTTTGGAAGTTGGACTTCCTTTAAGATCAACTCAAATTCAAAGGAATAGGGCTTGAAGCCTTCATTGGGTTCATAAATCAAATAGAAAAAGAATGATAGAGAAGAAGAGAGAGAAACCATGAGGTTAGAACAAAGCTGACTAGGCGATGCCACCTGACATCCCAATCGATCCGATCTTGGTGATTTCATCAAATCATGATTGAATTAGTGTATTGATGGCTCAATAAAAATTATGGATGATCAAATTTTATCAGGTCTAGTCTAAGTGTGTCCTGGCATACTGGCCGATGATTATGGCTTAAGATCCCTTCACTAAGCTTGATCAAAATAATTGAGAGAATCAAATTACCTTGTGAGATAGTAGAAAGAGAGAAAAAATAATATAGAGAGAGAAACTTTTAGAGAGAGAGAAAGTAGAGAAAGTGAAAAGTTCTAGGGAGAAAAAGTAGAAGGAGAAATAATTTTGAGGAGTGAACGAGGGAAAAGAGAGGAGAGAGAATAGAACTCTCTTTCTTCTTTTTTTTTCCTTTTCTTTTTTTTTTCCTTCATCTTCCTCTTTTTTTCTTATTTCATTCTTGGTGGAATAGGAGACCATGTTCCCCCATTCCTTCCACTGAACAGGGGACATTCTACCCCCTTTCTTTGACAAAATCTGGTGACTATTCAACAAAATCAACATCCCTCGAATCGAAAAAGGAAGGGAAAGAAGGATCAGAATGGTTATCTCAACTCCAGCAAGGGATTTGCTCCTATTCTTTTGGTTATAGTGAGTTTGATCATTGGTCTTCTAAGAGGAAGAGAGGGAAGAAACAATGGTGGCTTCAACGATTTCCAGTGACTTAGGAATGGGATCTAAAAGAAGATCCAAATTCATTAAATAGAGTGAAAGGCGACAGATTCCCACTCAAAGTCGGCTTCCCTCCAGTGAGATCGAGAGAGAGAAGGAAACTCCCATTGGAAGTCTTCTTCTTTTGTTTTCTTTTCTATTTCTTTTTTTTGGTGTCTGCTTTAAAATTGTGCACAAACCTTTTTGGCTGTTTCTTTTTTTGGTTGGGCCTACCAAATGGATCAAGACCAGGTTGATTTCCGGCTCGTATGGGCTAGGATATTACACATACGTATCTGCACGTATACATGTTTATCTATGTAGGTACTTTTATATGTACATAGGTATGTATGATGGTATGTACATAGGAATATATGTAGGAAAGTACATAGGTAAGTATATTGTTATGTACTTATGTATGTATATATGTATGTTGGTATGCATATATGTATATATGTAGGTATATGTATTTGTACTTATGTAGTTTAGTATGTATGTACATGCGTAGGTAGGCATGTATGTACATATGTAGGTAGGTATGTATGTATGTCTAGATAGATATGTAGCTTGGTTTGAATGTATGTTTATGTACCTATGTAGTTATGTTGATTTGTTTGTATATATGTAGCTATGTAAGTATATATGTACATAGGTAGGTAGGTAGATAGGTATGCATGTATACATACATACATATATATATATATATATATATATATATATATATATATATATATATATATATATATATATATATATATATATATATATATATATATATATATATATATATATATATATATATATAAAGTATATGCATATGTTTTTTTTCGGGCTCTCAAATGGATCATAATGTCTTTCTCGTATGTACTCTATTTACTGTACCATCTGAAAGATAGATTCTTTGTTTTTTCTTCTTTCTCTTCTTACCCCATCTCAACAAACATGAGGTGTGCAAATACCTAGATGATTTGGTCATTTCGAGCTTGTTTGTCGTATTCAAATTATGGAATCCATACTTTACCCGAAGGCCAAAATCTTCTCTTTTTTCTTGTCCTCTCTTTAGTATAGTCCGTGCCATCTTAATGACTGATTCCCTCTGTTTAGTCCTCTCATCACATCGCAATAAAGTTGAAGTGTGTTGTCACAAAAGAAACATCTAATTTATATTGATTTGGTTTGTCATATTCAAAATGTAGTATAGGTACTTTACCCCAAAGGATAAAAGAAAAAATCGCCGAACTTGTGAGCCTGCAGTACTTTGTAGGGCTTTGAATTTTATCTTGAATGAATGTGGCTCTAACCTTGTAGGGTATTAGAAGGATGCAATTGGTTTATCTCTCAAAAAATTATAATTGTCACTGGGTTCAGCAATGGATAAAATATAGCTCTGTAAATCTAGAATCATGGTATAATTACTAGCACATTTTTTGTTGAAAATTTTAGCAGTATGTCTAAATCTTTTCATAAGTTGGGTTTGATCTGGCCTCTGAAGTGGTGACAAAGACGTAGATGTTGTTACCACTTTGATCAAGTTTGGATCAAACCCTTTGCTAATCCAAGCTAGAGCCATCTTTGTTGTTATGTGATGTATGTTGTAGCCTAACAAAATTAACCCTGCTCACCGCTATGTAGATAGAGTGAGTCAGAATCATATCCATAGAGATCTTAGGTCGATTATTTCAAAAATGCAAAAGAGAAGAACAATTGATTGTATGAAATGCAAGAAAGAAACAAGAAAATTACAATCAAAAGATTTTTTATGAATCAAATAAAGAAGCATACATAAAGAAAAAAAATAAAAGTTTGATACAAGACAACTAAACTAAATTGATCTTCTCGCTGCACCCGGTGGTAGATGTGCTTCCTTGAATCCTTTTGTCTTCCTCTGTGCAAACAGTGGCAGAATGGCTAAAAGACTTAGTATAGGAACTCCAAAAATGAAAGGTAGACTGTAGTATGAAAATATGAAAAAAAAAGATAGTAGCACTAAGATTAGGACTTCTCCTAAATTTGATAGAAGGCGTGCTAGGGTTAGGACCTTCTCTAGACTTCTTGGGATGTAAAAAAAGAATCTATGAAAGAGTATGGTGGCGTGATAGGGTTAGTACCTCCCCTAGACTTGTGAAGAAGAAAGAAAGAAAGATGAGGGCAACAGCTTGGAGAGAAACTTAGGCATTGGCTTGATGAGAAGAGAGAAAGGGAGGAGCTTCAATGGAGGAGAGAAGGAGGACGAGAAAGGAGAGAAAATAAAGAACCCCACAAGGGGGTTGATATTCTAAGATGAAAGCCTTAAGGCACTATTTATAGAGTGGAGAGTGGGGCGTTAGGGTTTCAAGAGAGTTTAGGATGTGAGGAAGGGGTGGGAAATATGTGGTGGCATGAGAAAATCTTTTTAGTGTGGGGTTGTGCATGTAAGAACTAAGAGACAACATGTAAGAAAGAAAGGAGGGAATAAAAGTGGCTGGTGAAGGAGTTAGGGGTGTGTAGAATTGGATGGGGTGGCACTTCTTTCTTTCTTCATGTGAAAAATCCCACATTAAAAAAACCTTGGGTGGCAAGATGTGGTGCCTCCTCTAATAGGGCTTATGATGTGGTGCCTTCAATGATAACGCTTGGATCTTGGAGATTGCTTCATAGCTCTTGATTTTTAATTTATATTTATATTTGATTCTATTTATCTTCTAATCTAATCCCTTAATTAGAGAGGTTGCTTCTTGACCCTTGATCTTTAAGTCATGTTCATATTGGAATAGGAGCTGGTTGCCTGGTTCACTCAAATCTGATCCGATTTGACTCTAATTTGAATCATATGAACTCAAACTCTCAATTACCTGTAAAATAGACTAGAGAGCATCAAATTTTTATAAAATAATATTAATTATTATAATATTTAGTACCTCTAGTGACCTAATTCAAGTGTTCATCACACCCCCCAACTTGATCTTTACTCATCCTCGAGGAAAATAGATACATCAGCAATGTGCACTGACTCATCCTTCAATTAAAAGTTATCCCAGGCACTCTTAAAGGTAGTAAATATCCAACCAGACCATTAAAGAGATACTTCATTAGATTAGCAATTCGACTCAGTTAATGATTGAATGTTAGCTATAAAATTTTTGAAGATCTTTTTTTACCAACTCCTTACTCTACTCTTTAAGTCTTCTAACTTGGTGTGAGCTGGATTTATTGTCTTCTTATAATTTAGTCTCCTTATTATTTTTATCTTTTTTTATTATTATATATATTTTTTTAAAAAGAGTCTAATGCAATATCTTAGCTTCTTGAGTTTTCTAGCTGATTCTTATAGCAAGCTTTCAGTTAATGACTCTTAAATCAGTTAGTTTTAGGGTATTAGGTGTAGAACAACCCTCGGACTTACTAACTCAAGTCTCAAAAAATCTATAAGGTGAGACTGACTCTATAATAGGTCTCTTGGCATCCTCACCTTTTGACGCGAACCATAATGCTTACTTAGATGAAAGAGCCTAATTATTTAATGAGACAATGCTAAAAACCATCTTATTTCTCTTTTTTTCTGCAATAAAAGGAGACTTTTGCATACCTCGACCTTTCCACCCATACTCCCATGAAGCAAATTCTTCATTAAGATAGGTAGGAAGAGGGTTTTAAAATCACTCTAAAATTTGATCTAGTTTAAACCTTACTATTTATTAGATATCTTTAATAATTTTCTCCTTGATATCTCGAAAATTATCTAGACTGTTAATCACTCATTGATTAGAATATCTGATTAACCCCAAATCAAGACAAAATTTGGAGATACAAAGCTATTGATTTTTGACCATACTCGAGGACTTAATTAAATTAGTTATTAGCGCCCCAACTTAATTTTCATTATCCCTAATAGAAGAAAAGAATCATAACAAAGTCAAAATAAAATGTAACAAAAAAAGATACCACCTGAGTTTCATTTGTGCATTCATTATTGAGAGATCCTTCCTTGTTGGGTGTGGTGTGTTCTTGACTCCAATTGACATACATATGGCTCTTTCCCCAACTTGATAGTAGCATCACTCATCCACTGCACTGTAAAAATCTGTTAGAAATTATGTTCCAAAGTCAATCGTCAGTCTATTGATAGTTGAGCTTATTATTGAATTATATATGAATTATTGAATTAATAAATATTATTTGATTTTTTCATCACTGTATACATCTTATTTTGAACTCCTATTATGTGATAAAGTTCTTAAAACTATTTGATTCGATATAGGAGGATATATCATTTAGTCCTTAAACTTTAAGTTCACGACCAAATGATATACTATTATTAGGATGATAGCTATATCAAATATAGATCATTGTGTGCATGTGCATTGATTGTCCTTTTAATCAAAGAGTATGGAGACACTGCTATGGCATGCAAGTGAGATGTAGAAGTATATTTTACTAAATGGAACCAACTGCTGAGCACTCTGCTGTCAAGAGTAGCTCACGAAGGATATGGGTATAAGTATCCCTCCGATCTGAGATCACCACAGTGACTTGCAAGCAACTCACTATGCTTTGGTATCAGATTATCTAAATTTTTAATTCAGTAATGAAAGATTTTTTGACATAGTCAAATACTTGAGAAGTCAGTGTGTGAGTCCAGATGGAATTGACCCCTTCGAATAAGTAGGAGTTAATATATCAATGTGTTTCAATTCAATAAATCCTCAGTTGGAATAATTCATGTGATAAATTTGAAAAATTAAAATATAATGTGAATAACTATATTAGGGTTGATAGTTAAATTCTAGGTCACCTTGAGCATTTGGGTCAAAAAAATGAATTATACGATAACCATATGCCAATAGGTTCTTGAATGGTGCTTCGCAATCTTTCGACCTATCCGATGTCGGATATCATTGCTAGATGGTCATTTTGATTGGCATAGAAAGATTATTCATATATTATCAGGTTAGATTGAAATTTATGAGGTCACACTCAAAAGAAGTTTCTGACTGATCATATGGCTGATCAATGATTAAGAATCATTCTAGGATAAAATAGTTAATTTGATGGATAATTAACCCTATGCAAAAGTTGTAATAAATCAATTTACTAATTATTAATGAATTATAGGAGGATTGATTAGTAATTAAATTATTAATTAACTCAATTTAATTGAATATTGAGGTTTGGATCAAATCTAATTGAATTGGATTCAATTGGGTTTGACCTGATTAGGTTATGAGATGATCTAATCGCTAAGGGTGTTCAATTCCTGATTTGATCAGGACTTGAGCTCAATTAATTTTTGATTTGATTAAAATTTAATGAGACTATTTACTATCTAATTAGAATAGATTTAGTGATCCAATTGGGTCTAACCTAATTTGGTTGGGTTAAGAACCTAATTGGATGAGAAATCAATTTGAATTCAAATCCCTTGCACCTCCTTTCTTTGCGCCCTCGTATTCTTCATATGAAATCTTTTTTTTATGTAATTTTTTTTATACCCAGAAGCTATTCTATATTCACATCTGATTTTTTTTAAATTAAAAATTGATTGGTTTAAATTTGAGTTCAAATAGGTTTGAATTTGAATGAAAATCTAGAGTCCAAATTGAGTTGGACTCTTCTCTTCACGTCATCGCCTTTCTCCATGTATAAAGTATTTTTGTATGAGATTTTTTATATCATTTTGATATTGGTCAATCTCTCTCTAAGTTCATAAGATAAGAATAAAGTTTGAATCAAAATTTAATTTAAATTTGATTTGAATTGGTGATAAAGATCAACCAATATTTGAAATTGATCCGAAACTACCTTTTCCTTATCCTTATCTTCCATGGAATGCCACCCTTAAGAAGGGATCAGCTTTATGCGAGATTAGAAGTAATTTTTGGTATGAGAAACTAAAGAGTTGGGGTGTGAAAAGTTGAGAGTGGGTTGGGCTTCCGTGCATGAGAAACAAATGAAATGTTCTTCCTCTCGGGCATGAGGTGTAGGGTCTAGGATTTTAACTCTAGATTTTGTGAGAAAAAAAATACAAGAGTAAGTCTTGTTCAATCTCCCACACTATCACCTCTTTGTAAAGCTTTATCTTCTGATCCAGAGAAGTTTAGAAGATTCGAAGAAAAGAGCTTGGATCAGCCATCTAGAGCCTTCGACGCGAGCTAGCACTCCCATGAAGAAAGATCTGATTAGGGCTTCGAGTGGACGATCTATAGAGATCGGACGATCTGTGTGGCTGCTCGACTTCAGTGAGAGCTTCATATCATACCTACCAACAGTGAAGATCATCGATTCATGAAAAGATGATGAGTTCTGAACTCAATCGATGTGATCTAAAGGTTAGATCAGATTCAGGGCATCGATGTGATCGATGCAGTTTTCTATTTTATATCAAATTTTATATGCAAATTTTTTATATCATTGATCCTAATTGATAGTTTAGATCTAATTCAAGGCATGTTTAGAAGTTTAAAATGTTTAATCTTTGATTTTTTGCTGTAAAATTTTAAAAATACATGCTTTAAACTACCAGTTTTTCCTTCAAAATCCAACTTGGCTAATTATCTTTCTAAAGATTCTTACAAAATAAAAAAAAATTAAAAAAATATTGCATAAGCTGGGTTGCCTCCCAATAAGCGCTAAATTTATAACATCTTTAGCTGGATGCTATGAGAGAGTCCCACCTATAACTACTTAGGTACATCCCTCAAAGAGTTAAAAGGACAGGGCCAATCAGGAGGCCTTGCATCATGATAGAAAAATATCGATAGAGTGTTCTATGATGATTAGCATGAACCAATAGAGTATACTAGGCAAGCACATAATTTCAGGGAGCAACAATATTCTTATAATATTTTTGATGATCAGAAAGGGATTGTGTTTGTTGAATTGAGATTAGAGTTGGTAGTTTAAGAGTTTTTTTAATTATAATCTGATCTACTCTAATTCCTGTCTTGAGTATGGCATATTTTGACATCATCTTTTTCCAATCTATAGCATGACACTTTTTCTAAATTAACAATAAATCTATCTCCATACATCATTTTAACACCATAAAAAAATTTTAGAGACAGTCCTCGAAAGTAGAGTCAAAAATAGAGAAATCAATCATAAAAATCTCAATATCATTGTCTGTCATTTCAGAGATATCCCATCCAACAACTTCTTTATATATTTTTAGAATGCCTATAAGTTGGACTTCCTAATTAGGAATCACTAGAAATATATCAGTGGGTGCATCAGGAAGTGGCTTCAGTTCTAGAATAGGTGATGATTCTAACAAGAGAGCTATTGGAGGCTTAGGTGATGGCTCATGTTTTATCGACTAAATCATTTATTTTCATGATATACCGATCGACATCAAAATCGTCCACTCTAAAGTGAGCTAAACAGGGATCTAAGGAATCGTGAGGGAGAATTATGGGTGTAACTTTCTCTATTATGTTATTCATTTGTAGTCTTTGAAAAGTCTTAATTAATTTTATTTCATCAATTTGTCCTCCTTTTTCATTACAAGGAATGGATGATTCTAGAACACTTGGGAATGGGACCATAGGTAGGTAAGGTGATGATGGAATTGGTTCATCTCACCATTCAAATTTCTTTCTAGATATTTTGCCTTAGTTGAATTATCTATGCTGGTCATTTTGGTTATGCAGGATTATTCATTGACCAGTTTATTCTTGAAAGTCA
The DNA here is from genome assembly GCF_000442705.2 of Elaeis guineensis. Classification (NCBI taxonomy): domain Eukaryota; kingdom Viridiplantae; phylum Streptophyta; class Magnoliopsida; order Arecales; family Arecaceae; genus Elaeis; species Elaeis guineensis. Next base: position 28,768,633 of record NC_025999.2, on the reverse strand, counting down.
TAATTGATTGTTCAAAAAAAATTATAGAGACATTAAAAATTTTAGCCAGGTATTGTCTCTTTGGGTTACTCTCAAGCTGACTAAGCAGCTCTCCTTCCTCCTCCCTACTAATTGCGATTACTAATTGATTGACTTAAATTTTTAGTTCAACTAAGGATTGCATAGAGGAGTGAAGGAGATGATTGGTGCTTTCAATCCTATCTAGTGCTTGCAGAATCTTCTCTTCAAATGATGGGCTATAGATAGTTAGAGAAGGTTGGTATTGTGAACAAAGAATATCGTAATAGGGTGCTTCTACAAACGTAGATCCTTGTGTTGTCGGGGTACCCACTGGGTGTGAATTCTATAAAAAATTTGGTTGAATCCCCCAACCTAGATTGTAGTCATCAAAGAATGGGTAATTTTCTAGTTCGTAAGCTATTTGGATTTAATGTTGATGAACTTGTTCATACCTAAACTCTAAAAATTGGTGCATGATTGGGCATTCAACTTATTGTGCAGGAAGAAAAGATGTAGAAAGAGAATGTCTAATAGTCAGTAGGCGATCTATTTATGGGATAGCTCATCCTCTCTACTATAGAAATCTATATTCCTAGCACAGATATAATTTATTGGATTGTTCTGACTGTTTTAATATGCAATCAAGGGGTCTAGATTAGAACGATGCCATTCTGATTTTCTCTTTTTTTTTAAGAAAGAGGGAGAGAAGAAGAGAAGAGAAAGAAAGAGAGAAGTTCTAAAGATGAGAATCCTAAGAGAGTCCTAGACCTAGAGACGATAGATGTGAAGGTTGTTTTTAATTATTTTAATTATTTTTTTTAAACAAGTGATGCAATCGAATAACTCTATCCTAGGATTAATCTAGATCTAGAAAGCTCTTAACTATTTCAAGTATACCATCAAGCACTTCAAGTGCGAACCTAAGTAACTAATTAGCCAAATAAGTGAAAGGTTAGTGGGGGTCCCCCTATTACTTTCTTTAGACACCAACTAAGTTGGCTAGATTAGTGAACAGAACCAATTAAAGAACCAACTTTCCTTAAGACGTAATCTCAGAATCACTTTTCTAGACACCAACTGATCAACTAGGCCTAATCTGGTTCAACTTTTGAGGTCACTTATCCTATTGAGCTCAAGTTCTTTAAGGCTGATGTCTAATTAATTTTAATTTAGAGGTTTAGGTTAATGCGAATGTAAGATGGTGATTTGTAGGCCAAAGAAGGGTGATGAAATCTCTATCTTATGTTGATTAGGATTTTGCCTGTAAAATATTTTATGAAATTATGCAATGCAAAAAAGAAAAAGTGTCCAATACAAGTAAGAAATTTTTAAGGTTTAATTAGTTTTTCTATTTTAGTTAAGTATTATGAGATGTTTTTATTTTCTTTTTATATTATGTTATGTAAAGCAAGAAGAACAAAAGGTAGTTTTGAATTAGGTTAATTATATGTGAGAAGATCTAGAGAGTCTAAAAAAAACTAACTTAAGTTAAGAATATAAGGCAGCTAGATATCCTATAATTAAAGCAAGCAATCAAATCTACTATTCAAAGTAGTCAATTAAAAGGCAAATTTTTTTTTTTAGAGAATCTGTTAGAAAGGAAGTAAATTATTCTAAAAATAAAAGGCAAGTCTAAAATAGTAGAAAGTTAAATCTATAAAAGAGGTAGAAAATTATATTACTAGCAAGGAAGTAAAGCAATCTAAAGCAATAAATAAAGACCTAGAAAGTAATAAAAAATATATATATATATTATATTTTATAATTTTTTTTGATTTTTTTTAAAACAATCACACCAAGATCTCCAGCAATAGCGTCAAAATTTGATGCATATCACAGCATACCAAAATTAATCCTACTCACTACTATGTAGATAGGATGAGTCAGAATCGTATTCAAAGAAATCTTAGGCCGATTATTTTAAAAATACAAAAGAGAAGAATAACTGATTGTATGAAATGCAAGAAAGAAATAAGAAAATTATAATAAAATTTTTTTTATTAATCAAATAAAGAAGCATATATAAAGGAAAGAAATAAAAATTCGATACAAGATAACTAAATCAAATTGATCTTTTTGCTGCTTCCGATAATAGATGTACTTTTTTGAATCCTTTTATCTTCCTCCATGCAGATAGTGGCAAGATGGTTGGAAGACTTGATATAGAAACTTCAAGGAAGAAAGATAAATGGTAGTATGAGAATATGAAAAAGAAAGGTAGTGGCACTAGGATTAAAAGTTTACATCAGACTGGTATAAGATTATCCTGATATAGGATTTTTCTCCTATATTGAAAAAATTATCCTAGTTTGATGCAAACTGATTTTTTACAAAATATTTTTAAAATATTTTAATCATTATTTTAGGTATGATTTTATATGTATTTGATATATGTAATTTTTATTTTAGATCTAAAATTTAATATATATGTGACATATGTTTATAGTTGAGATCTAAAACTTCATATATATGATATATGATATTAGGTTTAGATCTGGAACTGTTTTAAGATCATAAGCCACTAATGCATGCAATAAAACATAATCTAAATTTTTTTAATCTAAAAAATTATGTTATTGTATGTGGGTATGGGTTGAACAAATTTGATCTAGTGATCAAATTATAATTAGGATCAATTGATTAGATCAGGTTAGAACCCATTGTCGATTTTGAGCAGTTAATTGAACCTAATCAATTGTTGGTTAAGAATATGTCAAAGGGGCTCAAAATCGAGTTTAGTTGTAGTTGATCGCATCGATTCACATTTTCATATAAATTAATTGACTCAAAACCTAATTTGGCTCAGTGGTTCAGACTCAGGTCAATAGGTTAACTTGATCGATTCTAATCGATCAAATTATTTGTCTAAGGCAAGCACCTAGATGGTGGTTATTTAATTTATTCTGTTATCTGACCTGGCTAATTTGTTGGTGTCTGAAGAAAGCAACAAGGGGACCCCCACTCATCTTAACTTACCTGACCATTTTGGGAGATTAAATTTTGAATTAGATTACTTGTTGATTCTGAAAGGAATATGCCCTACAAGCCAATTGAAATTTGTATTTTGATGAATTTTTTTTGTAATCTTCCAAACTCATATAATTGATACTTTAAAAATAAAAGGCATTTTTCATCATATGCTGCATCTTACTTTTGTAATGATTATGATGAACTTCATAAGTTAAGACAATAATTTTAGAGTTATGATGAGATCATATCTATGAGACTTAAAATCTTAAAAATCCTAATTTAGAATATTTTAGTCATAAGAGTATTGTGTAGGGGATCAATGTTTCGGATAGACTAGAACTTTCTATGTATGTTTGATGGAGAGGGTGGCTGATCTCATAAGCCACTTATGTGAGACACTAATACAAAGATGTGAGTGCTCATTAGAGAATGAGTTCACTGAATTGATTCAACTTAGGAAATATCTTATGGAATCTATTTACCTGTCAAAAGATAGTTTCTTATAGTGGGGGTTGTGCATGTAATCTTTTGACTTGAGACTACCATAGAATCTTGTATACATGAATTCATATTTTAGTTCATACTCATTCATGACTTAGTCATATACGAGGTGATCTGGATATGCTGGAATGTGTATAGAGGTTGTGAGTAGGTCAATATAGAATCGATCACTCCTGGTAAGAGGAGATCGCATCCTACTTGCTCTGATCGATTGATGATTCAGAAAATCTTTGATCAAAGTAGGATAAAAATAAAAAAAAAATAATATTTTATTAATTGAATCATCATTAAAGATTAAGAAAAATATGAATATGATATTAGATTTGACATCATTCCATATCCAGAGTCATATTTGGGATGCAGGGAGATCGCAGGATTAAATTGCATGATAAATTTTTATTGAATGATATTTTTGATATTTTTATCAAAATATTATATCTTTCATATAGACATGATATGTTGCTAGATGTCAATCTTGTCTTGTAGGTTTGATCGAATTAAAGAGTTTAATTCGATCACCAATTAGAAAGGGTTCTAATTACTAAAATCAGGTTAGCTCGATTGGACCTTGATCAGTTAAATTAAATTTTAATCAAATTAGATCGACTTACACTCAGACTCACTATTGGCTAGATGTGAAACCCAATGGATCACACATAAAAAAATTGATCAGGGGTCTAATTGGATTAGATCATATTTGCAAAATTAACATGCTTGCACATATTGCAAATCCAAGCTCCTTGTTTCAAATCAGATTTAAAATTGATTCTAGATTGGGCTAATTAAATTCAAATTAATTCAAACTAATTTTATATTTGAGTTGGGTCAGCCTTTGGCTGCATGTACTAAAGATTTGGCATCATGTAATCAGATCCCCATGCATCAAGAATTTTTCTTGCACGTGGGATGCATTTTTTTGCGCAAAAATAGATTTGGCATCCCATGAGATGGGACGCCCCTTCCTCCATGTTATCCAATTGTTCCATGCTGAAAAAATATCTTGAAGAATCATGATTTCCTTTTGAGCACAAAGGAGCTCTTCTGTGGCTAAATCACCTTCTGGTTTAATCATGAAAATTGGTTGAATTTTGAAAACTAGCCAAGTTAATCCATGCGCCTAACCTAGAGTCCATGTTGTGAAGGACTCTTAGCTAATTATCATACCTCATCTTAATCTCAGATTTTTTCCATTGGATGGACAAAGTTGTGCTGACAAGTGGTGGAGAAAAAATGTACCTAAGAAAGTCTCGCAACGCATCAGAGAATCATCGAGAAAAATATTTCGAAGAGTCTTTCTACACGAAACATCTCATAGATTTTTTCTTGATAATTGTCATGTGTCAAAAGGTTTTAGATAGGCATAGGATTTTATCAGGGGGTGTAAAAAATTTTGATAGATGCGAGATGGTGCATGGAGAGGGTGCGAGACAAGTCCGAAGGCAACCTATCGCTAACTATTTAAAGGGGGTGCATCGGGGGATTTGTTTCATTCAGAATTCTAAACCTATCTTTTCTTTCTTACACCCTCTCCCTATTATCTAATTAGTCACTTTCTTTTCTTGTTAGGACAATTCCAAAAATAATAAGGACAAGTTCGATTTTAGGACAAAAGCCTAGGAAGAGTTTAAGGAAGACTAGGAGAGAAGAAAGATAGGGATAGGAAGGTTAGGAGGAGAGGAAGAAGGTCATGAGGTCCTACTACCCAAAAAAACTCTCAGAGTGAGAATTTTAGTGAAGAAATCATCCTAAGAAGTTGATATTCTGATCATAGCCCTGTGTGGATCACTGTTGGAGGGCAAACATTTGGGCACCTGGTGGAGGTTCTGCCGAATTTTTGGAATGAGCATTGCAGGTATTCTTCTATAGCTTGAATTTTATTATGAATATATATTATATACGATTGTTAATCATCAAAGAGGTACTAGTTTAAGGGTTTAATATTTAAGATTTTATAGTTTAAACTTTTAAAATCTATTATACTTTCACTGCGCATGTCCACCCTGAAACCTTATAGTGATATCAGAGCCAGCCTTGTTTCGTTTAATCATATATACATAATATTTATGTGATGCATATTATGATTCATGCTATAAGATTAATTATGCTATGTATTATGCTTTCATATGATGATATGAATTGATGTATATATGATCCACCACTTCATTATCTTGACATAAGGTTGTCCTAGCATAACGGGGTTATGTTGCAAGGTTGTCCTAGGATGTTGAAAGTTCATATGTTACACTGATACATATAAAATATTTTAATACTAATATATATTAATATGATTTAGCATTATATAGTTAGAATGTACATGAGGTCAAAGAAGTCCTCATTAAAAATTATATTAAGTGATAGTGATTAGCAACAATGGGTTAACCAATTCTTGATCAATTGATCAATTCGTGTCTAGAAAAGTGCTAAATGTGGTTCTTTAATTGGTTTCATTGTCTGACCTGATCAATTTATTAACATCTAAGGAAACCAATGGGGGAACCTCCACCTACTTACCTGGCCAATTTGATTAAGCGATCTTGATATTGAAAAACCCTAATATTGAAAACACTACTAGAGGTATTCCTTCATGCTAGGTTAATGTTACATCATGAACTATGGCAATCTTATTGTGTTACCATAATTCTTATCATAAGGATTGATATAATATTATCCTGGTGCATAAAAGATGCTTATGACAATTTTGGATATACTGCTTTGTTGTGTTATCACAAAGACAGGTATATTCGAATTTGACTGTATTGAAATGAAAGATCTTACTTAACTAAAATATTATAGCTTGTTATGTTACCACAAGGCTAATAATGTTTTAGAGGTCAAGATATAATATTCAGAATTGCATGAGATGCAATTGAAAAGAGTTTCCTACCTATGAACTCATAAGGATTTGTTGTGTTAACACAAGATCATTATGAAGAATTAGGATCTCAATCCTACTAAGATAAATATGCAATATATCTCGTTCATCATAGTAGAGGGTTATGATGTTCAATAAAATAGTGGGAGGTATAATTAAATCTAAAAACTTTATTTAATAATGTTAGTCAATATGAATTATTTGCTTATGTAATATTCTTTATTGTAGATTAAATTCTACAAATGGCATCTTTATTATCATTACGAAGAATCTTAGATTCCAACAAGTTGATCGATCCCAATTATATAGACTGGTTGAAAAATTTAAAGATTGTACTCACTCAAGAGAAGCTCTCCTATATTCTTGATGTCTCTGAACCGTAAGAGGTTGGAGATGATGCCATAGAGGAGAAGGTATCCATATATAGGACGTGGAAGAATGACAGTTTAACTATCAAGTGCATCATACTAGCCTCTATGAGCAATGATTGTAGAGATAGCATGAGAGCATGGATACTCAATTCATACTCTTCAATCTTAAAAAATTGTATGGAGAACAGAATAGAACTGCTAGATATGAGATATCTAAGCAGTTATTTCATGCTAGAATGACTGAGGAGTCATCTGTACAAGACCATGTCCTGAAGGTCATTGATCTGATCACCAGATTGGGTCAATTGGATTTTATGATGGATAGAGAATTAAGTCAGGATTTGATTCTGCAATCTCTTCCTAAGTCATTTGCTCAGTTTGTCATGAACTATCACATAAACAAACTGAATACCTCCTTACCTGAGCTGTTGAATATGCTCAAGACAGCTGAGAGCCACATAAAGAAAGAAAAAACTCCATTTCTTCTTGTGGATAAAACCTTTAAGAAAAAGTCAGGCTTTAAGGGCTCAAAGAAAGCACTGAACCCTAAGGGTGGCAAGATGAAGAAGAAGGAGAAGAAAATCTCTGAACAGGATACCTACTTTCATTATGGCAAGGCAGGACACTGAAAAAGAAATTACAAGTTATATCTTGCAACTGTAAAGGCTGATGCAAGCGACGCACCAAAAGGTATATATGAGATATATATAATTTTATCATTAAGTTCTTTCAATTCAGACTCTTGGGTATTGGATACTGCCTGCGGTTCTCATATCTACAAGTCATTGCAGGGCTACAGAACATTAGAGTGCTGAAGAAGGGTGACTTCGAGCTCTATGGCACTGGAGGAGAGTCCATCCAGACAGAAGCTGTGGGGACATATATGTTGAAGTTATCTTCTGGAAAGATCTTAGAACTAGAAAACTATTATTATATACCTAAGATCATTAGAAATATTATTTTTGTACTGTTGCTATTGCAATGAGATTTTGAAATTAATAGAAAGAGCAATAGTTGCTCTTTTTTTTTTCTAATAAATTTTTTTGTCATGGCATTGTTAATAATAATCTTCTAATTTTATTTAATGATAATATTTTTCATATTGATAAAAATAAAAAGTGAAAGAAAGAAGAAATAAATAATACTTTACTTTGGCATTCTCGACTTGGTCATATAAATGAGATGAGGATTAACAAGTTATACAAAAAAAAAATTTTTGATCTTTATTGTTGGTGCAAAAATCTGCCAGTGTTGGAGAAGCTGGAGAAGTCCGGGAGATGCGGCAAGAGTTCGTTCGTCGAGAGAATCCAGTCGACACTTGTGGAAGAAGCTGAGGGAGTTTGTCTGTCGGTAGAACTTGGAAACATTGCGGAAGCTCGGCCGTCGGAGATGTTCGGAAAGATGTCGCCCAAGGTCGGACGTCGGTAGAACCCCGAGAGGGTCACTCCTGATACGAACTTCGGCTGGGGGGTTTTTTATACCCAACACCAGTCCCCCTACTTTCAAGTTCGAGTTTCGAATGAAGAAAGTATAGAGAAATTTTCACAGCCGAAGTTGTCCCCTTGAATTTTGCATGCGACCGCCCTCAGATATCCTGGCATTTAATGCACGCATGTCGGAGTCTTTTCAAATTGGGGCGACCCGAAGAGACTTTTCAAAATTTTCGCTGGAGCATGGCTCCAGGTACGGCATAATGATGGCTCTGCTAGCTGTCAGTCATTTTTAGCCGCCTGCTGTGGTGAGTGGGATACGTGGCAAACATGGGTCGGCCTGGGGAGATCCGCGATCATTATAGTGTCGGATCCCAGGGTCTATTTAAACCCACCCTTCTTCCTCCGGGAGTTTTATTCTGCCTGAAAGTCCTGTTGGTGCCCATCTTCTTTCTGAGAGCTCTGACTTTCCTCGACGTCCATTTTGGCCCTAGGTGTTCTTCGAGTCATCCCTGTCCCTACGTCTCTGCATTCTTCGGAGCAGCTTAGGTTAGTTCTAGAACTTTTGTTCCTTCTCTCTTCGTTTAGGTGTTCCTTCTTCTTCATTTTTCTTCTACCGCATTCCACCTGTCTGGTTCCCCACAGACCTTTCATCTCTTATTTCTCCTGATTTTTTTGGGATTTTTAGGGTTTTTGCCTGAAATGTCTTCTGGCACCTCCGTCTCTAGCGGTTCCAAGAGTTCGTCTGCCTCAGTCCCCTAGGACCCTCATATTGTAGATAAACCCATATCTAGGGTTGGGCCTCATCCAATTTTTACACCGGACGCCATTCCCTATTCTCTGACTCCGGACGAACTTCTACTGATAAGGGTTCAGTATGGAGTTCCTCCGAAGTACGATCTGAAGCTTTCTGATCTTGCTGACCGGACTAGCACCCCCCCACCTGGCTATTTCTGTCTGTACCAGAAAGCCTTCCGTGCTGGGCTCCGGCTCCCGCTCCCGCTTCCATCCTTCATCGTCGCTCTTTTCCATTTTCTAGACATTTCTTTAGCTTCAGTCACGCCGAACTCCTTTAGGTTTTTAATATGGTTCCTCTCCCTTTGCCACGTAGCCGAAGTTCAGCCATCTCTTCCTTTGTTTAGGTATTTTTACACCTTCAAGCGCCACCCCTCGGTGAAAGACTGGTGGTACTTCTCACCCCAGTTCGGTAAGAAGGGGTTGCTGAAAGGTGCTCCCTCTTCTATCCATAACTGGAAGGAAAAGTACCTCTATGTCCAATGTCCGACCTTAAAGCTAGGATTGCCCCCTTGGGGCTCCCTGAGGGACTCCGTCCGTCGGGCTCCTAGCCTGGGGGAGGATGACCTTCAAGCCGTCCGAAAACTTCTTAGTTATCCAACTCCTTCCCTTCCCAACCTTTTGAAGGAGCAATTTCTGTTCAACATCGGCTTGAGCCTCCTGGATCTTGTGAGTATTCCATCTTTCCTTTCTTCTTCTTTTCTTCTTCTCTTCTTCTTCTCTTCCCTCTTTTTTTTTTTAACTGTGCGTCACCTCTTCCTTCTTTCACTCTGTTGCTGATCTCTTTTTTCTCTCTTTTTTTTTTCTTTTTTTTTTTTAGGAATGGATGCCGAAGCAGTACGGATGCTTGCTAGGGGCCTCAAGGTTCACAAAAGAAAAGGCATTGCGGCCTCCGGGTCAGCAAAGAAGGCTAGAATAGAGGAGACGAGCTCGGCCACACCCGCCCAGGCGGCCCTCACTGTCGATGTTCCTTCAGATGTCGAGCCCCCAGTTCCCCGAGCCTCTTTGAGGAGTTCTCCCATCGAGGTTCCCGCTTCGGGGGCCCGCTCTGAGGAGGTGCCAGGGGTTGAGAGGGGGAGGAGAAAGAAGACGGTGGCCCGCAGGGTCAGCAGCCGTCGAGCTGCCATCGAAGAATCCCACAGCTCCGAGGAAGAGTCGGTGGAGAATCCTTTTAATGACAGGGACCTGATAAAGCGACTGGTCGACGGGTGCGTCCTTCCCGAAGTCGTCTAGAGGATCGTTTGCGCCGATCCCGAATAGCGGGTTTGGGACTCTCTAGGATCCTTTCTCGAGGTAAGCGGATTCACTTTCCTCCTTCCCCTCGCTCCTTCATTCAATTAACATCTCAGCTTTCATTCTGACTTTCTGGCCACCCTTGCAGATCGGGCACCAGCTCCTCACCAACATCGAGGCGATGAACAAGGTGAGGAGGGACGCTATCCAGGTGGAGGAAGGTCACCGGGCCGAGGTTGCCTGCCTCAAGGAAAAGGTTGCTGAGGTAGCCAACCTCCAAGAGGCGCTCAAGAAAGAAAAGCAAGCCTCGGAGGAGATGGTGAGGAAGGCGGAGGCCGAGGTCGCAAATTTGATGAAGCAGATTCTGATTCTGATCTCGGAGGCCAGGGGCCAAGCGGTGGAGGAGTTCAAGGCCTCCACTGAAATGAGGGACCTGAACGTCAAGTTCGGCCAAGATGCATTCATCAAAGGATTCAAGCTCTGCCAAGAGAAGATGGTCAAGAAATTTTTTGAGCTCGACTTCAGCTTCTTGGATGAGGCGTCTGAAGATGAAGCTGGGCCTTCTCCTATTGCCGCTGCCACCGTAGCCCCCCTTCCAAGAACACCGGGCTCCCCAACTCCTGCTTCGGAGGTCTGAGACCTCTGACTTTGTATTTTTCTTTTACTGTGATTTTTCTTTTTCCTTTTGTCTTTAAGAGACATTCAATCAATAAAATTGGGCTCCTCCTTATGGAGAACTTCTCTTCTCTTTTCTTTTTTCCTTTCTGCAATGAGCCGCGCTTTGACGCTTTTATCTTCCGATGGTAGTGCCCTGCCGAAGCGCTTTCCTTACCACAGGGAGTTTCACTGAGGTCCATGATCCAACATTTGAGGAAGAAAGTCCGTCATTTAACAAAAAAGTCGAGGAAGATGGAGGACGAGCTTCGCAGGCTGAGGGAGAGCCACTCAGAGGCCACTGCGGAGGCCACCTACTTTCGAAACCTCCACGTGAAAGGGATCATGGATTACAGTCGGAGGAAGGCGAACTTCAAGAAGGAGCTCGAGGAACATAAGAAGTGCGCCAGCGATCGATCTTGGGCTCAGGCTTCCAAGATTAGCTCTCTTGGAGTGGAGCTGTCGGCTGCACGGGAGAAGATCGGCCAGCTAGAAGGAAGCTCGTTCTGGCTTTCGACTCAGGCCGACCACAATCGAGAATGGTCGAAGAAGTTCTTCGACCTTCAGCAACAGCTCCAGGATGCCGAGGCAAACTACAATGCATACCGGGCCGGCTGGTGCAAGCAGGTGGACGACTACAGGAGGAAGCTCAGGATGACGATCGACGAGATTGCCTGCCTTCAAAGGCAGTTATCTGAAGGAGCCCAGTTCGTCCCTGTTCGGGATCCCAACGAACTCCAATCCCTGAGAGGAACCATAGAAGAGCTATCCATCGCCCTTGGGGAGGGGAAGGCCGAGCTGCAGCAGTTGAAGATCCAACTGGTATACGGGCAGCAGGCGGTCAAGGACACGGAGGCGGAATCTGAGGTCCTGAGAAAAAAGCTCTGAGAGGCAGAGAACGAAAGCCAACGGTTTCATCGGAGGTATATGGAGATGCTAATGAGGGAGAAAGAATTGGAAGAAGAAGTCGAAAGCTTAAGGTAGTCCCTGATGAGGGTCGAAGTCGAAAGTTCAAAGTCGGAAGAAGCCAGGCCCCCTTAGGGCTCTTTTTGCCTTCCATCCTTCTATGTGTCCTCTTTTTCTATTCTTGTCATTTTTTTTTCAGGCCTTCTGGGCTCTGTAACGTATACCTTGTTAACAAAATGAAAAGAAGATTTTTTGTTACCTTGTCCGCGCATTGTGTTGAATTGTCGTCTGCCAGACTTCTTTTATTTATTTATTTATTATTATTTTTTTTGTCTCATTCGATGTCGATGTTGTCTGAAGGTTTCTGGTCGTCGCCGTGTTGGCTTGCTTTTCTTATCATCTTTCTTTTCGGCCTTAAGGGCTTTGTAATGCATACTTAGTTAATGAAATGAAATGAAAATTTTTCATTACCTCTTCTACTCATGTGTTGAGTTGTCGTTTGTCGAATTTCTTTCAGTTTTTGCCTTGCTCGATATCGATGTCATTTGAAGATACCCAATCGTCGTCGCATTGACCTATCCCTTTTGTTTATGGCCATGGATTTGTCCGGGGCCACTCGAGTTTGACGCTTCCTTTCGAAGTTCGAGCTCGGGGGTCTGAACTTCTCGTCGCCCTGAGGAAGCCATCTTATCCCAGGCCTGTGTTGAGAGCCCTCTTGGAGAATGAGGATTTTTGATAAGAATCCCCATCCTCGCTGAGACGAGATTCTCTGTATCTTTGATGTAATTTATTTTTCATTTGTCGCTGGTGTAGTTCGTCATTTTCATTTTTAACTTTTCCCCTTTTTCTTTTTCTTTTCTCGAGTGAGGGTTTTCCCTCTGCTCTTAGCGGGGTCGCGGGAGCGCGGAGGGGCCATCGAGAAGGTTTTCTTTTTCTTATCTGGTCTTGAATGACGGATCTTAGTTGGCGTCAGGATGAGGTTCTCCTCCTATTCCTGATGTAGTCGAGTCAGCTCAGGTTAGGATGAGGTTCTCCTCCTGTTCCTAACAGGGCTGTGGGGGCACATAAGGGGTCGTAGGGCCTCTCCCCCCATTCGATCTACGAAGAATCAAGCCTTCGACTTTGCTTATGTTAGGGCGAGGTTCTCCTCCTGTCCCTAATAGGGCTGTGGGGGCACATAAGGGCGTTGTAGGGCCTCTCCCCCCATCCGATCTAAGGAGAACCGGGCCTTCGACTTTGCTCATGTTAGGGCAAGGTTCTCCTCTTGTCCCTAACAGGGCTGTGGGGGCACATAAGGGCATTGTAGGGCCTCTCCCCCCATCCGATCTAAGGAGAACCGGGCCTTCGACTTTGCTCATATTAGGGTGAGGTTCTCCTCCTGTCCCTGACAGGGCTATAGGGGCACATACGGGCCGTTATATGGGCCTCTCCCTCCATTCGGTCTTAAAATAACCGGACTTTCAACTTTGCTCATGTTAGGGTGAGGTTCTCCTCCTGTCCCTAACAGAACTGTGGGGCACATAAGGGCCATTATATAGGCCTCTCCCTCCGTTCGATCTTAAAATAATCGGACTTTCAACTTTGCTCATATTAGGGTGAGGTTCTTCTCTTATCCCTGACAGGGCTATGGGGGCACATAAGGGCCGTTATATGGGCCTCTCCCCCCGTTTGGTCTTAAAATAATCGAACTTTCAACTTTGCTCATGTTAGGGTGAGGTTCTCCTCCTGTTCCTAACATGGCTTAGTTTTTGTTGTCTGAAGGGGTTATCCCCTGTCGTTACGGGTCCATGCCAAAAGGGAAAGATATGCAAATCTAAAAGGAATCTTGATTTAAGGCAAAGTCGTTAGTAATACATTTACAGATTTTTCAAATTTCATGGTCGTAGAAGGTCTGCTCCCCGTCGAGGTCCTCCAGAGATGGAGTTGATGATCCCAATTGAAGGCCGATCTCTGGACTGCTCTTCCCTCCTCGGTGGCTCAGGTTGTGGCAGGGCCCTTGGCCGATCCTCTCTACCCTCAGGCCGACGTCGAATGAACCTGTCAAGCCGACCTCGTCTGATGAGCTCCTCGATCTCATCTCGGAGTTGAATGCATTCCTCTGTGTCGTGGCCGTGGTCGCGATGGTAGAGGCAGAACTTGTTAGGATTGTACTTCCGGGGTGTGTGCGCATCCTTTCTGGCCTTGGGAGCTGCTCCCTAACCTCCATCAGCACCTGGATTTTCGATGCGTTGAGGGGGCATAGCTACGAAATCTTCCTGGGGGAGAGCCCTACCGAACCCTGCGGTCTGGGCTTCTCTACCTGCTGCTCGGGGAGGAGTCTAGGGCATGCTTGTGCCCGGGAGGAGTCCGAGAATGTGGCCGAGTTTCACTCGGCCCTCTTTCAACTGCGGGCTTGCTGGAGTCACCCGCCTGTCGCTCCTTCGCAGCTTCCTCGTCCTTCAGCTTGAAGGCTTCCTCCGCTCGGGCATATCCTTCGGCCCGAGCCAGCAGATCGGCAAAATCTCTGGGATACTTTTTTCTAGGGAGAAGAGGAGGTCATTTTTTTGAAGGCCACTCTTTAAGGCGGCCATTGCAACCGACTAGTCCAGGTTCTGGACCTCCAGGGCGGCGACGTTGAAGCGGTTAACGTAAGCTCGAATGAATTCTCCCTCCTTTTGCTTGATGTTGATGAGAAAATCCGAACCTCGTCGGGGACACTGGCTGCTGATGAAATGAGCCACGAACTGGTGACTCATTTGGTCAAAGGAGAAGATTATACTCGCTTCAATGCCGAGTACCAATTCCTGGCTACTCCCTTCAAGGTAGATGGGAAAGCTCGACACAAGATGGTGTCTGGCACGCCATGGAGCAGCATCATGGTCCGGAAGGCCTCCAGGTGGTCGATCGGGTCTGAGGTCCCATCGTAGCTCTCAAATTGGGGGAGCTTGAAGTTCGACGGGATTGGTTCCCGCATGATCATTTGAGAGAAAGGAGGGTCAGTGCAGATGTCCTCACTGTAAGCAGTGGGAGCACGGTGGAGCTTTTCGATCCGTCGGTTCATCTCCTAAATCTCTGATCCAGGAGATCCTCTTGATTGCGGGCCTCGAGGGTCTTCTGGTGGAGCGGAGGCAGGGACTCTCCAGGGGGTTGAATCATGATCGGATGGAGGACTCTCTGCTTTCTGTTTTTCTTTTCTGAGAAAGACAGGGCGGCTGGCCCATGTGGCCCACCCGGTCGTCGGATTCTGAAACTCTGACGATGCTCTTTCCAACTGCACCGATGCCTGCGGCTACTGCGGCTGCTGCTGCATGGCCTGCACTGCTTTGGTGAGGCCTCTGACCTGTTGAACCAGTAGGTCAAACTATTCCATACCGACTGCCGTCGCTGGAGGAGGAGGACCCGGGGAGACCAGAGATGAAGCTGGGGCTTGCGGAGCTCGCTGAGATCTGGCCACGGAGGCCGTTGACCGCCTGGTGGATGCCCTTCGAGGAGGCATCAGGTGGAGATCAGGCAGGCAACTGGAGGAGGAGATGTCAGAGAAGATGACCAGAGATGGTCCCGTTGAGTGCTCCTTTAAGAACAAGGGTACTACGAAGACACAAGCCCTTCCTCTAGCGCCAATCCTATTGGTGCAAAAATCCACCGGCGTTGGAGAAGTTGGAGAAGTCCGGGAGATGCGGCAGGAGTTCGTTCGTCGGGGGAATCCAGTCGACACTTGTGGAAGAAGCTGAGGGAGTTTGTCCGTCGGCAGAACTTGGGAACATTGCAGAAGCTCGGCCGTCGGAGATGTTTGGAAAGATGTCGCCCAAGGTCGGACGTCGGTAGAACCCCGGGAGGCTCACTCCTGATACGAACTTCGACTGGGGGATTTTTTATACCCAACACTTATGATAATAGAAAGGATAAATGAGTTATTAGGACTTATACATACTGATGTATGTAGTCCTATGATAATAGAAGCCAGAGGAGGATACTCTTATTTTATAATATTCACTGATGATTTATCTAGGTTTAGATATGTGTATCTCATGAGACACATATCCGAGATCTTTGATAAATTTAAGGAGTATCAAAGTATGATCAAAAAATAAATTGAAAAAATATTAAAATCCTTCGATCTGACTGAGGAGGAGAATACTTATCCAATGAATTTCTAGATCATCTTAAAAAAATAAAATTTTCTTAGAGTGGACCCCTCCCTATACACCACAGCTAAATAGTGTAGCAAAAAGAAAAATCATACTTTATTAGATATGGTGTGGTCCATGATGTGCCTTACAGACTTGCCTATTTTCTTCTAGGGATATGCTATAGAAACTGCTATCTATATCTTGAACAGAGTACCTTCAAAATCTATGCCTAGCACTTCATATGAGATATAAAGAGAAAAGAAGCTTAATTTTAAGTATCTTAAGATATGGGGCTGTCCAGCTTTTGTTAAAAAAATTTTGGATATAAGCTAAGTGCTAGGGTAGATAAAAGCTTATTTGTAGGTTATCCTAAAGAGAGTATAGGATACTTCTTTTACCATCCTATTGAATAAAAGGTGTTTGTCAGTAAACATGTCACTTTTTTGGAAAAAGAGTTTATCTTAGAAAGAGGTAGTGAAAAAAAAATTGAACTTGAAGAAGTTCAAGACCTACAAATAGTAGTACAAAATACTCTTCAACCAGAAATACTCATTGATGAGGTACAACCACAAAATATACCTTCTCTCTGAAGGTCAGATAGAATGTGAAATGCACCTCTAAGGTATGGGTTCGTTATTGAGAATAATGAAGCCCACATTATTGAGAATGATGAACTTTTGATCTATACGGAAGCCATCATGACTATGGACTCAGATAAATGGCTAGAGACTATGAAATCTAAAATGAACTCTATGTACTCCAATCAAGCATGGATTTTGGTTGATGCATCAGAGAGTGTGATCCCATTGGATGTAAATGGGTCTATAAGAAAAAGATTAGAGCAGATGGTCAAGTTGAAATCTATAAAACCAGATTGTTGGCTAAACGTTTCAAGTAGAAATAGGATATAGATTATGATAAAATATTTTTACTTGTTATCATGCTCAAATCTATATGGATTATGCTTGCAATAGCAGCATACCATGATTATGAAATTTGATAATAGATATGAAGATCGCCTTCCTTAATGGTTATCTTAAGGAAGAGGTTTATATGTCTCAGCTACAAGGATTTATCTTAAAAGGGAGAATAAATCAGGTATGCAAGCTTAAAAAATCTATTTATGGATTAAAGCAAGTCTCGAAGAGTTGGAATATCCACTTTGATGTAACAGTCAAAGAGTTTGGCTTTATCAGAAATGTAGATGAATCTTGTGTATACAAGATGACTAGTGAGAGTGCCACTATCTTCTTAGTTTTATATATGGATGACATACTTCTCATTGAGAATGATATCTCAATATTATAATCAATCAAGATATAGCTATCAGATAAGTTTTTCATGAAAAATTTGGATGAAGCATTCTATATACTGGATATAAAGATCTGTAGGGATAGATTTAAGAGGATGTTAGGCTTGTCCCAATTCAGGTACATAAATTTGCACTATAAAAAGTTTAGCATGGATGGGAGTAAAAAAGGTTACTTACCCATGAGTCAAGGTAACATCTCTCTAAAAGGATGTCTCTTAAAACTCTGAAAGAGAGAAATAGAATAAGTCCTATTTCCTATGCTTCAGTGGTAGGATCGATTATGTATGCTATGCTATGTATCAGGCCTGATGTTACCTATACCTTAGGCATAATTAGTAGATTTTAAGTTGATTCAGGAGAGGATCATTGAAAAGCAGTGAAAAATATTTTTAAGTACTTAAGAAGGACTAAAAATATTTTTCTGGTACTATGGAGGATCTAATCTAAAACTAGAAGGCTATTCT
>NC_025999.2:28564696-28750916 GCF_000442705.2 Elaeis guineensis | reverse complement strand
TCCCGAGGTCCCAACCTTGGCAGAAAAGGGTGGGGTAGATCCCCGGAGGCGGAGGGGGCAACGACGGCCGCCACCCGAGACGCTCCGACAAGGTCGGCATCGACAGCAGTTGCAGCTCCTCCCGGACTCCTGCAAAGGCCGAACTCCGACCACTGCCGAGCCTTGATCAACAGATCTGTGTCCCCTGGCAGATAACAATAACTGCCATGATCCTGTAGCAGATTCCACGCGGCTCCACCTCCCCCTGCGAAAGGTGCGGCACGATCCCACTACTCTCTGACAGGCTGTGTCGACAGCTATGATGCTGCTCCGCTCCCTACGGTAGGTGCTGCACGATCACACTACTCGCTGACAACTAGCAGTAACGGACGCCGCCCCACTACCTGCAGCAGGCCCTATGTGGCGGGATATGATGATGGCCACGTGTCTGCTCCACTATCTTTTGCAATCAATTCCCCTGACCATGGGCGGCCCACTACCAGGCGGTTGCAGACGTCGCCATCAGTCCGTTGCTTCCCCCGCCCATAAAAGGGGGGGACTCAGATACGTTATTCCTTAAGCTCTTTTGCCTTATCTCAAAAACTCTGCTAAATTCTCCGTTCGAGCACTCCATTCTTGTTGAGGCAGAGAACTGACTTGAGCGTCGGAGGGTCTTGCCGGAGCAACCCCACCTCTGGTTTAGACTTCCCTTGCAGGTCCCGGCAGCGACCGCGGCTTCCTCAACTCCAGCTTCTCCGACGCAGGCGGATTTTTGCACCAACAGGATGGTTTGGTAACACTAGGGGTTCTTGATCGAGTACATGATCTAGTTTTTTAAAAGTCAGGATAATCTTGAAGTTTCTTAGCCAGTCTTCATAGTTTCGATCAAACGATTGGATTCAAGGATACGGGCTAGAGGGTTCGAGGTTGACATTGTTTAACTACGAGAATAGAAATTCAAGTTAGACTTTTGTACTTTAAAATTATATTTACTTCTAGAGACTTTAAGATGCAAACAATGACTCCCACTAATTTTTCAGATCCCTCCACTCTCTGGGTAGAAAACAAAAATTCTAACATGATAATAGATTTTTAGTGGATGCTGCGGTCCCACCGACGTCATGTACCTCACTTAATAGTTATTAGTATTATGCACATCAATACATGGATAATTTTTTACCCAAATACTTCTTTAAGAATGTTGCTGTGACTTGATTTCTAGTTATGTGGGCTCACCTAACAGTTATTGACCACACTCCTTAGTTAAGTCTAACCCACCATTCACAAGCACGTGCAAAGCCATCATTGGGTCTCTCACCTAACAGTTATTGGGTCCAACCCCATCCTTATTCTGGAGCAACTCTTTGCTAATAGAATGGTTGCGTATTTTCGGTGCAACTGAACCACTATAACCAGTCGAGAACAATCAACAACAATAGCATATCCGCACATCTATAATGATGGAAGACCTATGGATTTAATATTTATGGAGAGGTTTAGGTTTAGATCTCATCTAATCAGTTATCATATGATCAATCTAATTGGTATGGGCTAAACCAAAATGCCAAGCAACCTTATTCAAAACTCAATTTTTCAAATTGGCCAAGTAAGTGGAGATCGGTGGGGGTCCTCCCATTACTTTCCTTAGACACCAATAAATTGATCAGGTCAGCTAACAGAACTAATTAAATAACTACCTCTTAATTATTTACCTTAGACATCAATAGGTCAATTGATCTAAATAGATTAGCTTAAGCGAATCAGACTTAAGCCATCGAGTCGAATTAGGTCCTTAGGTTAATCGATTCTACATATGAAATTTAATCAATTTGATCAACAATAATTGTACAATCATATAACTTAATTGATCTAACTATAATCAACACTTGACTCAGTTTGATCAATTACTTAATTGAATTAAATCTATAATATTCAAATCAAAAATTCTAGATGCAATCTAATTACATTACCTAAATTTTTGATTTTTCCATAACCAAAATTCTCATGCAAAAATATAAATTTCAAATTTTAAAACTAAATTTTAGATTTAAATTCTTTACATAAAAGATAAGTTTTAAATTATGAAACTAATTTTTAGATTTAATATGCAAATTTATATCTCATATATGTGTATAAAATTCAGATCTAAACAAAATTCAGATCATAATATGATATCATATATCTCATATACAAATTATGAATCATATTAAAAATAATTTTTTGATCTAAATATATAATCATATATCTTATATATAAATTATGAATTAGATCAAATAAAATTTTAAGTTTATATATGCATCTACATATCATATAATTATAAACTAGAAACCATTCTAGAACAAAATTCAGATCAATGCATGCTCTCACATATCAACTATATATTTTAAATTTAAATCTAAACTAAATATCAGATTCAAAACACTCATCTATATATTTCATATATCAAGAAAAAAATCAGATTTTGAAACTCTTTTCAAAAAATGTATGTCAATTTCATACATATGAAATCCGTGGCTCTGATATCACTATTGAAATTTTTATGTTGGGGCATGCATGTATGTTTTAATTTTTTTTAAAAAATATCATAGTAAAATAGAAGATTAAAATATCTTTTAATCTACATCATGCATGTATAAAACATAAACCACTAGGATCTACTTCATATGCTAAAATTGAATATATGCTGAAATTGAATATGTGATCGAATCACATACATGTTTCGTAATTTTTTTGATTCAAATCTAAATCTAAAAGAGAATAGACTCTCTCTTAACCGTGTAAGTATCCGATCTCTATAGATATTCACTCAGGATCAGTTTGGAATAATCCTCTTTTATATTGATTTTTTTCTCTAAGAAAAATTAACTTGTGAATCTAAACGAAGCCTGGATTGCGATCAACTCTTTGATCCTTTCTTTGATCTTCTTCTTCTCTTCTACTCTTACTTTTCTTTCCTAGATTATGAAGCAATTAGAGATTAAAAATCAGCAAGTAATGGGGGACACCTAAACACCTTTGGATGTTGAAGATGGAGGACACCCAAGGTATGGGCGTTGGATCTCCAAGGGAGAAGAAAGGGAGAAGAGAAAGAGGGGGTGTGGGCTCTTCAAGAGAGGTGTGGAGCTACTGGTTGAAGTGCCTAGAGACCTTAGAAAAGATTTTTTTAAAAAGGCATAAGGTTTGAATCCTATTCAAAATCAAACAACCATTTAATAGAACTCCTACTTGCATTAGGAATCCTTATTTCTTTAGTTATTTGACTCCCTTTTGGATATCCTTTAGGTGCCAATTATTGGAGCTTTTACATCCACAAAAATACACCCAATATGGCATCCATGGGACACCCCATAATGGTTCCACATGTCCTCTAATAGGTGGACACGCCCAACTTGATCAAATCAAGTCGCACCCAATGAAAACTATCAAGGAAATTAATTAAGGACTTGAACCCTTAATTCATTTAATCCAAAATCTTAGGACCCAACAATTGAAGCTCAATAAATTTAATGTATTTAGATTATTAGCAAGTAATTAATTTGAATTAATTTTATCAAATAAAAAATTTAAATGTAAAGAGAAAATTGGATCCAACTACGTGCTAGTAAGGTTACCCTAAACCCAATAGGATTACTCTAAATCAAATTAAGACTTTATAAGCCCAATTGCTTATTCCAAGTCTAATCTCTTTGTTGTGTGATCCCATAAGTTAAATTCTATCTGGTAGTGAGATATATAATGATCTCTATCATAGTATCATTGAAACTTTTTTCAATAGATCGGAACAATTTCACTCTAACTCATCAAGGATTATCGATCTTGAGCAATTCTAATGAGCTCTCACAATCTACCAATGACACCTTGTAGTATATAGTAGCAACCTAGTAGAATTGAAAAAAATAAACTCTAGGTGTAGTTCACGTGTGATTCAGTCCTTCTATCGTGAGTCCCGACTAGATGGCAGGTCATGATAAATTATCAAACCTCATCATCGGTCATATGATAGATTCGATCATCTCAAGTCCAATTATGATCCTTATGAAAATTCTTTTTCATTAATCACACTGTTGTAGTCATAGACTCTTGAACTTAGCCTTTCAAATCTTATAAGACTACTTTTTTCTATTAAGATCGATAGATTTCATCTTGGTGCGCACCCTACTTCTATAGTGGACCAACTATCATCAACATCCACTACAAAGGCTCATTGAGACCATATTTATATATTAGTCAAACTTCAACAATCTCACTGCGAGCAGTCGTATCATTGCGGGTCAAAAGATCATTCACACAATTACAGCATCGAGACAATCACTAATGATCGAGTAAAAATTTAAGTGATCTCTCGTATGGTCACGCTTAGTACTAGTTGTTCTCTAACAACTATCAGCACTCGTTGCTCAGTATCTCTACACTATAGATCAGAGACTCATCTACCTCGAAGAAAGCAATCTGTGTGTCGATCTATCCGAATCGATCACCATCCTCATGATGATACTATGATTGAGAGTATTTAGGAATTAAATACATATCTCTAATTCTCAACACTTTAAGAATATGTATCAAAATATCATGGATGATTCAAAGATACATTACACTTGAATGAAAAATAAACTTGCCCTTTTATTGATCAAATCAATATATTAAGTATAAAATTGTATCCTAGTTTTATTACAATGTGTCAGTCATATTGACTTCTAGGATATACATCTAATACATTGTATATATACCTATACAAAAAGATCAAGCCTGATGCTCAACAAAACTCCCAACAGCTAACCTGATGTGATGCACTTTTCGAGCCCGTGTAACCCATGTCTCATATGCACACATCCCTTTGGACTTAATCCCAGCCTAAACAATAAGTCAACCTCTTAAGACCTCTCAAACTAAGGCCTTAAGTCACCTAAGACCAAACTCGATCCTAAATCTAAATAGACATCCCGTACAGCTTCAACCTGTGAACTGAGTCGACTCAACTGAGATTGAGTCAACTCACTTTGGCACTTAGTCAACTCACACTAGGACTAAGTCAACTAAAATTCTTGCAGCCCACAGACTCTCGAAAGAGCACTTCTCTATTTGGCCATAGGTTAGTCAACTCACCTGTGACTGAGTCGACTCACAGAGATACTGAGTCGACTCACCTGTGTGTCAGTCAAACATTCCAAAAATACTTGTTTCTATCTGGCTCCTTCTCTGAGACATAATTGACCCACTCTAAGACTGGGTCGACCATCTTGAACTTAGTCGATCTTGTCTCAGAGTGAGTCGACTAAGATTTTGAATCTGTTGTTATTTGTCTGGCTTCCTTCTTTGGCTGGCCTCTTTATTTTCTTAAAGCTTGGGAGTACCACACCAGATTCTATAAAGAGTTTGGCCTTGGGTAGTTTAATTAGGTTTAGTAATTCGATTACTTTTGGATAATCGATTAGTACATGATAGGGCTCAATCAAGATGAGCAGCTGATCTAACCCATCAAGAGTTGATTAGGATTAAGTCAAGAGTGCTCGAGATCAATTCAATAGTTATAAATTGATCACATCGATTAATAGCCATATGTTGGATCGATTAACTCAAAGACTTGATTTGGCTCAGTGGTTCGAGCCTAAATTACACAAGCTAACCTATTCAAAATTGATTGATCTATTGGTGTCTAAAGAAAGTAGTTTGGCTTAACCTAAAGAGAGGTGGTTATTTAATTAGTTCTATTCATTGATCTAGCCAATTTGTTAGTGTCTAAGAAAAGCAACAGGAGAACCCCACCGATCTTACACTTTTCTGACCAATTTGATTGATTAGTCTTGATATAATTGCTTGATAAGTCGAGCTAGCCCACGCTCTTAGGGTTAGTCATAATAGTTATGACTAATTAGGATTAAAAAGATTTAAATTAAAAATCTCCTCATTAATATTAAGTTGTAGGATCTTCCATCAGTGTAAAGTGACGTGTCCGCTCTGATATTGACTGTTCTCGACTGGACACAGTGGTTTGTTGCATCAGGAGAGAAGCAACTACTCTACTAATATAAGATGTTGTGGGGTGGAGATGGGGTTGGGCTCAATAATTGTCAGGTGAGAGTCTCAATGATGGCTTCACTCATGCTCAATAGTGGGTTTGATTTAACTAGAGAATGAGACCAATAACTATCAGATGAGATTTCAAGATCTAGAGACTAGGTCTACTATAATTTGCTTGAGAAGTATTGGATAAGAGTTATCCACCTATTGATTGACACATTTGTTAATAACTATTATGTGAGGTAGCATACCAATCAGTGGGACCATAGTATCTGCTAGAAACCCTAACTCATGAAGGGGTTCTCATTTTTTCATTCGAGGAGTGCGAAGATTCATAGAAATAGTGGGAGGTAGTTTATTTTTAAAATAAAATCTCTAAAATAAACTAATTATCAATTATAAAAGTCTAATTAGAATCTTCATCTCTCTATAGAAAAATTATCTACCTCTAAGTGACTTATCCACTTCTTTGAGTACAACCGATTGTTAGGTTTCAATTTTATTGATTGGCTTAAGAACTTGAAAAGTGTTTTGAGTTTTGAGTAATTAGATTGTGTCTTAAACCAAAAAATTATGTAAGAGATCTTGAAGAGTTCAAAAGTTACATCTTTAGAAGGTATATCGGATTTGCTTGTAATTGAGACTAACCTTAAGGTTTTTTCTAAAACTAGTTGGGTTATAGACTCTAGTTCTGGTGTACACTTGTGCACTTTAATACAAAATCTTAAGAAATATAAAAGGTCGAGGCTAGGAGAGATGACCCTATGAGTAGGCAACAGAGCAAGAGCTGCTGCTATGGCCGTAGAGACCTATCCTCTTCAACTATTATTTGATTTTTGTCTAGAATTAAGAGACTATTATTGTGTACCTACTACTAGCAGAAATTTAATTTCTATTTCAAGCTTAGCATAGGATGACTATGAAATCAATTTCAATAAGGACCATTGTACCATTTATTTTGAAAATAAAATGATTGGATGTAGTTACTTAATTGATAGTCTCTATCATTTTAATGTCAATGCAGATGAATTAGTTAACCTATCTGAGCAAATAGTGAATGCCATTGGGTCTAAGAGATCCATAGATGAGATTAACTTAAAGTATATGTGGCATCTTAGGCTAGGTCATATTAAAAAGGAAAGGATTAACAAATTGGTGAAAGAAGATTTTTTAGACTCATTCTTGGATGAGTCAAAAATGACCAAGCTACCCTTTGTAGGACACTAGAAAGGACCACTGAGGTACTTGTTCTGATACATATAGATGTATGCAGTCCATTTGATATGCCGATCAGAGAAGGTTATCTCTGTTTCATCAACTTTATCGATGATTTTTCATGGTATGGGTATGTGTTTCTTATGAGACACAAATCTGAAGTCTTTGAAAAGTTTAAAGAATTCAGATCTGAGATAGAGAAGCAAACTAAAAAATCACTTCAGGTACTTCGATCAGATCGAGGAGTAGAATATTTGATTGAAGAATTTCTCGATTATCTCAAAAAAAATGGTATAGTCTCTTAATGGACTTCACCTAAAATGCCTCAGCTCAATGGGATTTCAAAATGGAGAAATCAGACCCTATTGGACTTGGTTCGATCCATAATGAGCTTCACTAACCTCCCTCTATTTCTTTAGAGACATATCTTGTTAACAGCTAATTACTTAATTAATTAGGTTTTCTCTAAGTCTGTTCCTACCACACTATATAAGATATGGCATGGTAAGAAATCAAATTTTGATCACTTTAGAATTTGGGGATGTCTGACCTATATTAAACGACAATAGATGGATAAGTTAGAGAGTAGGTCTATGAGAGCTCATTTTATAGGGCACCCAAAAGAGTCTTTGGGATACTATTTTTATCTTTTAGAGGATCATAATGTCAATGTGAGCCAGCATGCCATATTCTTGAAAAAAGGATTTATCCTAGATGGAGGCAGTAGGAAGAAAATTGAGCTCGAAGAGAGTGTCTTTGAAGAGTAGCAAGTCATAGAACCTAAGGAATCTATTCCACCTCATAGATCCACTAGGATCTCATGTCCTCTTGAAAGATACATCAGCCTGCTAATAGAGGATGTAGATGAAACATTTCTTATGGGTGATATGGAGCATGTTGATGATCCTAAAACCTATGATGAGGTGATATCAAACATCAACTTTGAGAAATAGTTGAAAGTGATGAGGTTAAAGATTAACTCGATGTACATCAATCAAGTTTGAACCTTAGTAGATCTACTAGAAAGAATAGATCCTATTGGATGTAAAGGGATCTTTAAGAAAAAGATTGGTTCAGATGGAAAGATGAAGATCTTTAAAGCTAGGCTTAGGGCTAAAAGTTATAGTCAGTATGAAGGTGTTGACTATCGAGAGACCTTCTCGCCAATTACCATGCTAAAATCTATTCGCACACTGTTTGCTATTGCAATGACTCATGATTATGGGATTTGGTAAATGAATGTAAAAATTACTTTCCTGAATGTATATCTTGAGGAAGATATATATATAGAGCAACCTATAGGTTTCACATCCAATGATGGAAATCATAAGGTCTACAAGTTGTAAAGATCCATTTATGGACTAAGACAAGCATCTCAGAGTTGAAATACTTATTTTAATAATGCGATCAAATCATTTGATTTTATCAAGAATGAGGAGGAACCGTGTGTTTTCAAAAATGTAAGTGGGAGTGCTATCACATTTCTCATATTGTACATGGACGACATCCTCCTAATTGAAAGTGACATTCTCATGATGACTTCTGCTAAGTTATGGTTGTCTAAAGAGTTTTTCATAAAAGATCTTGAAAAAGCATCCTATATTTTGAGAATAAAGGTCTATAGAGATAGATCTAAAAAGATGTTTGGTCTTTAATAGTAGCTGTAAATAGAGAAAGTGCTAAAGTAGTTCGGCATGAAAAACTCCAAGAGGAGTCTATTGTCCTTCAGGTATAGAGTTCATCTCTCTAAGAAAATATATCCTAACACACCTGAGAAGATTCAGCATATGAGCAAGATTCCTTATGCTTCTGCTATAGGGAGTCTCATGTATACTATGCTATATACTCGATCTAATATTTCTCTTGCTGTGAGTATCACAAGCAGATATCAGTCGAATTCATGGGAGTAATATTGGATTACTGTGAAGAATATCCTTAAGTACTTGAGAAAAATTAAAGATCTATTCTTGATTTTTGGAGGATGAGACTTGCGGGTGTAGGGATATACTAACTCAAGTTTTATGTTTGATGTTGATGATAGAAAATCTACATCAAATTTTATATTCCTATGTAATAGTGATGTGGTTAGTTAGAAGAGTTCCAAACAATCAATCATTGTAGATTCCACCATGGAGGTAGAGTATACCACCACGTCGGAGGCTACTAAGAAAGAATTCTGATTCAAGAAGTTCATTGAAGAGTTGGATGTGATGATATCAAATGCTATTCCACTCTTTTGTGATAACAATGGCACCATAGCACTCGCTAAACAACCAAGGTCTTACCAAAAATTCAAATACATCGAGCGATGATTCCATTTGATTCATAAATACCTCAGAAAGAAGTTTGTCGAGGTACAGAGAGTCTACTCCACAGACAATATGGCTGACCTGCTGACCAAGCCATTAAGTCGAAAGAAGACTAAAGCTCACCTTGAGAAGATGGGGCTTAGGTTTATGGTTAACTGACTTTAGGTCAAGTTAGAGATTGTTAGATGTATGCCCTAAAAGTTAGATTGGTTGACACATATACACTTTTTGGGGCATAATTTTGCAATTAAATTTTTAAAATTAACAAAATTAGGTTATTTTCTCATTCATGTTATGTATATTTTTATGTCTATGAATCATCTGAGGAGTTGACCTAATAATGACACATATTCTCAAGAGTTGAAAATTTAAGGCACGTGTTATTTGGAGTCATTCCTAAATACTCTCGATTGATAAATTATCATAGAGACGATGAAAGATCCAGATAGATTGGTATACAGATCATTTTTTTTCTCAGATAGATGAGTCTCAAGCTACAGTATGGAGATATTGAAGTGAGAGTACAGATGTTTGATAGAGATCAAGAGTAATAAATGTGATCAGTATGAGAAATCACTTGGATGGCTATCCACTCGTCAGTGACTTACTCGATGTTGTAGTTGTATAGATAGTTCTTTGACTTATGGTGCCTCGACTGTTCATAGTGGGATTGCTATAGTTTGACTGCACAATCATTTGGTTACCTAGCCATTCAGAACCTTGTGGTGTATGTTGGTTGTAGTAGGTCCATTGTAGAAATAGGATGTACACCAAGATAGAATCTATCAACCCTGATAGATAGGGAGAGATTCTATGTAGTTCATGAGACTAAGTCCTAAAATTCATGATCATGGTAGGTGAATGATGAAAAAAAGTTTTCATAAGGTTTCATATAAACTTGAGTTGATTGAATCTGATATATGACGGACGAACGGATTTGATAAATTATCCTTGACTTGCATCTTATCGGGACTTACGGTAGAAGAACCGAACTATACGATCGCTGCACCTAGAGATTTATTTTTAGTTCTTTTGGGTTACCACTACATACTGCTAGGTGTCACTGATGGATTATGGGCCCAATGAGAATTATTTTGATAATCAATAATTTTTAATTGATTAAGTTAGGAAGAGTTTTAGTTCATTGAAAGGAGTTTCAATGATATTAATGATGAAGATTATAATATATCTCACTATCAGATAGAATTGAACCTATGGGGTCACACAAATAAGAATTTGATCTAGGATTGATCAATTGGGCTTGTGAAGTCTCAATTGGATTTAAATTTGGTGAAATCCTATTGGGTTTAGAAAATCATGCTAGCACATGGTTAAACCTAATTCCTCTTTAGACTTGGATATCCTATTAGATAGAAATTTTGACCAAATCAATTGCTTGCATTTGGATAAGGATGACGACCAACAGTTGGCCGTCGTCTAATCTTTCTTTGGGCATGGACTCTTGGAGAGAAAGGGGTGCCAATTGTTGGTGCCCCCTTTGTTTTACTGTAAGTTTTAAGAGAGCGGGCGTGCACCCCTTCTGGATGAGATCCAGGGGCACATGCCCATCTGGATTAGGCACCTCCTTTGTTTTACTTTGAGTTTTAAGAGAGGGAGCGTGCACCCTTTCTGGATGAGATCCAAGGGTGCACACCCATTTGGATTAGGTGCCTTGGGTTTTTCAAGAGGAAGGGGCATGCTAGGGTTTTCTTGGTGTGAAGTTTTAAGGAGGCGTACACTCCTTCATTGGTGTGAAATCAAAAGGGTTTGATTTCAGATACCAGTTAAGAGAAGCAAAGTCCTTCTACTTTAAGGATTTGACCAGTCGAAACCTTAAAACCCTAGGACTCCTTCTTATCTATATAAGATCCTTAAGTGTTAAGGACTCTCATGAGAAAATTATCTCATGCCAAAAATTGCTGCGCCCCTCTTGAAAAGCCCATGCAAATCCTTTCTCATGCCCACCTTTCTCCACCCTACCTCCCTCTCTTCTCTTCCTCCATCATGCCCACAATTGATTTTGGGCATTCCTTGTATTCTCAGCCATCCAAGTTGTTTGATGGTTCAGATCTAAGCCAAGGGAAGGAAGAAAGATAGACCAAAGATCAAGGGTTGATCCAAAAGAAGATCTACATCGAGAGAAGGAAGAGAGCAAGACCCAAGATCAAGGGTTGATCCAGTTGATTAGGGTCAAGAGTTGATCGCTGATCAAAGTGCATGCTAGATTCTCCTTGGGGAAGGAGGATCAACATAAAAGAAGCATCCTAGATCAGTCCCGAGTGGATATCCGTAAATACCGGATGCGTGTATGGCTCTGCAGGAATCTCATCGGATTATCATGGTAATCAGATTGCGATGAAAAGCTACCTGTGCAAGTTGAAGTCTCTAATCTAATTTTTAAGTTTTAGAATCTTAATTTCAGCATGTGAACGCACTTGGCTATGTATAGATTAAATCTATATTTTGTATGCATACTTGATTTAAAAAGGATTTTAAATCTAGATCTGTTTGGTTTCAGCTGCAATCTAATTTCTGCATGCGTATTTTGGAAGTTGGACTTCCTTTAAGATCAACTCGAATTCAAAGGAATAGGGCTTGAAGCCTTCATTGGGTTCATAAATCAAATAGAAAAAGAATGATAGAGAAGAAGAGAGAGAAACCATGAGGTTAGAACAAAGCTGACTAGGCGATGCCACCTAACATCCCAATCGATCCGATCTTGGTGATTTCATCAAATCATGATTGAATTAGTGTATTGATGGCTCAATAAAAATTATGGATGATCAAATTTTATCAGGTCTAGTCTAAGTGTGTCCTGGCATACTGACCGATGATTATGGCTTAAGATCCCTTCACTAAGCTTGATCAAAATAATTGAGAGAATCAAATTACCTAGTGAGATAGTAGAAAGAGAGAAAAAATAATATAGAGAGAGAAACTTTTAGAGAGAGAGAAAGTAGAGAAAGTGAAAAGTTCTAGGGAGAAAAAGTAGAAGGAGAAATAATTTTGAGGAGTGAACGAGGGAAAAGAGAGGAGAGAGAATAGAACTCTCTTTCTTCTTTTTTTTTTCCTTTTCTTTTTTTTTCCTTCATCTTCCTCTTTTTTTCTTATTTCATTCTTGGTGGAATAGGAGACCATGTTCCCCCGTTCCTTCCACTGAACAAGGGACATTCTACCCCCTTTCTTTGACAAAATCTGGTGACTATTCAACAAAATCAACATCCCTCGAATCGAAAAAGGAAGGAAAAGAAGGATCAGAATGGTTATCTCAACTCCAGCAAGGGATTTGCTCCTATTCTTTTGGTTATAGTGAGTTTGATCATTGGTCTTCTAAGAGGAAGAGAGGGAAGAAACAATGGTGGCTTCAGCGATTTCCAGTGACTTAGGAATGGGATCTAAAAGAAGATCCAAATTCATTAAATAGAGTGAAAGGCGACAGATTCCCACTCAAAGTCGGCTTCCCTCCAGTGAGATCGAGAGAGAGAAGGAAACTCCCATTGGAAGTCTTCTTCTTTTGTTTTCTTTTCTATTTCTTTTTTTTGGTGTCTGCTTTAAAATTGTGCACAAACCTTTTTGGCTGTTTCTTTTTTTGGTTGGGCCTACCAAATGGATCAAGACCAGGTTGATTTCCGGCTCGTATGGGCTAGGATATTACACATACATATCTGCACGTATACATGTTTATCTATGTAGGTACTTTTATATGTACATAGGTATGTATGATGGTATGTACATAGGAATATATGTAGGAAAGTACATAGGTAAGTATATTGTTATGTACTTATGTATGTATATATGTATGTTGGTATGCATATATGTATATATGTAGGTATATGTATTTGTACTTATGTAGTTTAGTATGTATGTACATGCGTAGGTAGGCATGTATGTACATATGTAGGTAGGTATGTATGTATGTCTAGATAGATATGTAGCTTGGTTTGAATGTATGTTTATGTACCTATGTAGTTATGTTGATTTGTTTGTATATATGTAGCTATGTAAGTATATATGTACATAGGTAGGTAGGTAGATAGGTATGCATGTATACATACATACAAACATATATATATATATATATATATATATATATATATATATATATATATATATATATATATATATATATATATATATATATATATATATATATAAAGTATATGCATATGTTCTTTTTCGGGCTCTCAAATGGATCATAATGTCTTTCTCGTATGTACTCTATTTACTGTACCATCTGAAAGATAGATTCTTTGTTTTTTCTTCTTTCTCTTCTTACCCCATCTCAACAAACATGAGGTGTGCAAATACCTAGATGATTTGGTCATTTTGAGCTTGTTTGTCGTATTCAAATTATGGAATCCATACTTTACCCGAAGGCCAAAATCTTCTCTTTTTTCTTGTCCTCTCTTTAGTCTAGTCCGTGCCATCTTAATGACTGATTCCCTCTGTTTAGTCCTCTCATCACATCGCAATAAAGTTGAAGTGTGTTGTCACAAAAGAAACATCTAATTTATATTGATTTGGTTTGTCATATTCAAAATGTAGTATAGGTACTTTACCCCAAAGGATAAAAGAAAAAATCGCCAAACTTGTGAGCCTGCAGTACTTTGTAGGGCTTTGAATTTTATCTTGAATGAATGTGGCTCTAACCTTGTAGGGTATTAAAAGGATGCAATTGGTTTATCTCTCAAAAAATTATAATTGTCACTGGGTTCAGCAATGGATAAAATATAGCTCTGAAAATCTAGAATCATGGCATAATTACTAGCACATTTTTTGTTGAAAATTTTAGTAGTATGTCTAAATCTTTTCATAAGTTGGGTTTGATCTGGCCTCTGAAGTGGTGACAGAGACGTAGATGTTGTTACCACTTTGATCAAGTTTGGATCAAACCCTTTGCTAATCCAAGCTAGAGCCATCTTTGTTGTTATGTGATGTATGTTGTAGCCTAACAAAATTAACCATGCTCACCGCTATGTAGATAGAGTGAGTCAGAATCGTATCCATAGAGATCTTAGGTCGATTATTTCAAAAATGCAAAAGAGAAGAACAATTGATTGTATGAAATGCAAGAAAGAAACAAGAAAATTACAATCAAAAGATTTTTTATGAATCAAAAAAAGAAGCATACATAAAGAAAAAAGATAAAAGTTGGGTTCCTTGAATCCTTG
The DNA here is from genome assembly GCF_000442705.2 of Elaeis guineensis. NCBI lineage: Eukaryota > Viridiplantae > Streptophyta > Magnoliopsida > Arecales > Arecaceae > Elaeis > Elaeis guineensis. The sequence continues at coordinate 28,736,224 of NC_025999.2, read as the reverse complement.
AATCCTTTTGTCTTCCCCTGTGCAAACAGTGGCAGAATGGCTAAAAGACTTAGTATAGGAACTCCAAAAATAAAAGGTAGACGGTAGTATGAAAATATGAAAAAAAAAGATAGTAGCACTAAGATTAGGACTTCTCCTAAATTTGATAGAAGGCGTGCTAGGGTTAGGACCTTCTCTAGACTTCTTGGGATGTAAAAAAAGAATCTATGAAAGAGTATGGTGGCGTGATAGGATTAGTACCTCCTCTAGACTTGTGAAGAAGAAAGAAAAAAAGATGAGGGAAACAGCTTGGAGAGAAACTTAGGCATTGGCTTGATGAGAAGAGAGAAAGGGAGGAGCTTCAATGGAGGAGAGAAGGAGGACGAGAAAGGAGAGAAAATAAAGAACCCCACAAGGGGGTTGATATTCTAAGATGAAAGCCTTAAGGCACTATTTATAGAGTGGAGAGTGGGGCGTTAGGGTTTCAAGAGAGTTTGGGATGTGAGGAAGGGGTGGGAAATATGTGGTGGCATGAGAAAATCTTTTTAGTGTGGGGTTGTGCATGTAAGAACTAAGAGACAACATGTAAGAAAGAAAGGAGGGAATAAAAGTGGTTGGTGAAGGAGTTAGGGGTGTGTAGAATTGGATGGGGTGGCACTTCTTTCTTTCTTCATGTGAAAAATCCCACATTAAAAAAACCTTGGGTGGCAAGATGTGGTGCCTCCTCTAATAGGGCTAATGATGTGGTGCCTTCAATGATAACGCTTGGATCTTGGAGATTGCTTCATAGCTCTTGATTTTTAATTTATGTTTATATTTGATTCCATTTATCTTCTAATCTAATCCCTTAATTGGAGAGGTTGCTTCTTGACCCTTGATCTTTAAGTCATGTTCATACTGGAATAGGAGCTGGTTGCCTAGTTCACTCAAATCTGATCCGATTTGACTCTAATTTGAATCATATGAACTCAAACTCTCAATTATCTGTAAAATAGACTAGAGAGCATCAAATTTTTATAAAATAATATTAATTATTATAATATTTAGTACCTCTAGTGACCTAATTCAAGTGTTCATCACACCCCCCAACTTGATCTTTACTCATCCTCGAGGAAAATAGATAAATCAGCAATGTGCACTGACTCATCCTTCAATTAAAAGTTATCCCAGGCACTCTTAAAGGTAGTAAATATCTAGCCAGATCATTAAAGAGATACTTCATTAGATTAGCAATTCGACTCAGTTAATGATTGAATGTTAGCTATAAAATTTTTGAAGATCTTTTTTTACCAACTCCTTACTCTACTCTTTAAGTCTTCTAACTTGGTGTGAGCTAGATTTATTGTCTTCTTATAATTTAGTCTCCTTATTATTTTTATCTTTTTATTATTATTATATATATATTTTTAAGAAGAGTCTAATGCAATATCTTAGCTTCTTGAGTTTTCTAGCTGATTCTTATAGCAAGCTTTCAGTTAATGACTCTTAAATCAGTTAGTTTTAGGGTATTAGGTGTAGAACAACCCTCGGACTTACTAACTCAAGTCTCAAAAAATCTATAAGGTGAGACTGACTCTATAATAGGTCTCTTGGCATCCTCACCTTTTGACGCGAACCATAATGCTTACTTAGATGAAGGAGCCTAATTATTTAATGAGATAATGCTAAAAACCATCTTATTTCTCTTTTTTTCTGCAATAAAAGGAGACTTTTGCATACCTCGACCTTTCCACCCATACTCCCATGAAGCAAATTCTTCATTAAGATAGGTAGGAAGAGGGTTTTAAAATCACTCTAAAATTTGATCTAGTTTAAACCTTACTATTTATTAGATGTCCTTAATAATTTTCTCCTTGATATCTCTAAAATTATCTAGACTGTTAATCACTCATTGATTAGAATATCTGATTAACCCCAAATCAAGACAAAATTTGGAGATACAAAGCTATTGATTTTTGACCATACTCGAGGACTTAATTAAATTAGTTATTGTCACCCCAACTTAATTTTCATTGTCCCTAATAGAAGAAAAGAATCATAACAAAGTCAAAATAAAATGTAACAAAAAAAGATACCACCTGAGTTTGATTTGTGCATTCATTATTGAGAGGTCCTTCCTTGTTGGGTGTGGTGTGTTCTTGACTCCAATTGACATACATGTGGCTCTTTCCCCAACTTGATAGTAGCATCACTCATCCACTGCACTGTAAAAATTTGTTGGAAATTATGTTTCAAAGTCAGTCGTCAGTCTATTGATAGTTGAGCTTATTATTGAATTATATATGAATTATTGAATTAATAAATATTATTTGATTTTTTCATCACTGTATACATCTTATTTTGAACTCCTATTATGTGATAAAGTTCTTAAAACTATTTGATTCGATATAGGAGGATATATCATTTAGTCCTTAAACTTTAAGTTCACGACCAAATGATATACTATTATTAGGATGATAGCTATATCAAATATAGATCATTGTGTGCCATGTGCATTGATTGTCCTTTTAATCAAAGAGTATGGAGACACTGGTATGGCATGCAAGTGAGATGTAGGAGTATATTTTACTGAATGGAACCAACTGCTGAGCACTCTACTGTCAAGAGTAGCTCACAAAGGATATGGGTATAAGTATCCCTCCGATCTGAGATCACCACAGTGACTTGCAAGCAACTCACTGTGCTTTGGTATCAGACTATCTAAATTTTTAATTCAGTAATGAAAGATTTTTTGACATAGTCAAGTACTTGAGAAGTCAGTGTGTGAGTCCAGATGGAATTGACCCCTTCGAATAAGTAGGAGTTAATATATCAATGTGTTTCAATTCAATAAATCCTCAGTTAGAATAATTCATGTGATAAATTTTAAAAATTAAAATATAATGTGAATAACTATATTAGGGTTGATAGTTAAACCCTAGATCACCTTGAGCATTTGGATCAAAGAAATGAATTATACGATAACCATATGCCAATAGGTTCTTGAATGATGCTTCGCAATCTTTCGACCTATCCGAACGTCGGGTATCATTGCTAGATGTCACTTTGATTGGCATAGAAAGATTATTCATATATTATCAGGTTAGATTGAAATTTATGAGGTCACACTCAAAAGAAGTTTCTGACTGATCATATGGCTGATCAATGATTAAGAATCATTCTAGGATAAAACAGTTAATTCGATGGATAATTAACCCAATGCAAAAGTTGCAATAAATTAATTTACTAATTATTAATAAATTATAGGAGGATTGATTAGTAATTAAATTATTAATTAACTCAATTTAATTGAATATTGAGGTTTGGATCAAATCTAATTGAATTGGATTCAATTGGGTTTGACCTGATTAGGTTATGAGATGATCTAATCGCTAAGGGTGTTCAATTCCTGATTTGATCAGGACTTGAGCTCAATTAATTTTTGATTTGATTAAAATTTAATGAGACTATTTACTATCTAATTAGATTAGATTTAGTGATCCAATTGGGTCTAACCTAATTTGGTTGGGTTAAGAACCTAATTGGATGAGAAATCAATTTGAATTCAAATCCCTTGCACCTCCTTTCTTTGCGCCCTTGTATTCTTCATATGAAATCTTTTTTTTATGTAATTTTTTTATACCCAGAAGCTATTCTATATTCACATCTAATTTTTTTTAAATTAGAAATTGATTGGTTTAAATTTGAGTTCAAATAGGTTTGAATTTGAATGAAAATCTAGAGTCCAAATTGAGTTGGACTCTTCTCTTCACATCATCGCCTTTCTCCATGTATAAAGTATTTTTGTATGAGATTTTTTATATCATTTTGATGTTGGTCAATCTCTCTCTAAGTTCATAAGATAAGAATAAAGTTTGAATCAAAATTTAATTTAAATTTGATTTGAATTGGTGATAAAGATCAACCAATATTTGAAATTGAACCGAAACTACCTTTTCCTTATCCTTATCTTCCATGGAATGCCACCCTTAAGAAGGGATCAGCTTTATGCGAGATTAGAAGTAATTTTTGGTATGAGAAACTAAAGAGTTGGGGTGTGAAAAGTTGAGAGTGGGTTGGGCTTCCGTGCGTGAGAAACAAATGAAATGTTCTTCCTCTCGGGCATGAGGTGTAGGGTCTAGGATTTTAACTCTAGATTTTGTGAGAAAAAAAATACAAGAGCAAGTCTTGTTCAATCTCCCACACTATCACCTCTTTGTAAAGCTTTATCTTCTGATCCAGAAAAGTTTAGGAGATTCGAAGAAAGGAGCTTGGATCAGCCATCTAGAGCCTTCGACGCGAGCTAGCACTCCCATGAAGAAAGATCTGATTAGGGCTTTGAGTGGACGATCTATAGAGATAGGACGATCTGTGTGGCTGCTCGGCTTTAGTGAGAGCTTCATATCATACCTACCAACAGTGAAGATCATCGATTCATGAAAAGATGATGAGTTCTGAACTCAATCGATGTGATCTAAAGGTTAGATCAGATTCAGGGCATCGATGTGATCGATGCAGTTTTCTATTTTATATCAAATTTTATATGTAAATTTTTTATATCATTGATCCTTAATTGATAGTTTAGATCTAATTCAAGGCATGTTTAGAAGATTAAAATGTTTAATCTTGGATTTTTTGCTGTAAAATTTTAAAAATACATGCTTTAAACTACCAGTTTTTCCTTCAAAATCCAACTTGGCTAATTATCTTTCTAAAGATTCTTACAAAATAAAAAAAATTAAAAAAATATTGCATAAGCTGGGTTGCCTCCCAACAAGCGCTAAATTTATAACATCTTTAGTTGGATGCTATGAGAGAGTCCCACCTATAACTACTTAGGTACATCCCTCAAAGAGTTAAAAGGACAGGGCCAATCAGGAGGCCTTGCATCATGATAGAAAAATATCGATAGAGTGTTCTATGATGATTAGCATGAACCAATAGAGTATACTAGGCAAGCACATAATTCCACAGAGCAACAATATTCTTATAATATTTTTGATGATCAGAAAGGGATTGTGTTTGTTGAATTGAGATTAGAGTTGGTAGTTTAAGAGTTTTTTCAATTATAATCTGATCTACTCTAATTCCTGTCTTGAGTATGGCATATTTCGACATCATCTTTTTCCAATCTATAGCATGACACTTTTTCTAAATTAACAATAAATCTATCTCCATACATCGTTTTAACACCATAAAAAAATTTTAGAGACAGTCCTCGAAAGTAGAGTCAAAAATAGAGAAATCAATCATAAAAATCTCAATATCATTGTCTGTCATTTTAGAGATATCCCATCCAACAACTTCTTTATATATTTTTAGAATGCCTATAAGTTGGACTTTCTAATTAGGAATCACTAGAAATATATCAGTGGGTGCATCAGGAAGTGGCTTCAGTTCTAGAGTAGGTGATGATTCTAACAAGAGAGCTATTGGAGGCTTAGGTGATGGCTCATGTTTTATCGACTAAATCATTTATTTTCATGATATACCGATCGACATCAAAATCGTCCACTCTAAAGTGAGCTAAACAGGGATCTAAGGAATCGTGAGGGAGAATTATGGGTGTAACTTTGTTTATTATGTTATTCATTTGTAGTCTTTGAAAAGTCTTAATTAATTTTATTTCATCAATTTGTCCTCCTTTTTCATTACAAGGAATGGATGATTCTAGAACACTTGGGAATGGGACCATAGGTAGGTAAGGTGATGATGGAATTGGTTCATCTCATCATTCAAATTTCTTCCTAGATATTTTGCCTTAGTTGAATTATCTATGCTGGTCATTTTGGTTATGCAGGATTGTTCATTGACCAGTTTATTCTCGAAAGTCATAATTGATTGTTCAAAAAAAATTATAGAGACATTAAAAATTTTAGCCAGGTATTGTCTCTTTGGGTTACTCTCAAGCTGACTAAGCAGCTCTCCTTCTTCCTCCCAACTAATTGCGATTACTAATTGATTGACTTAAATTTTTAGTTCAACTAAGGATTGCATAGAGGAGTGAAGGACCTGATTGGTGCTTTCAATCCTATCTAGTGCTTGCAGAATCTTCTCTTCAAATGATGGGCTATAGGTAGTTAGAGAAGGTTGGTATTGTGAACAAAGAATATCGTAATAGGGTGCTTCTACAAACGTAGATCCTTGTGTTGTCGGGGTACCCACTGGGTGTGAATTTTATAAAAAATTTGGTTGAATCCTCCAACCTGGATTGTAGTCATCAAAGAATGGGTAATTTTCTAGTTCGTAAGCTATTTGGATTTAATGTTGATGAACTTGTTCATACCTAAACTCTAAAAATTGGTGCATGATTGGGCATTCAACTTATTGTGCAGGAAGAAAAGATGTAGAAAGAGAATGTCTAATAGTTAGTAGGCGATCTATTTATGGGATAGCTCATCCTCTCTACTATAGAAATCCATATTCCTAGCACAGATATAATTTATTGGATTATCCTGACTGTTTTAATATGCAATCAAGGGGTCTAGATTAGAACGATGCCATTCTGATTTTCTCTTTTTTTTTAAGAAAGAGGGAGAGAAGAAGAGAAGAGAAAGAAAGAGAGAAGTTCTAAAGATGAGAATCCTAAGAGAGTCCTAGACCTAGAGACGATAGATGTGAAGATTGTTTTTAATTATTTTAATTATTTTTTTTAAACAAGTGATGCAATCGAATAACTCTATCCTAAGATTAATCTAGATCTAGAAAGCTCTTAACTATTTCAAGTATACCATCAAGCACTTCAAGTGCGAACCTAAGTAACTAATTAGCCAAATAAGTGAAAGGTTAGTGGGGGTCCCCCTATTACTTTCCTTAGACACCAACTAAGTTGGCTAGATTAGTGAACAGAACCAATTAAAGAACCAACTTTCCTTAGAACGTAATCTCAGAATCACTTTTCTAGACACCAACTGATCAACTAGGCCTAATCTGGTTCAACTTTTGAGGTCACTTATCCTATTGAGCTCAAGTTCTTTAGGGCTGATGTCTAATTAATTTTAATTTAGAGGTTTAGGTTAATGCGAATGTAAGATGGTGGTTTGTAGGCCAAAGAAGGGTGATAAAATCTCTATCTTATGTTGATTAGGATTTTGCCTGTAAAATATTTTATGAAATTATGCAATGCAAAAAAGAAAAAGTATCCAATACAAGTAAGAAATTTTTAAGGTTTAATTAGTTTTTCTATTTTAGTTAAGTATTATGAGATGTTTTTATTTTCTTTTTATATTATGTTATGTAAAGCAAGAAGAACAAAAGGTAGTTTTGAATTAGGTTAATTATATGTGAGAAGATCTAGAGAGTCTAAAAAAAACTAACTTAAGTTAAGAATATAAGGCAGCTAGATATCCTATAATTAAAGCAAGCAATCAAATCTACTATTCAAAGTAGTCAATTAAAAGGCAAATTTTTTTTTTTAGAGAATCTGTTAGAAAGGAAGTAAATTATTCTAAAAATAAAAGGCAAGTCTAAAATAGTAGAAAGTTAAATCTATAAAAGAGGTAGAAAATTATATTACTAGCAAGGCAGTAAAGCAATCTAAAGCAATAAATAAAGACCTAGAAAGTAATAAAATATATATATATTTTTTATATTTTACAAATTTTTTTTGATTTTTTTTTTAAAACAATCACACCAAGATCTCCAGCAATAGCGTCAAAATTTGATGCATATCGCAGCATACCAAAATTAATCCTACTCACTACTATGTAGATAGGATGAGTCAGAATCGTATTCAAAGAAATCTTAGGCCGATTATTTTAAAAATACAAAAGAGAAGAATAACTGATTGTATGAAATGCAAGAAAGAAATAAGAAAATTATAATAAAATTTTTTTTATTAATCAAATAAAGAAGCATATATAAAGGAAAGAAATAAAAATTTGATACAAGATAACTAAATCAAATTGATCTTCTTGCTGCTTCCGATAGTAGATGTACTTTTTTGAATCCTTTCATCTTTCTCCATGCAATAGTGGCAAGATGGTTGGAAGACTTGATATAGAAACTTCAAGGAAGAAAGATAAATGGTAGTATGAGAATATGAAAAAGAAAGGTAGTGGCACTAGGATTAAAAGTTTACATCAGACTGGTATAAGATTATCCTGATATAGGATTTTTCTCCTATATTGAAAAAATTATCCTAGTTTGATGCAAACTGATTTTTTACAAAATATTTTTAAAATATTTTAATCATTATTTTAGATATGATTTTATATGTATTTGATATATGTAATTTTTATTTTAGATCCAAAATTTAATATATATGTGACATATATTTATAGTTGAGATCTAAAACTTCATATATATGATATATGATATTAGGTTTAGATCTGAAACTGTTTTAAGATTATAAGCCACTAATGCATGCAATAAAACATAATCTAAATTTTTTTAATCTAAAAAATTATGTTATTGTATGTGGGTATGGGTTGAACAAATTTGATCTAGTGATCAAATTATAATTAGGATCAATTGATTAGATCAGGCTAGAACCCATTGTCGATTTTGAGCAGTTAATTGAACCTAATCAATTGTTGGTTAAGAATATGTCAAAGGGGCTCAAAATCGAGTTTAGTTGTAGTTGATCGCATCGATTCACATTTTCATGTAAATTAATTGACTCAAAACCTAATTTGGCTCAATGGTTCAGACTCAGGTCAATAGGTTAACTTGATCGATTCTAATTGATCAAATTATTTGTCTAAGGCAAGCACCTAGATGGTGGTTATTTAATTTATTCTGTTATCTGACCTGGCTAATTTGTTGGTGTCTGAAGAAAGCAACAAGGGGACCCCACTCATCTTAACTTACCTGACCATTTTGGGAGATTAAATTTTGAATTAGATTACTTGTTGATTCTAAAAGGAATATGCCCTACAAGCCAATTAAAATTTATATTTTGATAGATTTTTTTTGTAATCTTCCAAACTCATATAATTGACACTTTAAAAATAAAAGGTATTTTTCATCATATGCTGCATCTTACTTTTGTAATGATTATGATGAACTCCATAAGTTAAGGCAATAATTTTAGAGTTATGATGAGATCATATCTATGAGACTTAAAATCTTAAAAATCCTAATTTAGAATATTTTAGTCATAAGAGTATTGAGTAGGGAATCAATGTTTCGGATAGACTAGCACTTTCTATGTATGTTTGATGGAGAGGGTGGCTGATCTCATAAGCCACTTATGTGAGATACTAATACAAAGATGTGGATGCTCATTAGAAAATGAGTTCACTGAATTGATTCAACTTAGGAAATATCTTATGGAATCTATTCACCTGTCAAAAGATAGTTTCTTATAGTGGGGGTTGTGCATGTAATCTTTTGACTTGAGACTACCATAGAATCTTGTATACATGAATTCATATTTTAGTTCATACTCATTCATGACTTAGTCATATACGAGGTGATCTGGATATGCTGGAATGTGTATAGAGGTTGTGAGTAGGTCAATATAGAATCGATCACTCCTGGTAAGAGGAGATCGCATCCTACTTGCTCTGATCGATTGATGATTCAGAAAATCTTTGATCAAAGTAGGATAAAAATAAAAAAAAAATTAATATTTTATTAATTAAATCATCATTAAATATTAAAAAAAATATGAATATGATATTAGATTTGACATCATTCTATATCCAGAGTCATATTTGGGATGCAGGGAGATCGCAGGATTAAATTGCATGGTAAATTTTTATTGAATGATATTTTTGATATTTTTATCAAAATATTATATCTTTCATATAGACATGATATATTGCTAGATGTCAATCTTGTCTTGTAGGTTTGATCGAATTAAAGAGTTTAATTCGATTACCAATTAGAAAGGGTTCTAATTACTAAAATCAGGTTAGCTCGATTGGACCTTGATCAGTTAAATTAAATTTTAATTAAATTAGATCGACTTGCACTCAGACTCACTACTGGCTAGATGTGAAATCCAATGGATCACACATAAAAAAAATTGATTAGGGGTCTAATTGGATTAGATCATATTTGCAAAATTAACATGCTAGCACATATTGCAAATCCAAGCTCCTTGTTTCGAATCAGATTTAAAATTGATTCTAGATTGGGATAATTAAATTCAAATTAATTCAAACTAATTTTAGATTTGAGTTGGGTCAGCCATTGGCTGCATGTACTAAAGATTTGGCATCATGTAATTAGATCCCCATGCATCAAGAATTTTTCTTGCACGTGGGATGCATTTTTTTGCGCAAAAATAGATTTGGCATCCCATGAGATGGGACGCCCCTTCCTTAATGTTATCCAATTGTTCCATGCTGAAAAAATATCTTGAAGAATCATGATTTCCTTTTGAGCACAAAGGAGCTCTTCTGTGGCTAAATCACCTTTTGGTTTAATCATGAAAATTGGTTGAATTTTGAAAACTAGCCAAGTTAATCCATGCGCCTAACCTAAAGTCCATGTTGTGAAGGACTCTTAGCTAATTATCATACCTCATCTTAATCTCAGATTTTTTCCATTGGATGGACAAAGTTGTGCTGACGAGTGGTGGAGAAAAAATGCACCTAAGAAAGTCTCGCAACGCATCAGAGAATCATCGAGAAAAATATTTCGAAGAGTCTTTCTACACGAAACATCTCATAGATTTTTTCTTGATAATTGTCATGTGTCAAAAGGTTTTAGATAGGCATAGGATTTCATCAGGGGGTGTAAAAAATTTTGATAGATGCGAGATGGTGCATGGAGAGGGTGCGAGACAAGTCCGAAGGCAACCTATCGCTAACTATTTAAAGGGGGTGCATCGGGGGATTTGTTTCATTCAGAATTCTAAACCTATCTTTTCTTTCTTACACCCTCTCCCTATTATCTAATTAGTCACTTTCTTTTCTTGTTAGGACAAGTCCAAAAATAATAAGGACAAGTTCGATTTTAGGACAAAAGCCTAGGAAGAGTTTAAGGAAGACTAGGAGAGAAGAAAGATAGGGATAGAAAGGTTAGGAGGAGAGGAAGAAGGTCATGAGGTCCTACTACCCAAAAGAACTCTCAGAGTGAGAATTTTAGTGAAGAAATCATCCTAAGAAGTTGATATTCTGATCATAGCCCTATGTGGATCATTGTTGGAGGGCAAATATTTGGGCACCTGGTGGAGGTTCTGCCGAATTTTTGGAATGAGCATTGCAGGTATTCTTCTATAGCTTGAATTTTATTATGAATATATATTATATACGATTGTTAATCATAAAAGAGGTACTAGTTTAAGGGTTTAATATTTAAGATTTTATAGTTTAAATTTTTAAAATCTATTATACTTTCACTGCGCATGTCCACCCGAAACCTTATAGTGATATCAGTGCCAGCCTTGTTTGGTTTAATCATATATACATAATATTTATGTGATGTATATTATGATTCATGCTATAAGATTAATTATGCTATGTATTATGCTTTCATATGATGATATGAATTGATGTATATATGATCCACCACTTCATTATCTTGACATAAGGTTGTTCAAGCATAACGGGGTTATGTTGCAAGGTTGTCCTAGGATGTTGAAAGTCCATATGTTACACTGATACATATAAAATATTTTAATACTAATATATATTAATATGATTTAGCATTATATAGTTAGAATGTGCATGAGGTCAAAGAAGTCCTCATTAAAAATTATATTAAGTGATAGTGATTAGCAACAATGGGTTAACCAATTCTTGATCAATTGATCAATTCGTGTCGAGAAAAGTGCTAAATGTGGTTCCTTAATTGGTTTCATTGTTTGACCTGATCAATTTATTAACATCTAAGGAAACCAATGGGGGAACCCCCACCTACTTACCTGGCCAATTTGATTAAGCGATCTTGATATTGAAAAACCCTAATATTGAAAACACTACTAGAGGTATTCCTTCATGCTAGGTTAATGTTACATCATGAACTATGGCAATCTTATTGTGTTACCATAATTCTTATCATAAGGATTGATATAATATTATCCTGGTGCATAAAAGATGCTTATGACAATTTTGGATGTACTGCTTTGTTGTGTTATCACAAAGACAGTTATATTTGAATTTGACTGTATTGAAATGAAAGATCTTACTTAACTAAAATATTATAGCTTGTTGTGTTACCACATGGCTAATAATATTTTAGAGGTCAAGATATAATATTCAGAATTGCATGAGATGCAATTGAAAAGAATTTTCTACCTATGAACTCATAAAGATTTATTGTGTTAACACAAGATCATTATGAAGAATTAGGATCTCAATCCTACTAAGATAAATATGCAATATATCTCGTTCATCATAGTAGAGGGTTATGATGTTCAATAAAATAGTGGGAGATATAATTAAATCTAAAAACTTTATTTAATAATGTTAGTCAATATGAATTGTTTGCTTATGTAATATTCTTTATTGTAGATTAAATTCTACAAATGGCATCTTTATTATCATTATGAAGAATCTTAGATTCTAACAAGTTGATCGATCCCAATTATGTAGACTGGTTGAGAAATTTAAAGATTGTACTCACTCAAGAGAAGCTCTCCTATATTCTTGATGTCTCTGAACCGTAAGAGGTTGGAGATGATGCCACAGAGGAGAAGGTATCCATATATAGGACGTGGAAGAATGACAGTTTAACTATCAAGTGCATCATACTAGCCTCTATGAGCAATGATTGTAGAGATAGCATGAGAGCATGGATACTCAATTTATACTCTTCAATCTTAAAAAATTGTATGGAGAACAGAATAGAACTGCTAGATATGAGATATCTAAGCAGTTATTCCATGCTAGAATGACTGAGGAGTCATCTGTACAAGACCATGTCCTGAAGGTCATTGATCTGATCACTAGATTGGGTCAATTAGATTTTGTGATGGATAGAGAATTAAGTCAGGATTTGATTCTGCAATCTCTTCCTAAGTTATTTGCTCAGTTTGTCATGAACTATCACATAAACAAACTGAATACCTCCTTACCTGAGCTGTTGAATATGCTCAAGACAGCTGAGAGCCACATAAAGAAAGAAAAAGCTCCATTTCTTCTTGTGGATAAAACCTTTAAAAAAAGTCAGACTTTAAGGGCTCAAAGAAAGCACTGAACCTTAAGGGTGGCAAGATGAAGAAGAAGGAGAAGAAAATTTCTGAACAGGATACCTACTTTCATTATGGCAAGGCAGGACACTAAAAAGAAATTACAAGTTATATCTTGCAACTGTAAAGGCTGATGCAAGCGACGCACCAAAAGGTATATATGAGATATATATAATTTTATCATTAAGTTCTTTCAATTCAGACTCTTGGGTATTGGATACTGCCTGTGGTTCTCATATCTACAAGTCATTGCAGGGCTATAGAACATTAGAGTGCTGAAGAAGGGTAACTTCGAGCTCTATGGCACTGGAGGAGAGTCCATCCAGACAGAAGCTGTGGGGACATATATGTTGAAGTTATCTTCTGGAAAGATCTTAGAACTAGAAAACTATTATTATATACCTAAGATCATTAGAAACATTATTTTTGTACTGTTGCTATTGCAACGAGATTTTGAAATTAATAGAAAGAGCAATAGTTGCTTTTTTTTTTCTAATAATTTTTTTTGTCATGGCATTGTTAATAATGATCTTCTAATTTTATTTAATGATAATATTTTTCATATTGATAAAAATAAAAAGTGAAAGAAAGAAGAAATAAATAATACTTTACTTTGGCATTCTCGACTTGGTCATATAAATGAGATGAGGATTAACAAGTTATACAAAGAAAAATTTTTTGATCTTTATTGTTGGTGCAAAAATCTGCCGGCGTTGGAGAAGCTGGAGAAGTCCGGGAGATGCGGCAAGAGTTCGTTCGTCGGGAGAATCCAGTCGACACTTGTGGAAGAAGCTGAGGGAGTTTGTCCATCAGTAGAACTTGGGAACATTGCGGAAGCTCGACTGCCGGAGATGTTCGGAAAGATGTCGCCCAAGGTCGGACGTCGGTAGAACCCCGAGAGGGTCACTCCTGATACGAACTTCGGCTGGGGAGTTTTTTATATCCAACACCAGTCCCCCTACTTCCGAGTTCGAGTTTCAAATGAAGGAAGTATAGAGAAATTTTCACAGCCGAAGTTGCCCCCTTGAATTTTGCACGCGACCGCCCTCAGATATCCTGGCATTTAATGCACGCATGCCGGAGCCTTTTCAAATTGGGGCGACCCGAAGAGACTTTTCAAAATTTTTGCTGGAGCATGGCTCCAGGTACGGCATAATGATGGCTCTGCTAGCTGTCAGTCATTTTTAGCCGCCTGCTGTGGCGAGTGGGACACGTGGCAAACATGGGTCGGCCTGGGGAGTTCCGCGATCATTATAGTGTCGGATCCCAGGGTCTATTTAAACCCACCCTTCTTCCTCTGGGAGTTTTATTCTGCCTGAAAGTCCTGTTGGTGCCCATCTTCTTTCTGAGAGCTCTGACCTTCCTCGACGTCCGTTTTGGCCCTAGGTGTTCTTCGAGTCATCCCTGTCCCTGCGTCTCTGCATTCTTCGGAGCAGCTTAGGTTAGTTTTAGAACTTTCGTTCCTTCTCTCTTCGTTTAGGTGTTCCTTCTTCTTCATTTTTCTTCTACTGCATTCCACCAGCCTGGTTCCCCACAGACCTTTCATCTCTTATTTCTCCTGATTTTTTTGGGATTTTTAAGATTTTTTCCTGAAATATCTTCTGGCACCTCCGTCTCTAGTGGTTCCAAGAGTTCATCTGCCTTAGTCCCCTAGGACCCTCATACTGTAGATGAACCCATATCTGGGGCTGGACCTCATCCGATTTTTACACCGGATGCCATTCCCTATTCTCTGACTCCGGACGAACTTCTACCGATAAGGGTTCAGTATGGAGTTCCTCCGAAGTATGATCTGAAGCTTTCTGGTCTCGCCGACCAGGCTAGCACCCCCCCACCTGGCCATTTCTGTCTATACCAGGAAGCCTTCCGTACTGGGCTCCGACTCCCGCTTCCATCCTTCATCATCACTCTTTTCCATTTTTTAGATATTTCTTTAGCTTCAGTCATGCCGAACTCCTTTAGGTTTTTAATAGGGTTCCTCTCCCTTTGCCACGTAGCCGAAGTTCAGCCATCTCTTCCTTTGTTTAGGTATTTTTACACCTTCAAGCGCCACCCCTCGGTGAAAGACTGGTGGTACTTCTCACCCCAGTTCGATATGAAGGGGTTGCTGAAAGATGCTCCCTCTTCTATCCATAACTGGAAGGGAAGTACCTCTATATCCAATGTCCGACCTTAAAGCTAGGATTGCCCCCTTGGGGCTCCCTGAGGGACTCCGTCCGTCGGGCTCCTAGCCTGGGGGAGGATGACCTTCAAGCCGCCCGAAAACTTCTTAGTTATCCAACTCCTTCCCTTTCCAACCTTTTGAAGGAGCAATTTCTGTTCAACATCGGCTTGAGCCCCCTGGATCTTGCGAGTATTCCATCTTTCCTTTCTTCTTCTTTTCTTCTTCTCTTCTTCTTCTCTTCCCTCTTTTTTTTTTAACTGTGCGTCACCTCTTCCTTCATTCACTCTGTTGCTGATCTTTTTTTTCTCTTTTTTTTTTTTAGAAATGGACGTCGAAGCAGCACGGATGCTTGCTAGGGGCCTCAAGGTTCACAAAAGAAAAGGCACTGCGGCCTTCGGGTCGGCAAAGAAGGCCAGAATAGAGGAGACGAGCTCGACCACACCCGCCCAGGTGGCCCTCACTGTCGATGTTCCTTCAGATGTCGAGCCCCCAGTTCCCCGAGCCTCTTTGAGGAGTTCTCCCGTCGAGGTTCCCGCTTCGAGGGCCCGCTCTGAGGAGGTGCCAGGGGTTGAGAGGGGGAGGAGAAAGAAGACGGTGGCCCGCAAGGTCAGCGGCCGTCGAGCTGCCATCGAAGAATCCCATGACTCTGAGGAAGAGTCGGTGGAGAATCCTTTTAATGACAGGGACCTGATAAAGCGACTGATCGATGGGTGCGTCCTGCCCGAAGTCGTCCAGAGGATCATTTGCGTCGATCCCGAACAGTGGGTTTGGGACTCTCTAGGGTCCTTTCTCGAGGTAAGCGGATTCACTTTTCTCCTTCCCCTCGCTCCTTCATTCAATTAACATCTCAGCTTTCATTCTGACTTTCTGGCCGCCCTTGCAGATCGACACCAGCTCCTCACCAACATCGAGACGATGAACAAGGCGAGGAGGGACACTATCCAGGTGGAGGAAGGTCGTTGGGCCGAGGCTGCCCGCCTCAAGGAAAAGGTTGCCGAGGTAGCCAACCTCCAAGAGGTGCTCAAGAAAGAAAAGCAAGCCTCGGAGGAGATGGTGAGGAAGACGGAGGCCGAGGTCGCAAATTTGACGGAGCAAATTCTGATTCTGATCTCGGAGGCCAGGGGCCAAGCGGTAGAGGAGTTCAAGGCCTCCGCTGAAATGAGGGACCTGAACGTCAAGTTCGGCCAAGATGCATTCATCAAAAGATTCAAGCTCTGCCGAGAGAAGATGGTCAAGAAATTTTTTGAGCTCGACTTCAGCTTCTTGGATGAGGCGTCTGAAGATGAAGCTGGGCCTTCTCCTACTGCCGCTGCCACCGAGCCCCCCTTCCAAGAACACCGGGCTCCCCAACTCCTGCTTCGGAGGTCTGAGACCTCTGACTTTGTATTTTTCTTTTACTGTGATTTTTCTTTTTTCTTTTGTCTTTAAGAGACATTCAATCAATAAAATTGGGCTCCTCCTTATGGGGAACTTCTCTTCTCTTTTCTTTCTTCCTTTCTGCAATGAGCCACGCTTTGACGCTTTTATCTCCCGATGGTAGTGCCCTGTCGAAGCCTTTCCTTGTCACAGGGAGTTTCACTGAGGTCCACGATCCAACATTTGAGGAAGAAAGTCCGTCATTTAACAGAAAAGTCAAGGGAGATGGAGGACGAGCTTCGCAGGCTGAGGGAGAGCCACTTAGAGGCCACTGCGGAGGCCACCTACTTCCGGAACCTCCATGTGAAAGGGATCATGGATTACAGCCGGAGGAAAGTGAACTTCAAGAAGGAGCTCGAGGAACATAAGAAGTGCGTCGGCAATTGATCTTAGGCTCAGGCTTCCAAGATTAGCTCTCTTGGAGTGGAGCTGTCGGCTGCACGGGAGAAGATCGACCAGCTGGAAGGAAGCTCGTCCTGGCTCTCGACTCAGGCCGACCACAATCGAGAATGGTCGAAGAAGTTCTTCGACCTTCAGCAATAGCTCCAGGATGCCGAGGTGAACTACAATGCATACCGAGCCGGCTGGTGCAAGCAGGTGGATGACTACAGGAGGAAGCTCAGGATGGCGACCGATGAGATTGCCTACCTTCAAAGGCAGTTATCTGAAGGAGCCCAGTTCGTCCCTGTTCGGGATCCCGACGAACTCCAATCCCTGAGAGGAACCATAGAAGAGCTATCCATCGCCCTTGGGGAGGGGAAGGCCGAGCTACAGCAGTTGAAGATCCAGCTGGTATACGGCAGCAGACGGTCAAGGATGCGGAGGCGGAATCCGAGGTCCTGAGAAAAAGGCTCTGAGAGGCAGAGAACGAAAGCCAACAGTTTCATCGGAGGTATATGGAGATGCTAATGAGGGAGAAAGAATTGGAAGAAGAAGTCGAAAGCTTAAGGCACTCCCTGATGAGGGTCGAAGCCGAAAGTTCAAAGTCGGAAGAAGCCAGGCCCCCTTAGGGCTCTTTTTGCCTTCCATCCTTCTATGTGTCCTCTTTTTCTGTTCTTGTCATTTTTCTTTTTTTCGGGCCTTCTGGGCTCTGTAACGTATACCTTGTTAACAAAATGAAAAGAAGATTTTTTGTTACCTTGTCCGCACATTATGTTGAATTATCGTCCGCCGGACTTCTTTTATTTATTTATTATTATTTTTTTTTATCTTCGATGTCGATGTTGTCTGAAGGTTCCTGGTCATCGCCGCGTTGGCTTGCTTTTCTTATCATCTTTCTTTTTCAACCTTAAGGGCTTTGTAATGCATACTTAGTTAATGAAATGAAAAGAAAATTTTTTATTACCTCATCTACTCATGTGTTGAGTTGCCGTTTGTCGAATTTCTTTCAGTTTTTGCCTTGCTCGATATCGATGTCATTTGAAGATACCCAATCGTCGTCGCATTGACCTATCCCTTTTGTTTATGGTGATGGATTTGTCTGGGGCCACTCGAGTTTGATGCTTCCTTTCGAAGTTCGAGCTCGGGGGTTTGAACTTCTCATCGCCCTGAGGAAGCCATCTTATCCTAGGCCTGTGTTGAGAGCCCTCTTGGAGAATGGGGATTTTTGATAAGAATCCCCATCCTCGCTGAGACGAGATCCCCTGTATCTTTGACGTAATTTATTTTTCATTTGTCGCTGGTGTAGTTCATCATTTTTCTTTTTAACTTTTCTCTTTTTCTTTTTCTTTTCTGAGTGAGGGTTTTCCCTCTGCTCTTAGCGGGGTCGCGGGAGCGCGGAGGGGCCATCGAGAAGGTTTTCTTTTTCTTATCTAGTCTTGAATGACTGGATCTTAGTTGGCATCAGGATGAGGTTCTCCTCCTATTTTTGATGTAGTCGAGTTCAGCTCAGATTAGGATGAGGTTCTCCTCCTGTTCCTAACAGGACTGTGGGGGCACATAAGGGTGTCGTAGGGCCTCTCCCCCCATTCGATCTACGAAGAACTGGGCCTTCGACTTTGCTCATGTTAGGGCGAGGTTCTACTCCTGTCCCTAATAGGGCTGTGGGGGCACATAAGGGCGTTGTAGGGCCTCTCCCCCCATCTGGTCTAAGGAGAACCGGGCCTTCGACTTTGCTCATGTTAGGGCAAGGTTCTCCTCTTGTCCCTAACAGGGCTGTGGGGGCACATAAGGGCATTGTAGGGCCTCTCCCCCCATCCGGTCTAAGGAGAACCGGGCCTTCGATTTTGCTCATATTAGGGTGAGGTTCTCCTCCTATCCCTAACAGGGCTATAGAGGCACATACGGGCCGTTATATGGGCCTCTCCCCCTTCGATCTTAAAATAATCGGACTTTCAACTTTACTCATGTTAGGGTGAGGTTCTCCTCCTGTCCCTAACAGAACTGTGGGGGCACATAAGGGCCGTTATATAGGCCTCTCCCTCCGTCCATCTTAAAATAATTAGACTTTCAATTTTGCTCATGTTATGGTGAGGTTCTCCTCCTGTCCCTGACAGGGCTATGGGGGCACATAAGGGCCGTTATATGGGCCTCTCCCCCCGTCCGGTCTTAAAATAATCGGACTTTCAACTTTGCTCATGTTAGGGTGAGGTTCTCCTCCTGTTCCTAACATGGCTTAGTTTTTGTTATCTGAAGGGGTTATCCCCTGTCGTTACGGGTCCATGCCAAAAGGGAAAGATATGCAAATCTAAAAGGAATCTTGATTTAAGGCAAAGTCGTTAGTAATACATTTACAGATTTTTCAAATCCATGGTCGTAGAAGGTCTGCTCCCCGTCGAGGTCCTCCAGAGATGGAGTTGATGATCCCAATTAGAGGCCGATCTCTGGACTGCTCTTCCCTCCTCGGTGGCTCAGGTTGTGGCAGGGCCCTTGGCCGATCCTCTCTACCCTCAGGCCGGCGTCGAATGAACCTGTCAAGCCGACCTCGTCTGATGAGCTCCTCGATCTCATCTCGAAGTTGAATGCATTCCTCCGTGTCGTGGCTGTGGTCACGATGTAGAGACAGAACTTGTTAGGATTGCACTTCCCGGGGTGTGTGGCATCCTTTCTGGCCTTGGGAGCTGCTCCCTGACCTCCATCAGCACCTGGATTTTCGATGCGTTGAGGGGGGCATAGCTGCGAAATCTTCCTGGGGGAGAGTCCTGCCGAACCCTGCGGTCTGGGCTTCTCTACCTGCATGCTCGGGGAGGAGTCTAGGCACGCTTGTGCCTGAGAGGAGTCCGAGAACATGGCCGAGTTTCACTCGGCCCTCTTTCAACTGCGGGCTTGCTGGAGTCACCTGCCTGCCGCTCCTTCGCAGCTTCCTCGTCCTTCAGCTTGAAGGCTTCCTCCGCTCGGGCATATCCTTCGGCCCGAGCCAGCAGATCGGCAAAGTCTCTGGGATACTTTTTTCTAGGGAGAAGAGGAGGTCATTTTTTTGAAGGCCACTCTTTAAGGCGGCCATTGCAACCGACTAGTCCAGGTTCTGGACCTCCAGGGCGGCGACGTTGAAGCAGTTAACATAAGCTCGAATGAATTCTCCCTCCTTTTGCTTGATGTTGACGAGGAATCCGAACCTCGTCGGGGACGTCGGCTGCTGACGAAATGAGCCACGAACTGGTGACTCATTTGGTCAAAGGAGAAGATTATACCCAGCTTCAATGTCGAGTACCAATTCCTAGCTGCTCCCTTCAAGGTAGATGGGAAAGCTCGACACAAGATGGTGTCTGGCGCGCCATGAAGCAGCATCATGGTCCGAAAGGCCTCCAGGTGGTCGATCGGGTCTGAGGTCCCATCGTAGCTCTCGAATTGGGGGAGCTTGAAGTTCGACGGGATTGGTTCCTGCATGATCATTTGAGAAAAAGGAGGGTCAGTGCAGATGTCCTCACTGTAAGCAGTGGGAGCACGGCGGAGCTCTTCGATCCGTCGGTTCATCTCCTGAAATCTCTGATCTAGGAGATCCTCTTGATTGCGGGCCTCGAGGGTCTTCTGGTGGAGCGGAGGCAGGACTCTCCGGGGTTGAATCATGATCGGATGGAGGACTCTCTGCTTTCTGTTTTTCTTTTCTGGGAAAGACAGGGCGGCTGGCCCATGTGGCCTCCCGGTCATCGGATTCTGAAACTCCGACGATGCTCTTTCCAACTGCATCGATGCCTGCGGCTGCTGCTGCATGGCCTGCACTGCTTCGGTGAGGCCTCTGACCTGTTGAACCAGCAGGTCAAACTGTTCCATACCGACTGCCGTCGCCGGAGAGGAGGAGCCGGGGAGACTGGAGATGAAGCCGGGGCTTGCGAGCTCGCTGAGATCTGGCCACGGAGGCCGTTGACCGCCTGGTGGATGCCCTTTGGGGAGGCATCAGGTGGAGATCAGGCAGGCAACCGGAGGAGGAGATGTCGGAGAAGATGATCGAGATGGTCCCATTGAGTGCTCCTTTAAGAACAAGGGTACTGCGAAGAAACAAGCCCTTCCTCTAGCGCCAATCCTGTTGGTGCAAAAATCCACTGACGTTGGAGAAGTTGGAGAAGTCTGGGAGATGCGGCAGGAGTTCATTCGTCGGGGGAATCCAGTCGACACTTGTGGAAGAAGCTGAGGGAGTTTGTCCGTCGGCAGAACTTGGGAACATTGCAGAAGCTCGGCCGCCGGAGATGTTTGGAAAGATGTCGCCCAAGGTCGGACGTCAGTAGAACCCCGGGAGGCTCACTCCTAATACGAACTTCGACTGGGGGTTTTTTATACCCAACACTTATGATTATGAATCATTAGAATTGTAAATTTATCTTATGAAAAAATATCTAAGACTCCATTTAGTGACATGAGAAAGGATAAATGAGTTATTAGGACTTATACATACTAATGTATGTAGTCCTATGATAATAGAAGCCAGAGGAGGATACTCTTATTTTATAATATTCATTGATGATTTATCTAGGTTTAGATATGTGTATCTCATGAGACACATATCCGAGATCTTTGATAAATTTAAGGAGTATCAAAGTATGATCAAAAAATAAATTAAAAAAAATATTAAAATCCTTCGATCTGACTGAGGAGGAGAATACTTATCCAATGAATTTCTAGATCATCTTAAAAAAAATAAAATTTTCTTAGAGTGGACCCCTCCCTATACACCACAGCTAAATAGTGTAGCAAAAAAGAAAAATCATACTTTATTAGATATGGTGTGGTCCATGATGTGCCTTACAGACTTGCCTATTTTCTTCTAGGGATATGCATAGAAACTGCTATCTATATCTTGAACAGAGTACCTTCAAAATCTATGCCTAGCACTTCATATGAGATATAAAGAGAAAAGAAGCTTAATTTTAAGTATCTTAAGATATGGGGCTGTCCAGCTTTGTTAAAAAAATTTTGGATATAAGCTAAGTGCTAGGGTAGATAAAAACTTATTTGTAGGTTATCCTAAAGAGAGTATAGGATACTTCTTTTACCATCCTATTGAATAAAAGGTGTTTGTCAGTAAACATGTCACTTTTTTGAAAAAAGAGTTTATCTTAGAAAGAGGTAGTGAAAAAAAATTGAACTTGAAGAAGTTCAAGACCTACAAATAGTAGTACAAAATACTCCTCAACCAGAAATACTCATTGATGAGGTACAACCACAAAATATACCTTCTCTCTGAAGGTCAGATAGAATGCGAAATGCACCTCTAAGGTATGGGTTCGTTATTGAGAATAATGAAGCCCACATATTGAGAATGATGAACTTTTGATCTATACGGAAGCCATCATGACTATGGACTCAGATAAATGGCTAGAGACTATGAAATCTAAAATGAACTCTATGTACTCCAATCAAGCATGGATTTTGGTTGATGCATCAGAGAGTGTGATCCCCATTGGATGTAAATGGGTCTATAAGAAAAAGATTAGAGCAGATGGTCAAGTTGAAATCTATAAACCAGATTGTTGGCTAAACGTTTCAAGTAGAAATAGGATATAGATTATGATAAAATATTTTTACTTGTTATCATGCTCAAATCTATATGGATTATGCTTGCAATAGCAGCATACCATGATTATGAAATTTGATAATAGATATGAAGATCGCCTTCCTTAATGGTTATCTTAAGGAAGAGGTTTATATGTCTCAGCTACAAGGATTTATCTTAAAAGGGAGAATAAATCAGGTATGCAAGCTTAAAAAATCTATTTATGGATTAAAGCAAGTCTCGAAGAGTTGGAATATCCACTTTGATGTAACAGTCAAAGAGTTTGGCTTTATCAGAAATGTAGATGAATCTTGTGTATACAAGATGACTAGTGAGAGTGCCACTATCTTCTTAGTTTTATATATGGATGACATACTTCTCATTGAGAATGATATCTCAATATTATAATCAATCAAGATATAGCTATCAGATAAGTTTTTCATGAAAATTTGGATGAAGCATTCTATATACTGGATATAAAGATCTGTAGGATAGATTAAGAGGATGTTAGGCTTGTCCCAATTCAGGTACATAAATTTTGCACTAAAAAGTTTAGCATGGATGGGAGTAAAAAAGGTTACTTACCCATGAGTCAAGGTATACATCTCTCTAAAAGGATGTCTCTTAAAACTCTGAAAGAGAGAAATAGAATAAGTCCTATTTCCTATGCTTCAGTGGTAGGATCGATTATGTATGCTATGCTATGTATCAGGCCTGATGTTACCTATACCTTAGGCATATTAGTAGATTTTAAGTTGATTCAGGAGAGGATCATTGAAAAGCAGTGAAAAATATTTTTAAGTACTTAAGAAGGACTAAAAATATTTTTCTGGTATATGGAGGATCTAATCTAAAACTAGAAGGCTATTCTGACTCTAGTTTTCAATCAGACCCAGATGATAGCAAGTCCACTTCAGAGTATGTCTTTACTCTAAATGGTGGAGCAATAAGTTAAAAAAATTCTAAGCGATAAACTGTAGCTGACTCAACCACTGAGACAGAGTATATAGCTGCAAGTGAAGCTGCCAAGAAAGCTGTCTGGATGAAGAAGTTCATCACTGAGTTGGATGTCATTTCTAAAATTAAAAATCTAATACCACTTTACTATGATAATACTGGAGTAGTTGCTCAAGCAAAAGAGTCGAGATCTCATCATAAATCCAAGCATATTCTAAGGCACCTCTATCTCATTCGTGAAATTATCGAAAGACAAGATGCAGTCATTGAATGAGTAGAAATAAAGAACAACATAGCAGACCATTCACTAAGGCTCTACCACAGCAGCAGTTCGATCGCCACCTCAGTTGTATGGGGATAAAATATAAGGGTGATTGGCTTTAGTGCAAGTGGAAGATTGAAAGGAATATACCCTACAAGTCAATTAAAATTTATATTTTGATGGGTTTTCTTTGTAATCTTCCAGACTCATGTAATTAACACTTTAAAAATAAAATATATTTTTTATCATATGCTGCATCTTACTTTTATAATGATTATGATGAACTCCATAAGTCAGGATAATAGTTTTAGGGTTACGATGAGATCATACCTATGAGACCTAAAATCTTAAAAAATTTGATTTAGAATATTCCTAGTCATAGGAGCATTGAATAGGGGATTAATATTTCGGATAGACTAGCACTTCCTATGTATGCTCGATAGATAGGGTGGCTGATCTCATAAGCCACTTGTATGAGATACTAACACAAGGATGTGGGTGCTCATTAGAGAATGAGTTTACTGAATTGATTCGACTTAAGAAATATTTTATGGAATCTACTTATCCGTTAAAAGATGTTTTCTTATAGTAGGAGTTATGTATATAATCCTTTGATCTGAGACTACCATAGATCCTTATACATATGAATCCATATTTTGGTTCATACTCATTCATGACTTAGTTATATACCGGGGGATCTAGATATGGTGGAATGTATATGGAGGTTATGAGTAGGTCAACAACGATCACTCCTAGTAAGAGGAGATCGCATCCTACTTACTCTGATCGATTGATGATTCAGGAAGCCTTTGATCAAAGTAAGATAAAAATTAAATTTTTTTTTAATATTTTATTAATTAAATCATCATTAAAGATTAAGAGAAATATGAATATGATATTGAATTTGATATCATTCCATATCCAGAGTCATATTTGGGATGCAGGGAGATCGCAAGATCAAATTGCATGATAACTTTCTACTAAAAGATATTTTTAGTATTTCAATCAAAATTTATATCTTCTAGGTAGACATGATACATTGCTAGATGTCAATCTTGTCTTGTGAGTTTATCAAATTAAAGAGTTTAATTCGATTGTCAATTAGAAAGGGTTCTAATTACTGAAATTGGATTAGCTCGATTGAACCTTGATCGATTAGATTAAATTCTAATCAAATCATATCAACTTGTGCTCAAACCCACTATAGCTAGATATGGAACCCAATAGGTCACACACAAAGAAAATTGATTAGGAGTATAATTGGGTTAGATAATGTTTGCAAAATTGACATGCTAGCACATATTGTAAATCCTAGCTCTTTGTTTCGAATTGGATTTGAAATTGATTCCAGATTGGGCTAATTAAATTCAAATTAATCTAAATTAATTTTGAGTTTGAGTTGGGTTAGCTCTTGGCTACATGTACTAGAGATTTGGTGCCATGTAATCAGGTCCCCATGTGTCAAAAATTTTCTTACATGTGGGATGCATTTTATGTGCAAAAACAAAATTGGCATCCCATGATATGGGATGCCCCTTCCTCAAGGTTATGCAATTGTTCCATGCTGAAAAAATTTCTCAAAGAATCATGATTTCTTTTTAAGCAATGAGGAGTCCTTCTGTGGCTAATTCACCTTTTGGTTTAATCATGGAGATTGGTTGAATTTTGAAAACTAGCCAAGTTAATCCATGCACCAAACCTAGAGTCCATGTTGTGAAGGACTCTTAGCTAATTATCATGCCTCATCTTAATCTCTGATTTTTTTTTCATGCCAATAGCAGGTTAGCACCTCAATTTTGGGCCATTGGATGGACAAAGTTGCACTGATGAGTGGTGGAGAAAAAATATGCATAAGAAAGCCTCGCGATGCATCGGAGAATCATCGAGAAAAATATTTCGAAGAGTCTTTCTACACGAAGCATCTCTTTGATTTTTTCTAATGATTGCTATGTGTCCAAAGGTTCTAGATAGGTGTGGGATTTCATCAGGGGCATGATAAATTTTGATGGATGCAAGATGGCACGTGAAGAGGGTGCGAGGTCCGAAGGCAACCTATCGCTAACTATTCAAAGGAGGTGCGTCAGGGGATTTGTTTCATTCAGAATTCTAAATCTATCTCTTCTTTCTCATACTCTCTTCCTATTATCCAATTAGTCTCTTCCTTTTCTTATTAGGATGAGTCTAAAAATAATAAGGACAAGTTTGATTTTAGGACAAGAGCCTAGGAAGAGATTTAAGGAAGACAGAGAAGAAAGATAGGGATAGGAAGGCTAGGAGGAGAGGAAGAAGGTCTTGAGATCCTGCTATCTAAAAAAATTTTCAGAGTGAGAATTTTGATGGAAGAATCATCCTAAAGAGTTGGTGTCCTGATTATAGCTCTGTGTGGATCACCGTTGAAGGGCGAACACTTGGGCGCCTGATAGACATTTTGTCAGATTTTTGGAATAAGCATTGCAGATATTCTTCTATAGCTTAAATTTTATTATGAATATATATTATATATAATTGTTAATCATTAAAGAGGTGCTAGTTTAAGGGTTTAATATTTAAAATTTTATAGTTTAAATTTTTGAAATCCATTATGCATCCACTGTGCATGTCCACTCCGAAACCCTACAAATTTGACTTCACCCATGCTGACTAGGTAGGTCAGATATGTGAATGTACAGACCTGAACTTGATCGGTCAGATATCAAATCTAATAACTTAAAAGAGACCTAAACCTAAATCTTCTCACTAAATATTAAGTCTAGCGATCTTCTACTGTTGTAGAGATGTGGGTGCATTCCTAGCATTGATCGTTCTCGACTGATTATAGTGCTTTGGTTGCATCTAAAAGGTATAATCATTCTATTGGCATTAGATGCCCCAGAGTAAAGATAGGGTTGGATCCAATAACTGTTAGGTGAGGATCTCAATGATGGCTTTGCATCCATTGGTGAATGGTGGGTCTGACTTAACTAAGAAATATGTCAATAACTGTTAGGTAGGCCACAGGACTTAGAGACCGAATCTGCTATATCTTGCTTAGTGAAGCAATAGATAAGATATTATCCACTCATTGGTCTATGCTCACCAATAACTGTTAGATGAGGTATGTATAGATCAGTGAGACTGCAGTACCCACTAAAAATTGATCGCGTATAGATTTTCATTTCTCCATCGAAAGAGTATAGGAGATTAGAGAATATAGTGAGAGCTTTATTTATTTTTAAAGTCTATAAAATAAATATTTTATAAATATAAATATCTAACTAGAAATTATTCTCTCTGTAGATAATCATATCGAGTGCCAACCCTTTAGCCCAAATTCTTAGCACAAATAGGTTGATCGGGACAAACTATAAAGATTAGCTCCAAATTTGAGAATTATTTTCAATTTCGATAAACTAACTCATGTCCTAGATCAGGATGCACCTGTGTTACCAGCTCGTGCATCCCTTGATCAACGAGCCATATTTGAGAATGGATGGATGAGGACAATAAAATGAAGTGTAACATTCTAGCATCCATGTCCAATGATCTTCAGTGACAGTATGAAGATATGAGGACTGCCAAAGAGATGTTGACTCATCTGCAAGAGTTGTATGGTGAGCGGAGTCGTATAGCTCATTTTGAGATCTTTCGAAGACTATTCAGAGCAAAAATGTGTGATAGACAGTCCATTAATAATCATTGTTTGACAATGATCAAAGACATTGAAGAGCTTCAGAAGCTTGGAATGAACATAGATAATTAATTATAGATGGATTTGATCCTCCAGTCTCTTTCTGATTCATATGGACAGTTCATTATGAACTATCATATGAATAAAATTGATAGCACTTTGTTCGAATTATTGAACATATTGTTGATGGTTAAGGGCACCTTAAAAGTTTTAAGGGTACAGTTCTGACTATAAAGCGAGCTTCCTCTAAGAGAAAATTTTCATTCAAAAAAAAAAGAAGCCTACGAAGAAGCAAAAGAATGAGGCCAAACTCAAGAAGCAGGTTCCGAAGAAGACCAACGATAAAAAAAATATTTTCATTGCAATGTCAAAATCCATTGGAGAAGGAAATGTCTAGCCTACCTGGTAACTGTGAAGAACAGGAAGAAGGATGGACTTTCTAAAGGTATGTCTGATTTGCTTGTAATTGAATCTAATCTAATGGTTTCCTCTTCTTCTGGTTGAGTTCTAGATTTGGTTTAAGTGCTCACTTGTATACTTCTATATAGGATCTTGAAGAAATAAGGGGCCTGAGGGAAGGCGAGATCACTCTCCTGATCGGTAACGAAGTAAGAGTTGCTGCTGTAGCCGTCGGGACCTATTCTTTATAACTACCGTTAGGATATAGATTATTATTACAAGACTGCTATTGTGTGTACCTGTAGTCAGTAGGAATTTAATTTTTATATCTGTGCTGGCACAGGATAACTATAATTTCTATTACAATGAAGATAAATGTACAATTAATTTTGAAAATAAAATTATTGCATGTGCTTTCTTGATTGATGGTCTTTATCATTTGCATATAGATGTGAGTGTTAATATTAATGAGTAAATTATGAATGTCATAGGATCTAAGAAATTTAGAGATAGGATTAGTCAAAAATATCTGTGGTACCTTAGACTAGACCATATAGAAGAAAACAGACTCAACAAACTAGAGAAAGATGACCTTGTTGGGCCATTGACTTTCGAATCTTATCTAGTTTGTGAGTTCTATCTTTAAGAAAAAATGACTAAGTAGCCCTTTGTGGGATAAGAGAAAAAGACCACTGAGATATTAGCCCTGGTACATACTGATGTGTGTGATCTATTCGATGTACAAGTTAGGGATGGTTATGTCTACTTCATAACTTTTATCGATGATTATTCATAGTATAATTTTATATATTTGATGCATCAAAAGTTTAAAGCCATTGAAAAATTTATTGAATTCAAGCATGAAGTAGAAAAATAGATCGAAAAATCTATAAAGATTCTTCGATTAGATCGAGGAGAGGAATACCTTAACAAAAAATTTCAAACCTATCTCAAGGATAACGGCATAGTCTCACGGTGGACACCTCCAGGGATGTCTTAGCTCAATGGGATATCCAAAAGGAGGAAACAGATCCTATTAGATATGGTTCGATCTATGATGAGCTTCACAGATCTTTCTGTCTTTCTCTAAAGACATGTATTACTTTCTATAATTTATCTTTTGAATCAGATTCTCTCTAAATCTATTCCTACCACACCATACAAGTTATGGCATAGTAAGAAGCCAACTCTTAGGTATCTTAAGATTTGAGAATGTCTGGCTCTTATCAAATGACAGTAGGTAGATAAGTTAGAGGCTAGGTCTTTTAGGATCTATTTTATAGGATATCCTAAAAAAATCATGGGATACTACTTCTATCTTTCTGAGGATCATAATGTGATTGTGAGCCATCATGCCATCTTCTTGAAAAATGAGTTTATCTAAAATAGAGATAGTGGGAGGAAGATTGATCTTGAAGAGAAGTCTCAGAAGAGTATCGAGTCCAAAAATCTGAACCCAATAGTGAACTAGTAGATGTGGTACCTTTTTCACCTCATAGATCAAGTAGATTTTTTTATCCTCCTGAAAGATACTTAGGTATTCTTATAGAGGATCTAGAGAAAGTATTCTTTATGGGAGATAGAGACATTAGGAATGATCTCAAGATCTATGATGAGGCAATATTAGATGTTGACTCCGAAAATTGGATGGAAGCGATGAAGTCAGAAATTGACTCCATGCATTCCAACTAGATTTGGACCTTAGTAGATTCACCTAAAGGTATTGTACCTATTGGATGTAAATGGATCTATAAAAAAAATTTAGATCAGATGGTCAGGTAAAGACCTATAAAACAAAACTGGTTATGAAAGGTTATAGTCAACGCGAAGATATCGACTATCAAAAATCTTTTCGCCCATGGCCATGCTAAAATCCATCCAGACTCTACTTATGATTGTAGTTTTTTATAATTATAAAATTTGACAAATGGATGTAAAAACTGCCTTCCTAAATGGATATCTTGAAGAACATATCTATATGGAGTAGTCTTTAGGTTTCACATCCAGTGATAATGATCATAAGGTCTACAAGGTGCAAAGGTCCATATATGGACTTAAGCATCTCGAAGTTGGAACACTCACTTTAATGATGTGATCAAAATATTTGATTTTATCAAAAATAAAGAAAAGCTGTGTGTGTATAAAAAGATCAATGGGAGTGCTATCACATTTCTCATATTGCATGTGGATGATGAAAGAATAATGCCCTACAAGCCAATCACATATGGAATGTGATAGAATGTTTATTATAATTTATCTTCTAGACTCATATAATTGATATTTAGATTATTAATAAAATAGATATTTTTGATTCATTATATACTGCATCTTATTATTTTTAAGATTATAATGAACCCCATAGGTCTGGACAATGATTTTAGGGCCATGATGAGATCACGCCAGTGAGATCAAATCTTTGATAGCCATGATCTAAAATATTTCTAGTCGTTGGTTCATTGAGTTGGAGATTAATGATACCAGTAAGACTGCATATCCTATGTATGCTTAAAAATGAGGATGGTTGATCTCACAACCACTTATGTGGTGATACTAATATAAGGATATGGGTGCTCATTAAAAAATGAGTTCACTGAATAGATCTATGAGAGAATATCAGATGGAGTCTTATTTATATGTCAACTGATGATTTCTAGTGGGAGTTATGTAAGTGATCCTTTGACCCGAGATCACTATGGTACCTTGTGTATATGGATCCATATTTTTGGTTCACTTCCTAACTTGGTTTTTTGATCCTTGTATGGGGTATTCTGGATGTGGTGAAGTATGCATGAAGGTTGTAAGTGATCAATAAAAATTAGTCACTCCTAATAAGAGGAGCGAACATCCTATATGATCTCATAGGTCGGTGATTTCGAAGTCTTTGACCAAAGCAGGATGATAATTAGAAAAGAGTTTCTAATATATCATTAATTGAATCATCATCTTCATATCAAGATATATAAAGATAAGTGATTGGATTTGACATATTTTTATGCCATAGCTCATCTGGGATGTTGTTTGACTGAAGGATTGAATTATATGGTACCTTCCACTGAAGGATATTTTGATAATTTTTTATCAAAATTTTAAATCTTTTGAGTAGTCATGATATATTGATAAATTCAATCTTGACTTGTGGACTCATCAAAATTAAAAAAATTTAATTCTGAAATCAATTAGGAAGAGTCCTAATTGATTGGGACTCTTCGGGTGACCTAATCTCATCGGATTAGGGTTATGTCAAAAATCTTGATCCATTGCTGGCTAGATTTGAAACCCAATGGGTCACATACTTTGAGATTTAGTTTTGATTTGATTTAATTAGAGTTTAATATAAATTTTATAGGTTAATTTGATATCTAGCATATTGTATTAACTCAAGATCCTAAATTGGTTTAGATCAAAGTGTTTGAGCTAACCTCGACCAGTTATCTTTGGCCTAATAGGATTGAGTCTACCTTAATTGGTTTCCTATCCAACTTGAAATAGTTTCAAGTGGAGAAAGATTCTTCTATGCCTACTAGATGCCACACCAAAATAATAATGCCACCTTAGTCATTTTAACATGTGAAGATGAAGAGTCCTTCTTCATGAAGACTCTTACCTTACTGCATGGCCTTTATTTCTCAACCTGATCTCCTTTGATTGTCACCAAAATTAATTGAGATTTTTATGACATGTAGAAGAGTGAGAGTCCTTTTGTGTGAAGGCTCTCTTGCACTATAATTCTACATGGTGAATTTATTCACCATATGAGAAAGTGAGCACCAAAGGTTGGTGCCCCTTGGTCCTATGACATGTCCCTTGGTCCCTTATTTAAAGGAAACATCCCACATGGCTTGGCTACTATGTTTTTGGATTGAAACCAGAGATAAGGGGCATGAGAATTATAGAAAAAATTTTAGAAAAAATCTAAGAAAAAGGCAAAAAAAATTGAGTGACAAAAGTTGCAAGAAGGGTAGTGAGATTTTTAGCAAGTGTTGTTAGTGTGACCTAGGGTTTGATTTTTTCATATGTTGGAGCCAAAAATTAAATTCTAGGTTGTGAGATATCTGAAGAGTATCTTTTTGATGTTATTTTGATGGCAAGATTGGAAGTAACTAGGCTTTGACGTGTTCATTCCTTGAGTTCGAAGCTGGTGGTGTTCTTGAGAACAAAAGACTGCGGTAGCATACCGATTAGGAAGGACTTTGGCTAACTTTCGTGTGGATCACCATTGGAAGGCTTCTACTTTAAAGTTCTATGGAGAACACCAACATGCCACTTCATCCCTTTTGATGAAAGTAAAAATTTAATTTCTTTTTGCATGCTTGTTTTTTTTATCGATGTCGGTAAGGTGATTCTAGGATTTTGGGTTCGGCTCAATAGTTTTAATTATTAAAGCTATTGACTTGTTTGATTTTAAAATTTTTAAAAATTACTTTTTGCTGTATTGTCGAAACCCAATAGTAGTACCAAAATCACCCTTGTCTGATTCGATCAAATAAGTACAAAGTAGTTGCATAGAATTGTTATTGATCATACATTGCCAAAAATGTTGTATTGATTTTTAGCATTGATTTTTAATCTCAAAAAATATTTTTGATTTTATATATATCATGATTTTAAATTTTCATTATTAGAATTATAAATTTATAATAATTTAAATTTTTATTATGATGGTAGCTTCATTCTTAAATCAATGTATGGTTAAAAGTATTATGCATGCCTAATTTGATTAGGGTTAGTTGTATTTCTTGGATATGCTTGTCATATGTTATGACTTCTATTGCACCCTTATTTGATTTTTGACATGATTATATGATTGCTAGTATGATTGGTGATTATATGCCATACTACATAATGTGTAGAGTACATTTTATGTAGATATAGTTAGGATGTGCCGAGATCAGTCAAAGTCTCTCTTAAAACTTATATTAAGTTGTAATGTCGGGATTCACTTTAATTCAAAAATTGAATTCTTTAGATCAATTGGTGTCGAGAAAAGTATAATAGGTGGTTTTCTAATTAGGTTCGTATGCTAGCCTGGCCAACTATGTTGGTGTCTAAGAAAAGCTATGGGGAGCCTCCCACCTAAGACCTGGTCAATTTGATCATATTGAATTTTGGACTTAGATTGATTAGTGATGTAGACACTACAAGGATCTTCCTTCGAACTTGGTCAATAGAGTATGTCAAGATCTTAGTGAGCTTGTTGCGCTATCCACAAAGCTTACTATAGAAATTGATATGATATTGATCAAGTGCATATTGATGCTTATGGCATATTTTGAATAGTATTGCTTTGTTGTGCTATCCACAAGGACAGCATTATTTAAGTATGACTATATGGGATTGAAGGATCAACTTAACTAGAACACTATAGTTTGTTGTGCTATCTATAAAGCTATATGTGATCTAGAAGTCAAAAAAAAAATATTGAAACTGTAGAGGTACAATTGGTAAAGAGTTACCAACTCTTGAACTCATAATATTTGTTGTGCTATGCACAAGATGTTTGTGAGGAGTAGAGATCTCAACCCCATAAAAAATATTAGTATATTTCTTGATTTTCATAGATGAGGGCTATGAAGTTTGATAAAATAGTAGGAGACACAATTAGACAAAAATCCTAATCTAGTTGTGAATGTCATCATGAGTCATCTACTTATATTGTGTTCTTATTATTGTAGATTAACTACACACACGACATCTTCACTATCATTTAGAGGCATCCTAGATGCAAACAAATTGATCAGACCTAACTACGTAGACTGGTTAAGAAACTTGAGAATTATTCTCACTCAGGAGAATGTCTCCTACATTCTGGACACATCGGTACCAAATTTTTTGGGAGAAGATGCTTTTGAGGAGGAAAGGGCCATATACAAGATGTGAAAAGATGATAGTGTGACTGTCAAATGCATCATACTTGTCTCTGTGAGCAACAAGCTTCAGAGACAGCATGAGGATATGGATGTTCCCTCTATACTCTTTAATCTTAAGGAGTTATATGAGGAACAAAGTTGAACTGCTTGATATGTGATATTAAAGTAGTTGTTCTATGCCCGTATGATTGAAGGCACCTCCGTGTAAATGCATGTCCTGAAGATGATTGATTTGATCACTCATCTGGGACAGCTAGACTTTACCATGGATGGTGAACTGAGCCAGATTTGATCCTACAGTCTCTCCTTAACTCTTTTCTTAGTTTGTTATAAATTATCATATGAACAAACTGAACATCAGCCTGCCAAAGCTACTGAACATGTTGAAAATAGTAGAGAGCTATTTCAAGGATGAAAAGGCTCCGGTTCTTCTTGTCAATAAGATCAACAAGAAGAAAGACAAGAAGGGTTCTAAGAAAAAGATGAACTCTAAGGCTGGCATCTCCAAGAAGAAAGTGAAGAAGGTCTCTGCCAAAGATACTTGCTATCACTGTGGCAAGGAGGGCCACTAAAAGAGAAATTACAAGGAGTACCTTGCAACCATAAAATCAGCAAACATCATCAAAAATTTGTATATGATACAAACTAACTTATCATTAAGTACTTTATTTTCAGATTCTTGGATATTAGATACCGTCTGTGGCTTACATCTCTGTAAATTATTGTAGGGTCTACAGAAAATAAAGAGTCTGAATAAAGGTGACTTCGAGCTGTTCGGTGCTAGTGGAGAGTCCATTCAGATCGAAGTTATAAAATTAGAGTTTTAAAGTTGCCTTCAAATAAAGTTTTAGAACTGAAGACCTATTATTATATTTCAAATATTGTTAAAAATATTATTTCTATACCATTGTTATTGGAATAAGATTTTAAAATGAATGTAAAGAATAATGGTTGTTCTATATATTTTTTTAATGAATATTATAAAAGTGCTTTTATTGATAATGATCTTTTATTTCTTTCACTTAATGATAATGTGTTTCATATTGATAATATGAAGAAAAGAAAGAGAGAGGATGTGAATGTCACATACCTCTGGCAATGCCGACTTGGTCATATAAATGAGTCAAGAATTAACAAGTTATTCAAAGATAAATTTTTTGATCCTTATGATTATGAATCATATAGAACTTGTGAGTCTTTTCTCATAGAAAAAATGACCAAGACTCCATTTACTAGACATGAAGAAAGGACGAGTGACATATTGGATCTTGTACATACTGATATTTGTGGTCCAATATCGACTCAAGCTAAAAGTGGATACTCTTATTTCATCATATTTATTGATGATAGGTCTAAGTTTGGATATATGTATTTAATGAAATACAAATTTGAAGTCTTTGATAAATTTAAAGAGTATCAAAGAATGGTTGAGAAATAAATTGGTAAAAGTATTAAAGCTCTTCGATCTGATCGAGGAGGAGAATACTTATCTAGTGAGTTTCTTGATTATTTGAAACTAAATAGAATACTATCTCAGTGGATACCTCCTTATACTTCATAATTAAATAAAATTATGAAAAAAAAATTTGCACCTTATTAGATATGGTGGATCCATGATGCATTTTACGGATCTTTCACTATCCTTCTGGGGATATGCTTTCGAGGCCACAGCATATATCTTAAATAAAGTACCTTCTAAATCTGTTTCTAGTACTCCATATAAAATATGAAAGAAAAAAAATCCAATCTTAAGCATCTTAAGATTTGGGGTTGTGCAGCTTATGTGAAAAATATTGATAGATATAAGTTGGATACTAGATCAGAAAAATATAAATTTCTAAGTTATCCCAAGGAGAGTATAGGATACTATACATATAACCCTACTCAACAAAAGTGTTTGGTGGTAGGCATGTTATTTTTTTGGAAAAAGAGTTTATCCAAGAAGGTGGTAGTGGGAGGTCTGTTGAACTTGAGGAAGCTCAAAACCTACAATCTATCTAGGATTCACAAAATATTTCTCAACTAGATGTGCCTATTGTTGAGGCATAACCACTACATACATCTCCTCTCTAAAGGTATATTAGAGTGCGTAATATACCACTCAGGTATAGATTTGTCATTGAAAATGACAACACATTCTACATCATTGAAAATAATGATCCCACGACCTATTCGGAAGCTGCATGAGTAGTGACTCTGATAAATGGCTCAATGTCATGAAATCTGAAATAGACTCTATGTATACCAACCAAGTTTGGACCTTGGTTGATGTGCTTGAGGGTGTGACCTCAATAAGTTGCAAATGGGTCTTCAAAAAGAAGATTGGAGTAGATGGCCAGGTAGAGACCTATAAGATCAGGTTGGTGGCAAAAGGTTTCAAACAAAAATAAGGTGTTGATTATGAAAAATCTTTTTTGTCGGTGGCCATGCTCAAGTCTATTCAGATAATGCTTGCTATTACAGCATACCATGACTATGAAATCTAGCAAATATATGTCAAGATTGCATTCCTCAATGAAAATCTTGAGGAAGAAGTCTATATGACTCAGCCAAAGGGATTTATCTCTAATAGGAGAGCAAATCAGGTATGTAAGCTGAATAAATTCATTGATAGATTAAAGCAAGCATCGAAGAGCTGGAACATTCATTTTGATGAGACAATTAAATCATTTGGCTTCATAAAAAATATGGATGAACCTTATGTGTACAAGAAAACTAGTGAGAGTACTATTATCTTCTTGATCTTATATGTGGATGACATACTACTCATTAAAAATGATATCTCGATATTGCAATCGGTCAAGACTTGGCTATCACAAAAGTTTTTCATGAAAGACTTGGATGAAGCGTCCTATATACTTGGTATAAAGATCTATAGGGATAGATCAAAAAAGATGCCAGGCTTGTCTCAGTCTAGGTACATTGACCTTGTATTGAAGAGGTTCAACATGGAGGAAAGTACAAGAGATTACTTGCCCATAGGTCATGGCATACAACTCTCTAAGAAGATGTCTCTTAAGACACCTGAAGAGAAAAATAGAATGAGTTCTATTCCTTATGCTTCGGCTGTAGGATTGATTATATATGCTATATTATATATCAAGCCTGATGTGGCTTATACTTTAGGCATTGTAAGTAGATTTCAGACTGATCCTGGGAGGATCATTGGAAAGTTGTGAAAAATATACTTAAGTACTTGATAAAGACTAGAGATATTTTTCTAATATATGGTAGATCTGATTAAAAACTGAAAGATTATACTGATTCTAATTTTCAATCTGATCTGCATGATAGCAGATCTATATTTGGATATGTATTCACTCTGTATGGTAGTGTAGTAAGTTAGAAAAATTTTAAATAGTAAACTGTCGTTGACTCGATCACTGAGGCTGAGTATATTGCTGCTAGTGAGGCTGCTAAAGAGGCCATCTGAATGAAAAAATTTATCACAGAATTGGATGTGGTTCCAGGGATTGAACAACCAATGCTCCTTTATTATGATAATACTGAGGCAGTTACTCAAACCAAAGAACCAAGATCTCATCATAAATCCAAGCACTTCCTAAGATGGTTCCACCTCGTTTGGGAGATAGTCGAAAGATGCGATATGATCGTGGAGCAAGTTGACACCAAGAACAATATAGTAGATTCGTTCACTAAGGCCTTATCAATGCAGTAGTTTGACCGCCACCTTGATAGCATGGGTATCAAGTATAAAGATGATTGGCTTTAGTACAAGTGAAAGATTGAAAGAATAATGCCCTACAAGCCAATAGCATATAGGATGCAATAGGGTGTTTATTGTAATTTATCTTTCAGACTCATGTAATTGACATTTATATTATTAATAAAATAGATATTTTTGATTCATTATATGCTGCATCTTATTATTTTTAAGATTATAATGAACCCCATAGGTCGGGTAATGATTTTAGGACCATGATGAGATCATGCCAGTGAGATCTAAATTCTTGATAGCCATGACCTAAAATATTTTTAGTCATTGGTTCATTGAATCAGAGATCAATGATACTGATAAGACTGACATATCCTATGTATGCTCAAAAATGAGGATGGTTGATCTCACAATTATTTATGTGGTGATACTAATATAAAGATATGGATGCTCATTAGAGAATGAGTTCATTGAATAGACCTATGAGAGAATATCAGATGGAGTCTTATTTATATGTCAACTGATGATTCTTTAGTGAGAGTTGTGTAAGTGATCCTTTGACCTGAGATCACTATGGTATCTTATGTATATAGATCCATATTTTAGTTCACTTCCTGACTTGGTTCTTTGATCCTTGTATGGGATGTTTTAGATGTGGTGAAGTGTGCATAGAGATTGTGAGTAATCAATAAGGAATTAGTCACTCCTAATAAGGGGAGCGAACATCCTATGTGATCTCATAGGTCAGTGATTTTGAAAGTCTTTGACCAAAGTAGGATGATAATTAGAAAAGAGTTTTTAATATATCATCAACTGAATCATCACCTTCAGATTGAGATACATAAAGATAAGTAATTGGATTGGACATATTTTCATGCCCACAGCTCATCTGGGATGTTGTTTGATTGAAGGATTGAATTACATAGTAACTTACCACTGAAAGATATTTTGATAATTTTTTATCAAAATTTTAAATCTTTTGAGTAGTCATGATATATTGTTAGATATTAATCTTAACTTGTGGACTCATTAAAATTAAAAGAGTTTAATTATGAATCAATTAGGAAGAGTTCTAGTTGATTGGGACTCTTCGGATGATCTAATCTCATCAGATTAGGATTACGTCGAAAGTCTTGATCCATTGCTGGTTAGATTTAAAATCCAATAGATCATACACTTTGAGATTTGGCCTTGGTCTAATTTAATTAGAGTTTAATATAAACTCTATGGGTTAATCTGATATGCTAGCATATTGTATTAACCTAAGTTTCTAAATTGGTTTAGATCAAAGTGTTTGAGCTAACTTAGATCAGTTGTCTTTGACCTAATGGGATTGGGTCTATCTTAATTGGTTTTCTATCCAACATAAAACAATTTCAAGTGGAGAAAGACTCCTCTGCACCCACTAGATGCCACTCCAAAATAATAATGCCGCCCCACTCATTTTAATGTACGAAGATGAAGAGTCCTTCTTCATGAAGACTCTTATCTTAACATGTTGCCTTTATTTCTTAACCTGATCTCCTTTGATTTGTCATTAAAATTAATTAAGATTTTTATGGCACATAGAAGAGGGAGAGTCCTTCTTTGTGAAGGCTCTCTTGTGCCATAATTTCATAGAGTGAATTTATTCACTGCATGAGAAAGTGGAGCGCCAAAGGCTGGTGCCCCTTGGTCCCATGACACATCCCTTGATCCCTTATTTAAAGGGACATCCTACATGGCTTTGCTACTATGTTTTTGGATTGAAACCATAGATAAGGTGTGTGAGAATCATAAGAAAAATTTTAAAAAAAATTAAGAAAAAGGCAAGAGAAAATTGAGTGGCAAAAGTTGCAAGAAGGGTGGTGAGATTTTTAGCAAGTGTTGCTAGTGTGCCCTAGGGTTTGATTTTTTCATGTGTTGGAGCCAACAATCAAATTCTAGGTTATGAGATACTTGAAGAGTGTCTTCTTAGTGTCATTCTAGTGGCAAGATCAGAAGCAACTGGACATTAGTGTGTTCGTTCCTTGAGTTCGAAGCTGGCACTGTTCTTGAGAAGAAAAGGTAGTGGTAGCGCACCGGTTAGGAAGGAATTGGCTAACTTTCATGTAGATCATCATTGGAGAGCTTCTACTTTGGAGTCTTAGAGAGAATACCAATATGCCATTTCATCCTTTTTGATGAAAGTAAAAATTTTATTCTTTTTTGCATGCTTGTTTTGTTTTATCGATATCGGCAAGGTGATTCTAGGATTTTAGATTCAGCTTAATAGTTTTAATTATTAAAACTATTGACTTGTTTGATTTTAAAATTTTTTAAAATTATTTTTCACTGCATTGTCAGAACCCAATAGATGACATCTTTCTGACTGAA
Source organism: Elaeis guineensis (assembly GCF_000442705.2). NCBI lineage: Eukaryota > Viridiplantae > Streptophyta > Magnoliopsida > Arecales > Arecaceae > Elaeis > Elaeis guineensis. Next base: position 28,696,493 of record NC_025999.2, on the reverse strand, counting down.
AATGATATTTTCATGCTAACATTGGTTAAAGTATGGTTGTCAAAAGAATTCATCATGAAAGATCTAGGAGAAACTTCCTATATTCTTGGTATAAAGATCTATAGAGATAGATCTAAGAGAATGATAGGACTCTCACAATGAATATACATAGAAAAGGTGCTGAAGAAGTTCAGCATGAAAAACTTCAAGAGGGGTCTTTTGCCCCTTAGACATGACATTCATCCCTCCAAGAAGATGTGCCCTGACACACCTGAGAAGATCCAATGCATGAGCAAGATCCCTTATGCTTCGATAATAGAGAGCCTCATGTATGCCATATTATGTACACGACCTAATATAGCTCTTGCCGTGAGTGTCTCAAGCAGATATCAGGTGAATCCAATGAAGAGCATTGGATTGCTGTGAAGAATATCCTTAAGTATTTGAGAAGACTAAAGATTTATTTTTGATCTTTGGTAGAGGATCAGAGCTGCAAGTGGAAGGATACACTGATTCAGACTTCATGACTGACATTATGATAGAAAGTCTACATCAAAATATATTTTCTTATGTAATGAAGGATCGATTAGTTGAAAGAGTTTCAAACAGCCGATCATTGCAGATTCAACCATAAAAATTGAGTACATCACCACCTCTGAAGCTACTAAGTAAGCTTTTTGATTCAAGAAGTTCATTGGGAGCTGGGTGTGATGTAATCAGATGTCATTACACTGCAATGCGACAACAACAATGCTATAGCCCTGCTAAAGAGTCCAAATTTCATCAAAAGTTCAAGCATATAGAACAACAGTTCCACATCATATACGAATACCTTGAAAAAAGTTCATTGAGATGCAGAGAGTTGACTTCGTGTAGAACATGGCAGATTCGTTGATCAAGCCTCTCAGCTAGTAGAAAATCGAAGCTCATCATGAGAAGATGGATCTTAGGTATATGACCAATTGACTTTAGGTCAAGTGGAGTTTGTTAGATGAGTGGCCTAGAAGTCAATTATTGGCTGACATATTTTATAATTATAAAATTTAACTTTATACTTATAATATTTTTATTATCAATAAATGATATTTTTTATTTCAATCATATTTATGTGTCCATGATTTGTCTTAGAAATTATCAAAAATAATTTTTGTATATTTTCAAGATATTGAGAATTTGAGACATACATTATTGGTGGTTAGTGTCTAAATGCTTCCAATCAAAAGATCATCATAGAGGATAGTGATCAATTTATTTAAGATCGGTGCATGCATCATCTTCTTTCTAGGTAGATGAGTCTCAGATCTGCAGTGTAGGGACACTAGGGTGAGAGTGCAAATATTTATTAGAGAATAACTTACACAGAGCATGACCAACATGAGAAATTACTTAGATGTCTACTTACTCGTCAGTGGTTATCTCGATGCTACAGTGATCTGAGTGGTCCTTTGATCTGAGGTGTCATCGACTATTTACAGTGAGACAACTGAGTTTGATTGTACATTCTCTTGATCCCTAGTCATTCAGATCTTTATTGTATATGTTGGCTTCAGTAGATTCAGATTCACTGTTAGGAGTAGAATGCACCTAAATGGAATCTATCGATCTTGATAGAAAAGAAGAAGTTCTATGCGATCTACGAGATTGAGTTCAGAAAGTCTTTGGTCAAAGCAAGAATGAATATTAAAAAGACTTACCAAGAGATTCACAAGTGAACTCGAGTCGAACCAATCTTACGTATGACTGATGATGGAGTTTGACAAGTTCTTCATGACTCCATCAAATCGAAACTCACGATAGAAAGACTGAATCATATGATAACTCCACCTAGGGGTTCATTCTTTCATTCTACTAGGTTACCACTACATACTGCTAGGTATCGCTAGTAGATTATAGGACTCATCGAGCGTCATCTTGATGATCGATGACTCTTGAAGGATGAGTTAAAATTATTCTAATCCATCTAAAAGAGTTTCGATGACATTATGATAGAGATTACAATATATCTCACTATCAGACAAAATGAAATCTATAAAATCACACACAAAAGAAGTTCTTATTCGATCAGATGGTTGATTAATGATTATGAATCATTAAAGGATATAATTATCAATATAATTGATGATTAATCTTATACAAATATTATAATTATGTAATTCACTAAGTGTTAGTGAATTATAAAAAAATTAATTAGTAATTAGATTGTTGATTGGCTCAATTTGATTGAGCAATGAGATTCAGATCAAGTCTAATTGAATTGAATTCATTTTGACTTGGATTAGATTTGATTGGATCAAATCTAATTGTGAAAGAGATTAATTTTTGATTGGATCAAGACTTTGATTTAGTTAATTCTTAACTAAATTAAAATTTAATTGAGGAGATTGATTCCTAATTCGATTAGGTTCCATTATTTCTTTGGGTCAAATCAAATCTAATTTGGTTTAAATAAAAAATTGGAAACCCTAGAGTCCCATCTTCTTGGGACTCTCTCTCCCCTTACATGCCCTAGGATTCTATGCCCATGTTTCTCATGAAAAAATGTTTTAGCATGAGGAGTTTGTGCCTGAAAGAGAGGAGGGCGCAGGAAAGAGTGGGCGGTCTCATTTGATGAGTCATTGCCTTATCTCCTTTCTATTTTGAATGTGATTCAAATCTTGAGATAAAGATAATTCGAAAAGAGATCAAGGGATTAAAAGAATCTTTTGTGGTGCCACCCTATCCTTTTCCACTTGAGAAAGAGGTGTGTGTGAGAAGAAATCAGATTTGATTTCTTCTGATGCCACTCCCATCTTTGGCGCAAAAATATTGGACGCCCCTCCTTTGGCATGTGATTGGTTGTGGCATCCCAATAAAATCATAATATTCCTTGCTCTCTATAAAAAGACTCCAATAATTGGATGCCTAAAGTATGAGAAATAGAGAAAAAATTTGAGAGAAAAGTTATGCTCAAAATCTATGCCTCCTTCCTCATTTTCTTCCTCCCGTTCTTCTTAGTTCTTAAGAGAGTCTGTGAGATTTAAGAGAGAACAAGATCAGCTATCAAAGAGGAGATCTTTGCAAGAGAGCTAGCATCCTAGGAAGATCATCTCACCTCTAATTAAAATGAGTCTTCATATAGATACCTGTGGAGGTCGGGCACGTGCACGGCTAGAGAAATTGTTCGGATCTACGATCATCAACTGTGGCGTAGTTCGATCCGTACAAGATATTGAGATCCGATCTCAATATTTTAATTTTTAATTTTCAAATATATACATGTCTTAGATCTGGACACGGATAGTATTTGATTTGATCTAATGTATGTGGGGTTAAAAGGTTTAATATAGATCCGTTTCTACTGGTATTCAAAATTATTTTAAAATTTATACATTCAACCCTATCCATTTTCTAACACTTCAAACTCATGAATAAGGGGTACAAAATTGGGGGTATTTCATTCTTCATTTTATTTTTCTCCACTAAAAGTAAAGCATAGGCCTCTCTAGATTTTGCCAACTCCTTAAGAGATAGTGACTTAAAATATAAGCTTTTATCCTCCTCGATTGAAGGTTTGGACAAATGCTCAGATTTAAAAAGACCTAATGTGACCTTAACTCCATCCTTGTAAATGTATAAGTGTTTTCAAAGCCCTCATGCATGACCTTTCTATCATGCTGCCAAGGATGTTCAAGAAGTAAATGACATGCATCTATTAGGATGACATCACACCACACCTCATCTTTATAGTTTAATACCAATGAAAAAGCAAATCAAGCACCTTTTCTTCACTTTCGCATCATTTCCTTCTTAAGCCTAGAGAGTTTGTATGGCTGGGGATATTTCTCCATCTGAAGTTGTAACTTCTCGATCGTAGTAGGAGAGACCACACTTTCACAACTACCTCCATCTATAATACCATTGCATACTTTGCGATGGGAAGTGCACCATGTGTGAAAAAATATTGTTACAAAGCCAAGCATCATTCTCAATGGGTGTAGCACTTAAAGGCTTGCCGAACGATAAGAGCCTCACCCTCGTTGCCATAGGTGACTTCATCTTCCTCTCCTGCCTGTTTATCATGCATAAGTGAAGTGGTTTCAAGACCTTCCTCTTCATCCGGTGTCTCCTTCAAGAAAGCAATAACTCTCCCATTCAGGCATTTGGAGGCAATGTGTTTGAGGCCTTGATATTTATAGCATTGCCATAGATTGGAGTCGGAAGAACTAGGATGACTAAAAGTAGCCGCCACATCTTACTTTGGGTAAGACTTTTGAGATGTGACCTTAGAAGCTTGAGAAGCACTCCCGCAGTTAGAAATGTCCTCATGGCTTTGGATCGAGTACCATTCGCACTCAATGGTCGATGCACCTCTTTCATCTTAAATTGCCTTTCTACCTTAATCGCAAGCTTGTAGGCATTATTATATGTCCAATAATGTTGAAGGTCGATGATGTAAAAAATCTCACATCAAAGCCTGCCAAGATATCGAGTGATGGTTTGCTCTTCTAGCTTGGTAATGCTGCACTGCTCCATAAGGTGATCAAACTCCTCCAAGTACTTATCGTCAAAACAATTCTCTTGCTTCAAATGGTTAAACTTGAGAAAAGCATCTTGTATGTAGTGCTTGGCTAGAAACTTCTTGAGCCCTTTTTTCATTTTCTCCCAAGATTGGATTTTAGATTTTTCTTTGTGAGCTTGTCAAGCTTTGAGTTGTTCCCACCAAATAGATGCATGCTTCTTGAGCTTGATGGCCACAAGCTTTAATTTGTAGTGTTTAGGTACATTTTTGTATTCAAAGACTTGCTCCACTATATGAAGCCAATCAATAAACTCGCCAGGTTGGATCCTTCCTTCGAACTCAGGGATGTTGACATTGATGCTAATGTCTCGATGGAACTCATGGTTCCTCTGAGATTGCTGATATAAAGAACCCTCCTCACTAGGTACTCATCTATGAGCATCATGAAAAGGGATGGTATCCTTCTATCTTTATTAGATAATAATTCATGATTTGAACCATAATAAGAATCATCATATGCCAAAGCTTTGAAGTGAGTAAGTCACTCCTTAAGAAGCTGCACTTGTCTCTGCAAATCATTCATCTTAATATCCTGCAAGTCATGCTCACATGCTGAAGGATTCCCAACATGCCGGTTGTTGCCATCTCAAAACAAGGGCTATGATACCAAAGTGACTCCAAAACTTTGAGATGAAGCAAAGTAGCACAAGTACAATATCTAAACAGTCAGCCCTCTATAGAATCCACTATTTTAAACATAAGCACACTTGTTGCCGCACTAGAATCCACCAACATAATGGACAAAAAATGCCTTCTCTTACTCAGAATCCACCAAGAGGAGAGCAAGTCTCGTACGAAAAGAACTCCTTTTCAAGAAAAAGTAGAGAAAACTCCCAAAAATGAACTGTCTTCATTGACATGAGAATGGGTACAAATATTTTCATGCATTTTACTTCCCCAAAACTATCCAATATGTAAAATCTATAAAGAGTCTAAAACCTATGTACTTTACATAATAATCCATCCACTTTCGAACAAGTAGTATGACTTTATATTTATGCGTGTGACAAGTCCTTATGTCCTCTAGACTCTACTACTACTCTATTAATTAATTACCCCAACTTCCATCAACCCATCATAAAATTAGAAAAGACTCCTATGCATGCATGAAGGTAACATTACTTTTAAAACAAAGAAAGCATGCATATTGTGGTGTCACAAAGTCGATATAAAAAATCAAGATCTACATATGAAGGATTTTAGCATTTGCATGATTATTTTTGCTACTCATATCTATTTCAAAAGGCTGTCTTTCTTGAACTAGAAGAGGTATCCACCTCGAATTGTATAGAGATATAATCTTTGTATAAATATAGATTATATATCTCAATTTTATATTTTATTAATGAAAGAATAGGAGACCTGAATCCTATTTTAGCTAACTTTATCTACTTTTTTAATTTCTTTTAAGAGATTCGAGTTGAGTAGGTTGGTGAAATTACTTCCTACTTCTTGATTGGATCAAATTCCCTTCACTGTCATTTCCTTCAGCCCTGATGCCTTCCTAGCTTGTCTTATCTTGCTAAAATATCTCTTAAAGAGGTCAAAGATGCATGAACTTTATGAAGACATGCACGTTTTTGCCTAAGAGATCTCCTTGTAGGCTCCATCATGGAGCAATTAAAAAGGAATAAGTACTTAGTTGAGCATTATTCTCCATATTGTTGCTCTACTCAAGCAATCCCCTGGCCAATTTCTTTTACCAATGATCATGTTTAGAGTATAATTTCATCCCCTTCATCCTTAAGCTTGCTTTGGTAAAAGACTTTGTGGATCGGTAGGATATTTATTGTTTACACCATATCCTAACATACAGGATCACAATACATATAATGATTCTAAAGTAGGATCAGATAGAGTCCCTAAGCCTTAAGCCAAGATCTAAAGTTGGTATTTTTACACACAAGCATGCTTAAGAGAGTTACATTGTCTTTGTAGATAATTATGCATGTGTCACAAACTAACAATAAAATTGTAATTTGAGCTTGCCCCACTAGTCACAATCGTCAACTAGAGATTCTATATTTGAATCTTTGATGGTGCATTTCCAAGTATTTAAGCCAAAAACTAGAAACGCAAACAGGTTTTTGTTTCTCTTCCTTAAAAAAAAAAAAATTAACAATAAAATATTCATGGAACTCAAGGATCAAAAATAAAATGTCAAGTCAACAAGACCTAATGTTGCATTTGGTGTATCGCCAGGCAACCTTGCAAGATAATGTAGATTGCCTTAAGGATAGATTGCCATCATTAAATTATCAATAATATTGATTACTGTGTTTGGTACATATAGGTAATATTACAGTAAAATTATTAGAAATCTTGATTGACATGTTTCGTATGGCAATTATATTACTGGTAATGTGAAATCAAATTTTAAAATATCTCAAATAATTTTATCCTAGTGCTCATCTTTTTTCCTAATGAGAAGTAACGGGAGTGATGTAGATGTGGTGGTGGCATGGAGAAGTGGTAGGACGAGAAATGTAGGGAATCACGGGCACTATGGGGGTGGGGAGGAGGCGGATGCGTGTGAAGCCATGGGGATGGTGGAGATGGATGTGGAGGAGCCACAGGGTGGTGGAGCTATGGGCAAGCAAAGGGAGATGGAGAAGTCGTAGGCCGAGGGCGCATGCGAAGGGGGATGGAGGAGAAAGAGGAGGGTTGAGCAATGGGTTTTGTGTGATTTTTTTAAGGAATAATTTTTTTCAAAATTTTTATTGTAACATTGTGAAAGAAGTGATAATCTGGATAGCCATCTCTCCCCAAAACAATCCAGATTATCTCCTATAAGATAACCTGGATTGCCAAGACAATCTGTATGACCATTCAAAAAATATACCAACTATAATAATCCAGATTATCACATTAAATTACCAGCAATCTGGATAGGTTGCCAGTTATCAAACGCAACCTAAATGTTGATCAGCAATTCTAAGGGCTGGAACTTTCTCCTAGCTTTTTTCCATGGTGTGGCAGTGAATGCCGCAAAATAAACAGCAAATATACTTCCTTAGCTGCAATTTTAGACCATAAAATGAGTGCAAGAAATGTCAACGTATTCTTTTGTTGATGTACATTTTCCCACCTATTTTTTAACAAGATCAGTTGACCTGGATTTCCCCTTCCATGTTGTCCCCACGCGGGAGAGGAGCCCTACCATGGGTCTATAGAGCACACGGAGACTGACTTGTTGCGGGCTTGAGAAGGCACCGGTTGGAAATCGCTGAAACCCAAATAGAAAACCAGCATTTTCTTTTTCATCCGTGTCATTCCCGACAAAGCTTAGTGGTGGTCTCCTTCCCCGGCTTGCCCATCATTTTTTTTTTTCTTCTTCTTTTTTCTCTACTGCAGCCTCCTTTTTTGATTCCCCGAACTTCCAAATTTCAAACATCGCATGGAGGTTTTCCCACACCTTTTCACCTGGTCCAAACTGTATCCTTACCTCATAGCAGGTCACCTTTCATTTTCCATTTTCCACGCCAATCCCAACATCCCCTCTCTCCCCCCTCTCTCTCTCTCTCGAGCAGGCACGTACATAGCCATATATCCATTTATATTGTTGAGCAAGGGAGAAATTTAGTAGGTACATAAGCACCTAGACTGGAACATAACTAGTGGGACATATGAAACATATGGTAAGTCAAAGTCACATGATTGTTAGAAACCGTTTGTTAGTCTAGTCTATTGGTATCCAATTGTCCAAAAGAAGCTACGATTTATACATATTTGCAAGCCTTTGCGACAAAGTGCATGCATCAATTTTGTTCACTCACGTATTTATGTTTCTCTCTCATACTATATCCTGGGACAGATTTAAATGCTATCCAGTGACACTATCACTATCATGATATTGTAATAATTGTCATCAATTCCTTCGCCATCGTCCATCAGAACATACGTGCTGTGAAACTGAGCATCGATTCATGCTGGGCTTGGAATTATTTGGAGCTGCCACGGTTCTCTCAGAACTCTATGGAAGTGGTAAGACAACAGGGAAGAGGCCACGTGAACCCCAATCTCCACCTCTTACACTTTTCAGTTGATGCTTGGGCTGTTTGCATGTTTTCACACTGATTACGTTCTTCTCTCTTCCCTTGTATCTGGTCTTATTTTGTGTTATTCAATAAAAGCTGGGTTGCTCCTTTTAGGCTTCCTCGTCATCATAAAAAGAAAAAGAGATTACCAATCTTAGTTTTACCTGAGAGATCTTTATAAGAGAGCATACCCAAGAACACATCCAGTAGCCCATGCATTGCACTGCAAATTATCAAAGTGTAACAATTTATTACAAAGGACCATTGGATTTGCCATGGATCACGGATACTTGTTGTCGCAGATACCTTCAACGTAAACCACGTCAATTTATTTACTCAATCGCCCTCTCCTCAAGTGTGTACATAAAATGGCGGTGGTGAATTGGTTAGGCGCCTTTCGGCCTCAAAGTTGGACTTTGAAAAAAGTTCATTTGCCTAGACCAAATAAAGTAGGATGCCATCGGTTTTAAATGATTGCGGCCATTCTTTAGGCTTTATGCGCTTCATCTAGAAATAAATGATATCTACTTTGTTTCAAATGACATGCGAGTTTTCATATTCCTAACGTAATACGTTAATGAACCTTACAGTCGATACTGCAGTCCAAAAAATGATTTATGTGGCAATAAAGAGAAATATACTGTGAAAGAAAATTAAGGTACAACAATATAATTCACAAAATTCCTCTTACACACAACGCAATGTAAATTTTCATATGCTTAATGGAATCCCGTAAGTTCACGTATCCTACTCACAGTCAAAACTATAGTCCAAAAAATGATTTATGTGGCAATAAAGAGAAATATACTATGTAAAGAAAATTAAGGTACAGCAACATAATTCATAAAATTGCTCTTACACACAACAGAATGAAAAAAGTTCATTATTGGAATCACCCAAATAGTCTGTGAAGTTGGGAAATTTTCTCTGAACAAAGATTGCAGCTGATTTTGTTTTCGCTGTCATGACGAAATTTTATGGCACTCCATTACCTTGACACAGAAGAAAATTCAGCTACTTCACAGTCTTTTCGGAGGTAATCTCTCTTTTTCTTGCCGCATTAAACAACCAAGCCACCTACATATTATAAAAGCGTACCAGTGCCCATCATTATTCTAATCTCCACAAGGAACGACTCCCGCCTGGTCCCTTCTCAAGCAAAGAGAACCCAAGAGTTTTTTTTTACCGAGCACAAGATTGGATAAGCCTAATAACTTCCATCATTCAGTTTAATTTAATGTAGTAGTGGAACAGGATTTTCCTGTGACCACTTCATTGTCGAATCTTATGATAACCTTCTATAACTCAGGAATCTTTTGAGGAAGGTAATGAGAGTGACCGTTGCCAGATGATCTCATATGATCTTTGAGCGAACGTTTGTGTTTGAAATTAGACCCACAGGTACAAAACCACACCTTTCCACAGTTTTTCTCATGGGTCCTCCAGTCTCCTCTCACAGCAAATGGCTTGCTGCACTTTCTACACTTGAAGGGTTTCAATCCGTGCTTTCTCTTATAGTGAGTCTGAAGGGTTCTAAAGTCCTTCAATGGCTTAGCTTGGGGATGATTGATGTTGTTCTTGCACTCATGAGCACAGCAGTAGCATGGAAGCTTGAGCATTGCAATCCGTTGCGTGCCTTTAAGAGATTCTGTTCCCTTTCTATATTCTGATCCATGCCCCCACATATGCATCTATAAAAATAAATATTATAAGCTGGTTTATGATTAAATAAGATATAATGAAAGTTATAAATGGAGAAGAAAATGTAGGATAATCTTGTGATTAGTAAAATAACTTTCATCACTCCCTTTACTATCTAATCGCCGGATATAATTTTTTCAGAGTTATTTTTTCACATAAGGCATTGAGGAGCGAATACATGACTAATTTGAGTGTTAAGCAAAATGAAATAGACAAAAGTATATCAATTTGTAATTTCAGCCAGGTACTTCTTTTGTATTAATTTTATTATACATACATATATATGTGACCGCACACAAAAGCTAAAAAAGCTATAACAAGAAAATTTAGGCCAGCATGAAAAAATATTACCTGATTATGCCACTAGAAAGATGGACAAAGTGAAAAAGAACACGGAGGTTTGGTTTGTTGATCATGCATGAGTACAACTAATACCGTCTTTTGTCATTATAATCTCCATAATTTTGGAATATGTGCATAGAATTCCAAGGGGTTAGTTCTTGAAGGAGCAAATTAGTAATTTTTTTCCTAAGTTCTTTACTAATTAATTCACAATGAATTATTGAGCAAATTATGACCCATGCGTGTGATCGACAGGAAGAGAGGGGCGTAATAAAGTTGAACTTCCAAACTTGGAAAATAGAACAATATTGTCATATTGTTGCGTAGAACAGAATTATATGGACTCAGATAATCAAAAAGCAATAGGAAGAAGGCAATAAATTAGAAGTTCAAATGCATACAAGGAGCTTTTGAGAGGCTAACCTGCATATTATTGTATCGATTGAAGCTCTTATTGCAAACAGTGCAATAGAATTGTACTGGCCCTATGAGGATCTGAGCTGGGGTGGGGATCCAAAACCTTTTTGATGAACCACCTGAATCGCAGTCGCGTACGCTCTCCATCTCCTCCTCTTCTTCTTTCTTCCGGTTCAAAGGCTTGGTCCCCCCATCAACCTCTCTTGATGCACCTGGCAATCCAATGTTCAAGGCCACAGTGACCTTTTCCTGACTGACATCCTTTCCAACAAAGTCCTCTTGTTCCTCGATGGGCTTCTTAGCCCCTTAAGACTACCCAAAAGTGGCAAGCATTCTTGTGCTAGGGTGGAGAGGAGGAGGAGGAGGAGGAAGGTGGCTTAAGCCATTCAAAGAAGGGAGGAGATTGGAAGCAGAGATTCGAGCCTTCATCCATGGAGTATTTCCCTAGGCCAATGTTACCAGAATCCTCTTCCTCCGAGGCTCCTCAGCGGGATTGGAGGATAGAAGTCCAGGGCTCTTCATGTCAAGGCATGCAAGTACTGGCTTGGAAAAGAGGGGGAAATAGAGGTATTTTGGTCTTCTTTTAAGTCTTTGAGGCGGTTTTTGCTGCGCATTTTTCGGGTTTTTTAGCATGCTGCGGAGTACTTCATGACGGGTGAATCCGGGGAAGCACAAAGCATTGCGGGTTTCAGAAGGGAAGTGCTCGACTAAATCAAGATACAGTAGGATCTTGTCATGATCGCGGAAAAAGACGATGCCACGTTGGTTGTTTTATTGATGTGTGCGGATCTTTTGGTGGCTTTTTATCTTTTATTTCCACCAAAAGGTAACTAATCATCTCTGCACGGTATAATTATAAATATTTTAAGATATTTTTAATAATTTTACTTTTTTTTTTTTCCTCCTTAAACACATTTTTGAGATCCACATGTGAGCTTTTAGTTTAAACTTTTTAGAATTCAAAGTTTTATTTATATTATTTTTTTCTGCCATAAGTTTGATAAAAGGGCTTGTTGGAAAAAATTTTCATGGGTAGATATTTTGCTCGATATTGCAGTCAAGGATACTTCTGGCTTAGATAGATGGGTTGGTCTCCGCTCTCACATACATGAGATATTATCTGTTTCAACCTACGGTCTGCAGCCCAGTGTTGTATGGGCTGTTTTGGACCTCGCAATTTTGTTCTTTAAAAAGCATCTCATGAAAGAAAGAAGATCCCATTCTATATAAATCATATTCTCTCTTGACTCACAACCAATGTAAGACTAAACTATGCTCTCCTATAGCAGTAGGCCCCTCAGTCAAGAGGGAGTATGTGTGGATAGGAGACGAAGTCGGGCCTTTTCTCTAGTGCCAAATATTGCAGTCAAAGATACTCCTGGTTCGGACAGATGGGTCGGTCTCTACTCCAACATGCAGAGGTATTGTCTATTTTGACCTGTGGCCTATAGCCGAGGGCTATATGGGATGTTTTGGACCTCATAGTTTTGCCCTTTAAAAGGTACTTTATGAGAAAGAGAAGATCCCATTCTATATAAGCTATACTTCCTCTTGACTCATAACTAATGTGGGACTAAAGCTACACTCCTTTCATAATAATTGAGTGGTGAGAACTCTGGTATGCTAATTCAAGAGATTGTATGCTCTTTTTTTTCTATGCTCAAAGGTCTAGTTGACTTAAGCATCAGAGAGTCCTCCATCGGAGGCTCCTACTCTCTCCTCGGGTGTGAGTAGACTTTTCTTTCTTGCAAGCCTGATCCCATGTCTCGGTGCTATAGTTTTCGTCCTCATCATCAGCCACATCAGTATCTCGGAGCCTTAATGCAACAAAAATTAGCGATAGAGGAGGGGCACTAGCAACTCAATCAAAAAAAAAGTAGACCATGCTGCTCTACCACGTCCCATCGACAATCGACTCGGTGAAGTTGAGGCGGAGCCATCTAATTTCTTACCTCACATGGGCAGACAGAATCCGAGCAACCGCCAGTGACGGTGGAGTCTCAGCAGTCCGATGACCTGGTCCGCCTGATCCAGGTGCTGATGAATGCCATCCAGCATCTGCAGCAAGCTACAGAGCGACAGCAACCCCCATAGCCTACTCCTTTGATAGTGCCATCTTGGCACAGCCGTCGGGATCAATCTTCGATCCTTGAGAATCCTCCCCAAGGGATGCATCAATTAGTCTCTCTCGTTCGGAAGCCACCCTCCCATTGTGGGTCCACCCACAGTAGACAATACCAACAATCCCCTACCTCTTTCAGAGGAGATTCGATGCCAGACTATGCTTTTCGATCAAAATGATCTCATCGAGATGAAAATCTCGAGTGGAAGATCCACAAAAATGAGCGCCAACTCACTGAGGTCAAACAGGTGGCAAAGGGAACGACAACACCGTCAGCTTCAGTTGTCGGCCACCCTTCATCCATTTTATCCTTCAGGAACCAATCCTTCAGGATGCTAGCAGTGGAACCATACAATGGCTCTATCTACTCCTAAGATCATCTGGAGGGCTATAAAGCTCTAATGATGCTCCAGAGGGCCACGGATGCCCTCTTTTGCCTCGTCTTCCCAATAACTTTGAAGAAGGTGGCACGAACCTGATACTCCGTGCTTCTACTAGAGTCCATATCTTCCTTTAAGCAATATGGATGCCAGTTTATTGCTCACTTTAGCAACAACGAGTTCAATAAAGGACTTTGGACAACCTCTTCTCCCTCCATCAGGAAGAGGAAGAATCTTTGTGCGACTACATGGTGTGGTTCAATATAACCACATTGGAGGTCCTCAATCTGGATGAGGCCGTCGTCATGTCGGTCCTGAAGTGATACCTCCACAACAAACATCTTATCTACTCTCTCGACAAGACTAATCTAAGAGACTACACCGACCTCCTGGCCTGGGTCTGCAAGCACATGTGGGTCGAAGTGGATCAGATTGCACATCAGCAAGAGGTAGGTTGGACCTCCAAAAAGAAGGATGCATGAAAAAACGTGCATCCGACCCAAGCTGAAGCTGAATGCTCCCAATCATTGAAGGTGCCAAGGGCAAGGAGTCCACCTCAGTGCTACAACAACTATGCCCTATTGATTGTCCCTCGAGCCCAGATACTTATGGAGATCGAGGGTGAAGACTACCTCCACTGACCTCCATCGATGAAGGCCATGTCAACTCGATGGAACAAGCGGAAGTATTGCTATTTCTACCGTATCCATGGCCATGACACAAAGAGTGCCTCTAGCTGAGGGATGAGATCGAAGCTCCATCCATTAAGGATACCTCGGCAAATATGTCTGGAAGCATGCAATAGGGCTGAGTCCTGAAGAAGCAACCTCGATGACAGACTGATGAGGATAACAATAACAACAACAATCGCCCAATGGCTGGCATCATTAACCTAATCTCGGGCCTTGGAGGCAACAGGAGAGTAGAAGATCGAGTCAGAAGTCCGAAGAGGTAGAAAACTAGCAACTTGATTTTTTTTTTTGATGATGATGTCCCGTGAGTTCCAACTCCTCATGATGACGCCATCATTATCTCAATGATGATGGCAAATTATGATGTAAAAAAAGTATTTGTCGATAATGGAAGCTCCATGGACATCTTATTTTATGATGCTTTCCAATGCATGAAACTGTTGACTGATTGACTGAGGCACATAAATACTCTCTTAGTTAGATTTTTAGGAGACTCCATAATGGTAGAAGGAGAGATCACTCTCTCAGTGACCATTAGAATGGAGCCACGACAACGAACTAAGCAACTGACTTTTCTTGTCGTCCAAGTGCCTTTAGCTTATAATGTAATTCTAGGATGATCTGGACTCAATGCATTCCAAGCAATCATCTCCACATACCATCTAATAGTCAAATTTCGAACTTGGTGTGGACTTGGCAAAATTTGAGGGGACCAAATTCTTGTTCAAGAATGCTTCCTCACCATGGTCCAAGGCAAGAAATTGATGGAGGTCCCATCGATAGAAGACCAAAGGGAGGAAGCAAAAGAGTCTTCAGGAGAGCCAGCCGAAGAGATCTCCATCATCATCTTCGGAGATGATCCAATTAGAACGATGCAGATCAGATCCCAACTGACCGCCAACTACAAGGATCAGCTAATAACTTTCCTCCGGGCTAACGAAGACATCTTCACCTGGTCAGCATCCATCATGCTAGGTATTCCCTCCGACATTAATGTTCATCAGTTGAAGGTGGATTCCAATCACCGATCAGTGTGGTAGAAGAAATGAAGCTTCATCCTGAAACAATAGTATGCTATTGACGAAGAAGTTGATAAGTTAATGATGGTGGGATTCATTCAAGAGGTGCACTACCTCAATGGATCTCCAATATTATTGTGGTCAAGAAAGCTAATAGTAAGTGGAGGATCTACATCGACTTTACCAACCTCAATAAAGATTATCCAAAAGATAGCTTTTCATTCCTGAGGATCAACAAATTAGTCGATGCCACAGTAGAACATCAATTGCTGAGCTTCATGGATACTTTTTTGGGATATAACCAGATTCAG
The DNA here is from genome assembly GCF_000442705.2 of Elaeis guineensis. Lineage (NCBI taxonomy): Eukaryota > Viridiplantae > Streptophyta > Magnoliopsida > Arecales > Arecaceae > Elaeis > Elaeis guineensis. The sequence goes on along the minus strand of NC_025999.2, from coordinate 28,680,935 downwards.
ATGGTACCCAAAGATTGTTGGGAATAGTGTCCCAAAGCCAATCATCAGCCTGTTGACGGTTGTGCTCCTTTTGTATTAGTACATGAATTATAAATAAATAAAAGTTATTTTGGTATTTTTTCATCACAAATGTTTCATCTTCTAATGAACTCCTGTGTTGTGGTGAAGTCCTTAGGACTATTTAGACTCGACAAAGGAGGATTTGTCGTTTAGTCCTTAAACATGTTCGCGACCAAATGATACGTTGTTACCAAGGACGACAATATTTATCGAGCATAGGTCGTTGTGTGCCATGTGGGTTGGTTGTCCTCATAACCAAAGAGTGTGGAGACACTGGTATGGCATACAGGTGAGATGTAATGGTACATCTGCACTGAACGTGACCAACTCCGGAGCTATTTCTGCTGTCAAGATTTGCTCTGATGGGATATGGGTATAAATGTCCCTCCGACCTGAGACCGCCACGGTGACTTGCAAGCAACTCACTGCACTTAGGCACTGGACTACCTGAATTTCTAATTCAGTGACGGAAGGTTGCTGGGTGTAGTCAAGTACTTGACTTGTCGGTGCGTGTGTCAAGATGGGATTGACCACTCCAGTTTAGGAGCTGTGTACAGTCGTGTTTCAATTTAGCAAAACCTTGGCCAGGGTAGTCCTAGTGAGGAGTCACAGGACTAATTGAGTTGAGCACGATTCGGATGATATCATCAGGGTTGACAGTTTAACTCTGAGTCATCCTAAACACAGGGGTCAAAAGGGATGAATTATACGGTAACCATATTCACGTAGGTTCTGAATGTTGCGATTGCGATTATTCGACCTATCCGGTCGTCGGGTACCATTGCTAGATGGTCACTTCGATTAGTACAGAAATTGGTTCCTGTGCTACCGGCTTAGGTTCGAACCTGCGGGGTCACACACATTAGAGGTTCCTTTCTGATCTGATGGCTGATTATGAGTCTTATCTATCTGGAACTCTATGATTGAGAATTAGGATTCTCTAATCATGAGTTTCACATATTTTGGGTACCGGGGTCAAAATTTTGAATTTCAAATTTTGAATTTGAAATTTGAACTCTTTGATCAGGGTTTCATATCGATGGTCTCTGATGCCTGATTGCCCATCAGATTTGGACTCAATATTTATGAGAGATTTAATTAGTGATTTAATCACTAATTAACTCAATTTGATTGAGTAATTATTTTTGGATCAAGTCCAATTGAATTGGATTCAGTTTGGATTGACCCGATTAGGTTAAATGTTGACCTAATCGCTAAGGTGGTTTAGTCCCTGATTTGATCAGGGGTTAGGTTTAGTTAATTCCTGATTTGATTAAGATTTTATTAAGCCTAATTAAGCCTAATTATGTTGGGTTTAATTTGGTCTAATTGTGCTCAACCTATTTTAAACTAGGTTGGCTCAATTTGAATCAAACCACCTTGTTTTAAATTCCCTGCGTCACCCAACTTCCTTGCACCCATTTGAATTCACGAGAAGAAACTTCTCGTGAAATTTTTCTCACGTAAAACCCTTCCCCACGTCCTCATTTGTGCGCCATATGGATGGATAAATTAATTAGTTAGCCATTCAAATTCAAAGCATGTTTGAATTTGAATGGATAACTTATCACTTGCCCTTTCATCCTTATCCATTTTGTGCGCCACATTACTTACACGAGAAAAGGTTTCTCGTGAAACTTTTCCACGCACAAAGAGCCACGCCCCTTCTCTTCTCACGCCCAAAAGGATAGGGATAAGTTGGTTTTCGTTTGAATTCAAATTTGATTTGAATTCAAATGTGTAACCTCTTGTCTTTATCCTCTCACGCGGATAAGACACGTTCGACATTGTTTTAAAAAGAGGAGAAAGGTGGGACGTGCATAGAAAAATTAGGAGAGAAACTTTGGGGCGTGAGGAAGGCTTCTGTACAAGGTGAAGGTCTAAAACCTTCTGAGAGAAAAAGAAAGAAAAGAGAGAAAAATGGGCGCAGGGTTTTTGGTGTGTACCCTAGGGTTTCTACCTAGGGTTCGGGAAGTGAGATTGGTGTGCCACGAGTGTCGTGAGTCCACCAAATTTTAGAGAGAGATCCATCAGCCTCTCAAGTAACTGTGCAGATGATCCAGAGCATCTGAGAAGTCGGCACACATCGATCGAAGGAGTTCGATCAACATCTGCCATCAAAAGGGTGAAATCACGAACTAGCATTCGTGAGGAGCTGATCAGACGGGAGCTTCGTGTGGACGATCCGCAGAGGCCAGATAGTTGGGTGGCTGTGACGTAACGATCAGAGCCCTCCGACGGTGATCAGATTATGATGATCGACTACCCGCAAAAGGTGATGTGTTCTGAACATAGTACTGTAAAACGTTTACTGATTCAAATTTGAATTTCAAATTTAAATGCATGCTGTTGTATCATATTTAGATCCTAGTGTAGGGTTAATTAGTATTAATTAATGAGATTAATTAATAATTTTGCTGTAAAATAGTAATTTTGAAAAAGTTTTAAAATTACCATTTTGCCCCTGCACTAAATTTTTGCTTCAAAGATGAGGAAAGATAGCATTCATAATCGATAAAAGATCATACTATTATAAAATGATACCTTTCAATTTAAAGAATATAGTTGCAACTTACTAGCACCTCCTCAACAAGATGTTTAAACATCAGATAGGCTGCAACATAGAAGTCTACATTAACGACATGCTCATCAAGAGCGTAGAGGTGGATTGACCTATCGCTAACCTGGAGGAAGCTTTTAGAGAGCTATGATGGCATCAAATGAAGCATAACCCTAACAAATATGTCTTCGGAGTTACATTGGGCAAATTCCTCAGCTTTTTGGTGACCTAATGGGGAATAAAAGCCAACCTAGAGAAGATTCGAGCACTCCTGGATATGAAGCATCCGACCATCAAATGAGAAGTCTAGAGTTTGGAAGGTTGGGTTATGGCTCTCAGCCGATTTGCCTCCAAATCGACTGAAAAATGTCACTCTTTTTTCAAGACAATAAGGTAGACTAAGAATTTCGAATGGATGGAGGCATGCTGAGCTACTTTTGAGGAGGTCAAGTGAAACCTTGGCTTCCCTCCACTCCTTTCCAAACTTGAGGAAGGTGAACAATTATCATTGTACTCAGCTATCTCACCTAACACCATAAGCTCGGCTTTAGTCCATGAAGATATAAGGACCTAAAAGCTAGTTTACTACACGAGCAAGATTCTTTGAGATGCAGTGGTGAGGTACTTAAGAGATGAAAAGGTAGTTTATGCACTCATCACCTTGGTATGATGACTCTGCCCCTACTTCTAGGCCCATTCTGTGGTCATCCGGATCGATCAACCCTTGAAGGCAATCCTCCCAAAGATCGATACCTTAGGATGAATGGCAAAGTGGGCAGTCAAGCTCGAAGATTTTGATATCAACTTTCAACCTCGATTCGCCATGAAGGCCTAGGTATTGGCCAATTTTCTGATGGAGTGCACCAGCCCAAAAGAAGGGCCACCCCCAACAAGATTCGAGGGTGATAAAGATCGAGTCCCCTTGACAAGATTTGAGGGTGATGAAGAACAGTCCTTGATGAGATCTGAGGACTTAGAAAAATTCTCACAATGGATCCTGTACATCGATGGGGCCTTGAATGCACAAGGATGTGGGGCAGGGCTCATTCTCGCTAATCTGGATGGAGTCATAACTGAATACACCCTTCAGTTTGACTTTAAAGCCTCCAACAATAAGATTGAGTATGAGGCCCTGATCGTCAGACTATGTCTCACGAGAGAGCTTAGAGTGAAGGACATCAAAGTCTTCACCAACTCGCAACTCATCGTGGAACAAGTCCATGATGAATATGAGGCTTGAGGTCCAAGGATGATGAAGTATTTACAAAAGCTCAAGGAGATGTCAGCGACATTCCAGATCATGGACATTCAACAGATATCTAGTTCAAAAATTGCTCAAGCTGACGCCCTCTCTCGTCTAGCGACCTCCAAACTAACCAGCCACAATAAGTAAGTCTTCATCAAGCATTTGTCAACTCGAAGCATCGAGGAATCCATGGTACTTTAGGTCAAACATGAATCAAGCTGGATGGACCTAATCATCGATTATTTGGACAAAGGAGAATTACACTGCGATCCCATCCAAGCTCATAGATAAAATGACAAGCGCCATAGTATGTGATCCTCGATAGAAGACTCTACAAGAAATCTTTCTCCATGCCCCTATTTTGCTACCTGCGACTCTCTGAAGCTGACTATGCCCTTCGAGAGGTACATGAGGGCATCTATGGTAGTCATATGGGGGGTAGATCGTTAGCCCACAAGATTATCCGATAAGGATACTACTGGCCAACCCTACAGAAAAAAGCCATTGAGCTCATCAAACAATGTGAGCAATATCAAAGGTACGCCCCTATCCAAAGAAGGCCGACATCAAAGCTCACATCGATTGTCGCTCCTTGCCCTTTCGACATGTGGGGAATCAATATCCTTGGGCCATTCCCACAAGCGATAGGGCAAAAAAATTTCTGATCATAGCCATTGACTACTTCACCAAATGGATTGAAATCGAGGCCCCAGCATAGATCACCAAGGCAAAAGCTTGGGATTTCATTTGGAAGTCGAAATAATTAATTGTAACATTGTGACTAATTATGAGCTCAAAAAAAATAATTAATTGTAATATTATGGTTGATGATCCAATAAAATCAACTGGGTTGGATTATGAACCTAAAAAAATAATCGGACCATAATCTTAAGAGGTTATAGATGGAATTTTCCAGTAGGGCTACTTGGAGAGTAGATGTAGGTGCTGAGTTTAACATCGAACCATTTTAAAACTTTATATGTTTGTGATTGTATTATCTTGCATATTTTTTAATTTCTGTTATATTTTTAATTACCTATTAATCACTTCACAAACACACTTAAAATTATTTTTGGGCACATGTTGTAAAATTTACTTTTAAAAATTCTAATTCACCCCCTCTTCTTGGGTTGTCTCCTCTACATAACAATGTTGGATTTTGGTGCCTCAAATTTGACCTACAGCAGTCCAAGATGGAGAAGCCCACAGCAAAGAACAGCACGCAAGGCCTGAAGGCATAGCCCGTAGGCCTAGCCCATCTAGCATGCGCGGATGCACGCAGTCGAAGACATGCATTGGTGCATGCAGCCCAAGGTTGCGCACACAGTCGGGCATGCAACCCTGGATGCATGCAGGCGTGCGGTCCAAGCACGCACCCATGTGGTGCACGTGTGGTCCATTATGCACCCAGGGAGGAGTCACGGTTCATGCATTGTACGTGGATCGTCGCGGTCCAGGGAGGATTTATCATAGTGCATATGCACGAATGCATGATCTGATGGCAGGATGGCATGATTTGAGGCAATTTTGCATGATCAAGCAGCCATAGTTGCTTGCTGGTGTGATCGAATGGCCATGGAAGCTTACAGGATTGATCAAGAGGCTGAGATGGGTTCTCAAACCTAACAAGACTCAGTTTAAGGTCTTTAAAAGGGCTTGAGGGCCTATGGGCAATAGAGAGTGACAGAGAATAGCCCGTGGAGGCAGAGGTAGCAGCTAGAGAGTCGTGGAGTGGTGGAGGGTCTTTTTTGGAGTTTTTGTGAGAACTTTGTCAGGGTTGAGTGCTTCTTGTTAAGAGAGAGATATTTATGAGAGTTGAGAGTGTGTAATCTCCTCTTGTATTTATTTTCTCTAATAGTAAACCTTGCATGTCCCATAAAGGTAAGTCTTGGGCTGATCTACGTATTTGATTATATTTTTTTTTATATCTCTTCTTCCTTTCTATTGCGGTATAGATATCGTTACTTGGGTTAGCGATCTTGGTCAAAAGATCCATATTCCATACTTATGAGAGATCCTTCTCAATAAGTGGTATCAGAGCGCGTGGTTGTCTAGATTGCAGTGGTGTTGATCAAAGTTAAAGAAGATGGAGAAGATAAGCTCAATTAAGGTGGAGATCAATCGATTTGATGGAAAGAGCAATTTTTCTCTATGGCAAGCAAGGGTAAAGGATATGCTCATCTAATAAGGGTTGATTGATATCCTCTTATGCAAGAAAAAGCTGACTACCATGGAGGAGATGGATTGGAGATGGCTCCAGATGCAGATTGTGAGTATGATCTACTTGTACTTGATGGATAATGTGATGATCCATGTGCTTAGTAAAATTTCTCCAATGACGATGTGGCTGAAGCTCGAGGAGATATATATAGTAAAGTCTCTCACCAACACTCTCTTTCTCTGAAAGTAGTTCTACCAGCTGCAGATGAGCGAGAGACAGAGCATGCAAGAGCATCTTAGTAACTTCTAGAAGATTCTCACTGATCTCCTCAGCATTGATGAGAAGATTTAAGAGAAGATCAGGATGTTGATCTTATTTTCATCTCTTTCTTCTTTTTTTAAGTCTTTGGTGACTGCTCTTCTTATGAAAAAGAGCATCATTAAGATGGATGAGATCACTTCTATACTTCTTCAGAATGAGATTCTCAGGTGAAAGAATTGAGCCTTGAGTTTAGATGATGACTTGACTATGACGGTGACTAGAGATAATGGTGGTAGAAGATGAAGGAGCAGAGGATCGCATGGTAGGTAGTCCAGGTCCAAGTTGAGGAATTACCGCAAGATCAGATATTATAGGTGTGATGAGTTGAGATATTAAGTTAGAAATTATCCACAGCTCAGAGATCAGATGAAGGCTACTGTGGCGACAACAATCCAAGATAGCGATATAGAAGAAATTGATGATGTTCTTTTGATGTCAGATGAGGTATCTACTTCTTCTCCATAGTAAAATTTAGATTCTACATATTCACATCATATTTGTTGCAGAGAGAAGTTGTTTGACTCTTTAGAGAGCAGTAAGGATACTGATCATCTACTGAATGGATCGAACTGTGTAATCAAGAGCATTGGGACTGTCAGCTTACAGACTCATGATGTATGAACAAACTAAATACCTCTTTGCTTAAGCTATTAAATATGTTGAAGACAACAGAGAGCCATATCAAAAAAGAAAAGACTCCACTTCTTCTTGTAGATGGGGTCTCTAAGAAGAAAACAGGTGTGAAGGGTTCAAAGAAAAGATCGAACTCTAAGAGTTGCATGATGAAGAGAAAAAAGAGAAAGAAAGTCTTCAGACCAAGTACCTATTTTCACTACGGTAAGAAAGGCCACCGAAAAAAAAATTGTAAGAGTTTTCTTGCAACTGTAAAGCCTGGTGCAAGTGTTGCATTAAGAGGTTGTATGTGATACATACTAATTTGTCATTGAGTTCTTCAATTTCAAATTCTTGGATATTGGATATCGCTTGTGGTTCTCATATCGGCAAGTCATTGCAAGGGCTATAGAGAATTAAAAAATTGAAGAAGGGTGACTTTGAGCTTTGTGGTGCTGGAGGAGAGTCCATTCAAGCTGAAGTTGTTGGAGCCTATCTTTCGAAATTATCTTTGGGCAAGATCTTAGAGCTGGAAGATGGTTATTTTATGCCTAAGATTATTAGAAATGTAATTTCTATCCTTTTGTTGTTGAAATAAAGTTGTGAAATTAATGGAAAGGATAATGGGTACTCTATTTCTTTTTCTAATGAGCATTTTTGTAATGATATTCTAGAAATGATCTTCTAATGTTAGATTTGTGCCCTAGAAGTCAATTGTTGGCTGACGTATTTTATAATTTTAGGGCTTAAACTTGTACTTATAACTTTTTATGATTAATAAAAGGCTTCTTCATTCCAATCATGTTGATGTGTCCATGATTTATCCTAAAAATTAACAAAGATAATTTTTATATATTTTCAATATGTTAAGAATTTAAGACGTACATTAATTAGTGATTAATTTCTAAATGCTCTCGATCAAAGGATCATCATGGAGGACAGTGATCAATCCATTTGAGATTGGTGCACAGTTCACCTCCCTTGTGGGTAGATGAGTCTCGGATCTGCAGTGTAGGGATACTGGAGTGAGGGTACGAGGGTGGTTAGAGAATAACTTATACTGAGCGTGACCAATATGAGAAACCACATAAATGTCTACTCACTCATCAATGATCTTCTCGATGCTGCAGTGGTGTGAGTATCTTTTGATCTGTGATATTATTGGCTATTCGCATTGAGGCTACTGAGTTTGACTGCATATTTTTTTGGTCTCTAGCTATTCTAGTCCTTACTGTATATGTTGGCTTCAGTAGGTTCAGATTTACTATTTAGAGTAGAATGTACCTAAATGAAATCTATCGATCTTGATAGAAAAGGAGAAGTCCTATGCGATTTGCAAGACTGAGTTCAGAAAGTCTTTAACCAAAGTAACTGTGTATACTAAAAAAGAGTTTTCACGGGATTCATAAATGAACTAGAATTGAGTCAATCTATCATATGACTGATAATAAAGTCTGACAAGTTCTCCATGACCTCCGTCAAGTCGGGACTCACGATAGAAAGACTAAATCATACGATAACTGCACCTAAGAGTTCATACTTTTATTCTATTGAGTTGCCACTATATACTGCTAGGTGTCACTAGTAGATTGTGAGACTCAGCAGGTATCATCTTAATGATTGATGACCCACGAAGAATAGAATTGAAAATATTTCAATCCATTGAAAAGAATTTTGATGATATTGTGATGGAGATCACAATATATCTCACTACCAAATAGAATGGAACCTATGGGGTCACATATTAAGAAATTTAATCTTAAATTTATCAATTGAATTTATGAAGTTTTAATTAGGTTAGGATTTATTGAAATTCTATTAGGTTTAAGAGAACCATGCTAGCACATGGTTAAACCTAATTCTTCTTGAGACTTCGATTGGATCAAGTCTATTGCCTTAAACCTAACCTAAATCTATTTGGATTTAATTGGATACCTAATTATGAACCCAAAAGGATAGGATTAAGTCAATGAGTTGGTTAAATTATCTCCTCATTATCTCTTCATTATCTCCTCATTATCTTCTAATGTGTGTGTGGAATTATTAAAAAAATGGATGGCACCTTCCTCCATTTTTGACGGGATCAAGGGATGCCAACTCCTGGATAATGCAAGGGGGACCCACCCCCTCTTGTGGCATGGCATGGAGGAGAGAGAGAGAGGAGCCATGCTCCCTTTCTTGAATGAAAACCCTAGAATGGGGTGCCAAGGGTTGGCGCCCCAACCATCTACCGAAAAATGCATGGGGCGAGCACTCAGATTGCCTTATCTGACTGAGATGCCCCATATGCTTACCAAAAGAGGTTGATATCCTACCAATTAAGTCTAATTTTAATCAAAAAAATTAAATTAAAAAGATAAAAATTCTTATGAGATACGAATATGCCTTTTTAAGTTAATTGGATTCCTAATTTGGATCAAGAAAGGGCCTATATAAAGAGAAAGTCTCTTAGGATTTTAGAAGTTAATTTTTATTGATTAAAAATCAGATCTCTCTCCCTCTCTCTCTTCTCCACACCACATCCTCTCTCTCTTCTCTTTCTCATGCCCAAAGATTGGGCATCCCACCTTTCTACATGCAAAGAGTTGAGGAGTTATTTATCTACAGTGAGGAATGAAGAGAAAAAGCTGCAGATCAAAGAGTTGATTCCATAGTCAAGATCAAAGAGTTGATCAAGGTTCTAAAAGATTAAGATCTTACTTAGAGAAGAAAGATCTACCACGATAAGAAAGATTCGTGGTTGATTCTAGTGGATACCTGTAGAGGCCGGACACATGTGCGGCTCGAGTACCTTCAAACTTGAGATCATCGATAGCGATGAATTTCTATCCATACTAAGGTATTAAGATTTGATCTCATACATATTTTATTTTCAAATTATATATATATCTTTACTTTTAAGCTTTGGTAAGATTAGATAAGATCTAATGCATATGGGGTTAAAGGGTTTAACCCAATTATTTTTCTGCTATGATTGTAAAGATTTTTGAAATCTACACATACACCCTACCTGACTTTCTAACAGTGGTATCAGAGCTACTAATTTTTAAAGACATAAATAATCTAATTTTTATTTTAGATCTGAAAGTTTTGGTGATTTACAATTGATCTTATGCTAATATAAGGTTGTCCTGATATAGGGTTTACTTCCTATATTGTAATGATTGTCCTAGCACAAGATTGATCGATTTTAAAATTTATTTTTAAATTAATTAAATTAATTTTTTAGATCTAAAAATTAACATATCTGATATATTTTATTTTATATTTAGATCTGAAATTAGAATGATTAAAAGTTTACATCAAACTGGTATAATATTATCCTAGTATGGGGTTTACCTCCTATATTGAAAAGGTTGTCCCAGTTTGATACGAATCGATTTTTGAAATGATATTTTTAAAATATTTTAATTATTATTTTAGATCTAATTTTATATATATTTGATATGTGTAATTTTAGTTTTAGATCTAAAATTTGATACATATGTGATATATATTTTAATTTAGATATGAAACTACATATATATGATATATGACATTAGGTTTAGATCTGAAACAGTTTCAAGATCATAAGCCATTAATGTATGCAATAAAATATAATTTAAAAATTATTTTTAGATCTAAAATTATGTTATTGTATGTGGGTATAGATTTAACAAATTAGGTCTAGCGATCAAACTACAATTAAGGTCAAATTGATTAGATCAGGATAGAACCCATTATTGATTTTGAGCAGTTGATTGAACCTAATCAATAGTTGATTAGGATTAGGTCAAAGGGACTCAAAATCAAGTTTAGCTGTAGTTGGTTGCATCGATTCATATTTTTATGTGAGTTGATTGACTCAAGATCAAATTTGGCTTAGTAGTTTGGATTCATTTCAATAAGTTAATCTGATCGATTCTAATCGACCAATTTGGTATCTAAGGTAAGTATTTGATGGTGGTTATTTAATTAGTTTCGTTGTCTGACCTGATCAATTTTGATTGGTGTCTAAGAAAAGCAACGGAGGGACCCCCACTCATCTTAACTTACCTGGCCATCTTGGGAGATTCAGTTTCATGCTAGGTTACTTGTTGACTTGAGTTTATCCATGTCAACTAGGCTGGTGAGATATGTTGATATGCTGACCTGAATTTGATCAGTCGCATATCAGATCTACTGATTTAGAAGAGACCTAAATCTAAATCTTCTCACTAAATATTAAGATCAGAGGTCTTCCATCATTGTAGAGATATGGGTGCGTTTCTGACGTTGATCATTCTCAACTGGTCACAGTGGTTCGATTGCATCGAGAAGGTACAACCACTCTATTGACATTTGATGTCACAGGACAGAGAAGGGGTTAGGCCCAATAACTGTTAGGTGAGAGTCTCAATGATGGCTTTGCACCCATTGATGAATGATGGGTCTGACTTAACTAAAAAATATTTCAATAATTGTTAGGTGAGGTCACAAGATTCGAGAAATCGATCGCGTATAGGTTTCTGTTTCTTCATCTGAGTATGGAAGATTCGAAAAAATAGTGGGAGCCTTTGTTTGTTTTTAAAAGTTTCTAGAATAAATATTTTTATAAGTATAAATATCTAACTAAAAATTGTTCTCTTTGCAGATAATCATGTCAAGTTCCAATCCTTTAGCTTGCATCCTAGATACCAATAAGTTGATCGGTACAAATTATAAAGACTAGCTCCAAAATTTGAGAATCATTCTTAGTTCCGAGAAAGTCATCCATGTCTTTGACTAAAATACGTCTGTGTTACCTACTCATCCATCCCCTAATCAACAAGCCATACTTGAGAAGTGGATGGATGAAAATAACAAGGCAAAGTGTTATATTTTAACATCCATGTCCAATGATCTTCAATAATAGTATGAAGATATAAGGACTGCCAGAGAGATGCTGACTTACTTATAAGAGTTGTACGGAGAGCAGAGTCGCACAACTCACTTTGAAGTCTCCCAAAAAATTTTCAAAATGAAAATACGTGATGGACAGTCCATCAATGATCATTGTTTGACAATGATCATTGTTTGACAATGATCAAGGATATTGAGAAACTTCAAAAGCTCGGTATGAACATGGATAAGAAATTGCAGCTAAATCTGATCCTCTAGTCTCTTCCTGATTCATATGGACAGTTCATCATGAACTACCATATGAACAAAATTGATAGCACTTTGCCTGAGTTATTGAACATGCTGGTAACAGTAGAGGACATCTTGAAAAGTTCAAGAGGTATAGTTCTTGCTGTGGAGCAGACTTCCTCCAAAAGAAAATCTTCTTTCAAGAAGAAAAAGAAGCTTGTGAAGAAGCAAAACAATGAGGTCAAGCCCAAGAAGCAGGTTTCGAAGAAGACCGATGATAAAAAAAAGTATTTTCATTGCAACATCGAAGGTCACTGGAGGAGGAACTGTCTGGCCTACTTGACAACTGTCAAGAGCAAGAAGAAAGATGGGCCTTCTGAAGGTACATCTGATATGCTCGTTATTGAAATTTATCTAACGATCTTCTCTTCTTCTAGTTGGGTTCTAGATTTTGGATCAAGTACTCATTTATGCACTTCTATGTAGGATCTTGAAGAAGTGAAAGGGCTAAGAAAAGGTGAGATCACTATCCGAGTCGGCAATGGAACAAAGATTGCCGCTGTGGCCATCGGAACCTATCCTTTGTGATTATCGTTAGGAGTTAGTTTACTTTTTTAAAGACTATTATTATGTACCTGTAGCTGGTAGAAATTTGATTTCTATATCTATGCTGGTATAAGATAATTATAATTTTTATTTCAATAAAGACATGTGTTCAATTTATTTCAAAAATAAAATTATTGTGCATATTTTTTTGATTAATGGTCTTTATCATTTACATATGGATGCAAGTGTAAATATTAACGAATAAATTATGAATGCCATAGGGTCTAAGAGACTTAGAGATAGGATTAGCCAAAAGTATTTATGACACCTTAGACTAGGCTATATTGGAGAGGACAGACTCAACAAACAGGAGAAAGATGGTCTTCTCGGATCATTGACTTCTGAGTCTTATCCGGATTATGAATCATTTCTTCAAGAAAAAATAACTAAATTGCCTTTTGTGGGACAAGGAGAAAGGGCCACTGAGATATTAGCTTTGGTACATACTGACGTGTGTGGTCCATTCGATATACAAACCAAGAGTGGCTATGTCTACTTCATAACTTTTATCGATGATTATTCATGTATGGGTTTGTGTATCTGATGCACCGAAAGTCTGAAACCTTTAAAAAATTCATAGAGTTTAGACATGAAGTAGAAAAGCAAATCAAAAAATTCATAAAGGTTCTTCGATCAGATCGAGAAGGAGAATACCTCAGTAGAAAATTTTGACCCTATCTCAAGGATAATGGCATAGTCTCACAGTAGATACCTCCAGAGATACCTCAGCTCAACGGGATATCTAAAAGGAAGAATCGGATCCTATTAGATATGATCCGGTCCATTATGAGCTTCACAGATCTTTCTGTTTTTCTCTAAGGACATGCATTACTTTCTGTGATTTATCTTTTGAATTGGATTCTCTCTAAATCTGTTCCTACCACACCATACAAGTTATGGCATTGTAAGAAGCCAACTCTTGGTTATCTCAAGATTTGGGGATGTCCAGCCCATGTCAAGCGACAATAGGCGGACAAGTTAGAGACTAGATCCTTTAGGACTTGCTTTATAGGGTATCCTAAGAAAATCATGGGATACTATTTCTATCTTTTTGAAGATCATAATGTGATTGTAAGCCGTCATACCATCTTCTTAGAAAAAGAGTTTATCCAAGATGGAGACAGTGGGAGGAAGATTGAGCTCGAAGAGAAAGTCTCTAAAGAGCATCGAGTCCAAGAATCTAAATGCAATAATGAGCTAGTAGATGTGATACCTCCTCTACCTTGTAGATTAAGTAGTGTCTCCCGTCCTCATAAAAGGTACTTAGGTATTCTTATAAAAGATTTAGAGGAAGCATTCTTAATGGAAGATAGGGACATTAGGAATGATCCCAAGACCTACGATGAGATAATGTTAGATATAGACTCCAAGAAATGGATGGAAGAGATAAATTTAGAAATTGACTCCATACATTCCAACCAGGTTTAGTCCTTAGTAGATCTATTTGAAGATATTGTACCTATTGGGTATAAATAGATTTACAAAAGAAAAATTAGGTCGGATGATAAGGTAGAGACTTATAAGGCAAGGCTAGTCACAAAAAGTTATAGTCAACACAAAGGCATTGACTATCATGAAATTTTTTCGTCTATGGCCATACTAAAATCCATCCATACTCTGCTTACGATAGCAGCTTTTCATGATTATAAAATTTGATAGATGGATATGAAAACTGCCTTCCTAAATGAAAATCTTGAAAAAGATATCTATATGGAGCAGCCTTTGAGTTTTACATCCAATGATAGTGATCACAAGGTCTGTAAGCTACAAAGGTCCATATATGGACTCAAGCAAGCATCTCGGAGTTGGAATACTCGCTTTAATGATGTGATCAAAATATTTGATTTTATCAAAAATGATGAGCCATGTGTGTACAAAAAGATCAGTAGGAGCGCTGTCATATTCTTCATATTGTACGTGGATGACATCCTCCTGATTGGAAATGATATTCCCATGCTGACATCGGTCAAAGTATGATTGTCAAAAGAGTTTACCATGAAAGATCTAGGAAAAGCTTCCTACATTCTTAATATAAAGGTTTATAGAAATAGATCTAAGAGGATGATAGGACTCTCACAGTGAATATACAAAGAGGAGGTGCTGAAGAGGTTCAGCATGAAAAAATTCTAAGATGGATCTTTTGCCCATTAGACATGGCATTCATCTCTCCAAAAAGATGTATCCTGACACACCTGAGGAGATCCAGCACATGAGCAAGATCTCTTATGTTTTAGTAATAGGGAGCCTTATGTATGCTATATTATGTACATGACTTGATATAGCCTTTCCCATGAGTGTCACAAGCAGATATCAGGCGAATCCAGGTGAAGAACACTGGATTGCTATTAAAAATATCTTTAAGTACTTGAGAAGGACTAAGGGTTTGTTGTTGGTCTTTGATGGAAGATCGAAGCTAAAAATAGAGGGATACATCAATTCAGACTTCATGACTGATGTTGATGATAGAAAATCTATATCGGAGTGTATCTTCTTGTGTAATAGTGGTACGGTTAGCTGGAAGAGTTTCAAGCAGTCGATCATTGAAGATTCGACCACAGAAGCTGAATACATCACCGCCTCTGAAGCTGCTAAGGAAGCCTTTTGATTCAAAAGTTCGTTGCGGAGCTAGGTGTGATGCCATCAGATGTCATTACACTACACTGTGACAACAACGGTGCCATAGCTCTCGCTAAGGAGCCCAGGTCTCACCAGAAGTCCAAGCATATAGAGCGGTGATTTCACATCATATGCGAATACCTCGAAAAAAAGTTTGTCGAGGTGCAGAGAGTCAACTTCATGCTGAACGTGGCAGACCTACTGACCAAGCCTTTTAACTAGCAGAAGATCAAAGCCCACCTTGAGAATATGGGTCTTAGGCATATGACCAATTGGCTTTAGGTCAAGTGGGAGTTTGTTAGATTTGTGCCATAGAAGCCAGTTGTTAGTCGATGTATTTTGTAATTTCAGATCCTAAACTTGTACTTGTAACTTTTTATTATCAATAAAAGACTTTTCATTCCAATCATATTTATATGTCCATGATTTATCCTAGAAATTAATAAAGATGATTTTTGTATATTCTTAATGTGTTGAGAATTTGGGACATACATTAATTAGCGGTTAATTTCTAAATACTTCCGATCAAAGGATCATCATGGAGTATAGTGATCAATCTATTTGAGATCAGTGCATAGTTCACCTCCCTTGAAGGTAGATGAGTCTCGGATCTACAGTGTAGGGACACTAGGGTGAGGGTGTGGGTGGTTGTCAGAGAACAACTTGCACTGAGCGTGACCAATATAAAAAATTATATAGATGTCTACTCACTCATCAGTGATCTTCTCGATGCTGCAGTGGTGTGAGTGGTTTTTTAACCTGCGGTGTCATTGGCTATTCGTAGCGAGGCTACTGAGTTTGACTGCATATTTTCTTGGTCTCTAGCCATTCGGATCTTTGCTGTGCATGTTGGCTTCAGTAGATTCAGATTCATTGTTTGAAGTAGGATGCACTTAGATAGAATCTATCAACTTTGATAAAAAAGGAGAAGTCCTATGCGATTTACGAGACTGAGTTCAAAAAATCTTTGGCCAAAGTAAATATGAATACTGAAAAAGAGTTTTCACGAGATTCACAAGTAAACTCGAGTCAAACCAATCTAGCATATGACTGACAATGGGGTCTCACTAGTTCTCCATGATCTCCGTCAAATCGGGACTCATGATAAAAAGACTGAATCATACGATAACTGTACCTAGGAGTTCATACTTTTATTTTACTGGGTTGCCACTATATTTTACTAGATATCACTAGTGGATTATGAGACTCATCGAGCATCATCTTGATCATCGATGATCCTCGAAGAATAGAATTAGAAATATTCCAATCTATCAAAAAAAATTTTGATGATATTGTGATGGAGATCATAATATATCTCACTACTAGATAGAATAGAACCAATAGGGTCACACATTATGAAATTTAATCTTGAATTTATCAATTGGACTTATGAAGTTCTAATTGGGTTAGGGTTTATTGAAATCCTACTGGGTTTAAGAAAATCATGCTAGCATATGGTTAAACCTAATTCTTCTCAGGACTTCAATTGGATTAAGTCTATTGCCTTGAACCTAACCTAAATTTATTTGGATTTAATTGGGTGCCTAATTGTGAGCCCAAGAGGATTGGATTAAGTTAGCAAGTTAGCTAAATTATCTCCTCATTATTTCTTCATTATCTTCTCATTATCTTCTAATGTGTGTGTGAAATTATTGGAAAGATGGGTGCCAACCCATCTTTGGCAGGATTAAGGGGCGCCAACCCCTGGATAATGCAAGAGGGGCCTGCCCCCTCTTGTGGCATGGCATGAAGGAGAGAGAGAGGGGCCACACTTCTTCTTTTGAATGAAAACCCTAGAATAGGGCACCAAGGGGTGGCGCCCCAACCACCTGCCCAATAATGCATGGGGCACCCACTCAAATTGCCTTATCTGACTGGGGTGCCCCATATGCTTATCAAAAGGAGTTGATATCCTACCAATTAACTTTGATTTTAATGAAAAAAAATAGATTAAAAAGGTAAAAATTCTTATGAGATAAGGATGTACCTTTTTAAGTTAATTGGATTCTTAATTTAGATCAAGGAAGGGCCTATATAAAGAGAAGGTCTCCTAGGGTTTTAGAAGTTAGTTTTTATTGATTAAAAATCAGATCTCTCTCCTTCTTTCCCTTCTCCATGCCACACCCTCTCCCTTTTCTCTTTCCCACACCCAAAGGTTGGGCATCCCACCTTTCTACATGCAAAGAGTTGAGGAGTTGTTCACCTACAGCGAGAAACAAAGAGAAAAGGCTGCAGATCAAAGAGTTGATTCTATAGTCAAGATCAAAAAGTTGATCAAGATTCTAAAGGGCTAAAATCCTACTTGGAGAAGAAGGATCTACCATGAGAAGAAAGATTCAAGGTTGATCCCGGTGGATACCTGTAGAGATCGGATATGTGTGTGGCTCAAAGACCTTCGAACCTGAGATCATCGGTAGCAGTAAATTTTTATCCATGCTAAGGTATTGAGATTTGATCTCATACATATTGTATTTTTAGATTATATATATGTCTTTACTTCTGGACTTTGGTAGGATTAAATAAGATCTAATGCATGTGGGGTTAAAGGGTTTAACCCAATTATTTTTCTATTGTGATTGTAAAAATTTTTGAAATCTACACATGTACCCTACCCGACTTTCTGATATCTAGTTTTATGCCTTAATGATAATATCTTTTATATTGATGAAAGCAAAAAAAAAAAAGAGAAAGGATGTGAATAACACCTTTCTCTGGCATTGACAGCTAGATCATATAAGTGAGTCAAGAATAAACAAGTTACACAAAGAAGAGTTCTTTGGTCCTTATGATTATGAATCATTAGGAATTTATGAATTTTGTCTTACAAAAAAATGATCAAGACTCCATTCATTGGACATGGAGAAAAGATAAATAAGTTGTTGGGACTTATGCATACAGATGTATGTGGTCCTATGACAACTCAGATCAGAGAATACTCTTATTTCATCACATTCACTGATGATTTATCAAGATTCAGATATGTGTATCTTATGAAATATAAAGCCAAAATTTTTGATAAATTTAAAAAGTATCAAAGTATGGTTGAAAAATAAACTGAAAAGTATATTAAAATTCTTCGATCTGATCAAAGAGGTGAATACCTATCTAGTAAATTTTTAGATCATCTTAAGGAGAAGGATATTCTCTTTAAATAGATCCCTCCGTATACACCATAATTAAATGGTGTAGTAGAAAGGAGGAATCGTACTCTATTAAATATGGTGCGATCCATAATGTGCTTTACTGACCTTTCTATTTTTTTTTGGAAATTTATCTTAGAGACTACTGCATATATCTTAAATAGAGTACCTTCTAAATCTGTACCTAGTACTTCATATGAGATATGAAGAGAAAAGAAGTCCAATCTTAAGTACCTTAAGATATGGGGTTGTTCTATCTATGTCAAAAGAAGTTTTGGGCATAAGCTAAGTACTAGGACAGACAAGTGTTTATTTGTGAGATATCCTAAAGATAGTATGAGATACTATTTCTATCACTCTATTGAATAAAAGATTTTGTTAGTAGACATGCTACTTTTATGAAAAAAAAGTTTATCCTAGAAGAGAGCAGTGGGAGAAAAATTGAACTTGGTGAAGTTCAAGACGTACAAATAAAGACATAAAATATTTCTCAACCAGATGTACCCATTGATGAAGTACAACCACAACACGTATCTCCTCTTCGAAGGTCAAAGAGAGTGCAAAAAATATCTATAGGGTATGGGTTTACCATTGAAAATGATGAAGCCCACATCCTTGAGAATGATGATCTTCTGACTTATTCAGAAGCTGTTATAAGTAGGGACTCGACAAATGGCTAGCGGCTATAAAATTCGAAATAGATTCGATGTACACCAACCAAGTATGAACTTTGGTTGATGCACCTGAGGATGTAACCTCTATAGATTGCAAGTAGGTTTATAAGAAAAAATTGAAGCAGATAGCCAAGTAGAAACCTACAAGGCTAGATTGATGGTAAAAGATTTTAGACAAAAGTAAAGAATTGACTATGATGAAATTTTTTTATCAGTAGCTATGCTCAATTCTATTTGGATTATGCTTACAATAGCTGTATACCATGACTATAAAATTTGGCAGATGGATATTAAAACTACCTTCCTTAATGGTTATCTTGAGGAAGAGGTTTACATGACTCAATCAGAAGAACTTATCTCAAGTGGGTGAGCAAATCAGGTATACAAGCTTAAAAAATTCATTTATAGATTAAAGCAGGTCTCAAGAAGTTGGAATATCCATTTTGATGTGACAGTTAAAGAGTTTGACTTCATCAAAAATATGGATAAATCTTGTGTTTATAAGAAGACAAATATGAGTGCCATTATTTTCTTAGTTTTGTATGTAAATGATATACTTCTCATTGAGAATGATATTCCAACGATGCAATTGGTCAAGATATGGCTATCAAAAAAATTTTCATTAAAGACTTGGGAGAAGCATCCTATATACTCAGTATAAAGATTTATAGAGATAAATCTAAAAGGATGTTTGGCTTACCCCAATCTAGGTACATGGACCTTGTGCTGAAAAGATTCAGCATGAATAGGAGTAAAAGATAATACTTCCATGAGTCAAGGCATACATCTCTCTAAGGAGATGTCTCCTAAGACACCTAAAGAGAGGAATAGAATGAGTTCTATTCTCTATGCTTTGGCAGTAGAGTCAATTATGTATGCTATACTATGTATCAGGCCTGATGTTGCTTATGCCTTGGACACAGTAAGTAGATTTCAGACTGATTCAGGAGAGAATCATTGAAAAGTAATGAAAAATATTCTTATGTACTTGAGAAGGATTAAAGATATTTTTTCTAGTATATGGTGGTTCTGACTTGAAACTAGAAGGGTATACTAATTTTAGTTTTCAATCAGATCTAGATGATAGCAAGTCCATTTCAAGGTATGTCTTTTTCTTATGTAGTAGAGTAGTGAGTTGGAAGAGTTTCAAGCAGTAAACTGTAGTTGACTCAATTATTGAGGTAGAGTATATTACTATAAGTAAAGCTACTAAAGAAGCTATCTGGATGAAGAAGTTCATTACTGAATTGGGTGTAGTTTTTGAGATTGTAAATCTAGTGCCGCTTTATTGTGTGACACTGGAGCTGTTGCTCAAGTAAAAGATCTAAGCCCTCATCAAAAATCAAAGCACATTTTAAGATGCTTTTATCTCGTTTGAGAGATTGTCAAAAGATAAGATGCAATCGTTGAATGAGTAGACACAAAGAATAATATAGCAGATCCATTCACTAAGACTTTACCATAGCAGTAGTTCGATCACCACCTTGATTGTATGGGGGTTAAAGTATAAGGGTGATTGGCTTTAGTACAAGTGAGAGATTGAAAGAATAATATCCTACAAGACAATCATGATTTATGTTGTAATAACATATTTTTTTATCTTTCTGCTTATGTATATGATATTTTTATGAATAAATAAAAGGCGTTATGATTCATCATATGCTGCATCTTATAGTTATTAAGATTATTATGAATCCTATAGACTAGGATAATGATTTTAGGGTCATGATGAAATCATACCAGTGAGGCCTAAAATTCTAACCTAAAATATTTATAATCGTAGGTATATTGAGTCGGAGATTAATGATACTAGGAAGATTGGCACATCCTATGTATACTCAATAGAGAGGGTAGTAAATCTCATAATCATTTATGTAAAGATACTAATACAAGGATGTAAGTACTTATTAGAGAATGAGTTTACTGAATTGACCTATCAAGAGAACATCTTATGGAGTCTTACTTATATGTCAAAAGATAGTTCTTTAAGTGAGAGCAATGCAACTGATCTTTAGATCTGAGACCACCATGGTATCTTGTGTACATGAATCCATATTTTGATTCACACTCATTCATGACTAAAGTCATGTACAGGGTGCTTTGGATGGAGTAGATTGTGTATGAAGATTGTGAGTAGGTCAACAAAAAATCGATCACTTCTAATAAGAGAAGATCACATCCTACATACTTTAATCATATGATGATACAAAGAGTCTTTCATCAAAATAAAATGAAAATTTAAAAAAAAATTGATATTTTATTAATCAAATAATCATCATAAGATTGAGAGAGACACGAATATATAATTGAGTTTGACATATATCCATACTCATAAACATATTCGAGACACAGGATGATCGAAGGATTAAATTGTACGATAATTTATCACTGAAGGATATATTTGATATTTTTATTAAATTTTATAACTTTTAAATAGACATAATATGTTGCTAGATGTTAATCTTATCTTGTAGGTCTGATCGAATTAAAGAGTTTAATTCAATCATCAATTAGAAAGAGTTCTAATTGTTGAACTCATATTAGTATAGTTTGGACCTAAATCGATTAGAAAGATTCTAATAAAATTAGATTCTGGATCTACTGCTAGCTAGATGTAGAATATAATAGATCACATACAAAGAAAATTGATCAAGGATCTAATTAGATTAGATCATGTTTGCAAGATGAACATGCTAGCACATGTTACAAACCCTAGCTCCTGATTCGAATCGGATTCGATTTTGGTTCTTGATTTGGACTGATCTAAATAATTAAATCTTTTGATTATATCATGTCCTAATTTGGGTTAGCCAAGAGTTGGCACCTAATTGGCTTTTTCTGAATTTATTTGAGCCTAATTGGATTAGGTTTGATCTTCTCTCTTGGTGCCATAATCAAATATGGACTCAAGAGTCCATTCGATTATGGCATCTTAAATTCTCCTGATGTTTTATTTCTCTCATTTTGGTTTCATGCCCCATAACTAAATGCACCTTGTATTGTGGCATTGGATGGCCTTTGGATGAAGATCCAACCCTTGATGAGGTTGGCACCCCTTGGGAAGGCTTGCACCTCTTCAAAAAAACACCGACAAAAACATCGATGATTTAAATCGAGCCCATATAAAGAGACCTTCTACTAGAAGGTGTCTCTTCATAAAATCTAAATTATTTATGGTGTAGGAAATTAAGAGGAGGCATGTGGAAGTGTTTACACCAGTTGGGAAGCATCTCCACACCACCTATAAATAGGTGGCATGCCAAGGGGTCAAGGTATCAGATCCCAATCCTTTCTTTCTTACATCCAACTATCCATAGTTGTCCAAATAGTTTCGTTCCCTTCTTTTGTTAAGACAAAGTCCTTCTAGATAGGATAAGTATTATTTTAGGATAAGAGCTTAGGAAGAGAATTAAAAAAGATAAGGAGAAAAAAGAGAGGGAAGCCAAGAGAGTAAGAAGAAGGGCCAAACACTTGAGAAGTGTTATGCTACCAAGAGAACTCCTTGGAGAAGAATTCAACAAGAAGAATCAAAGTAAGGAGTTAGAGTCTTGAATCTAGTTCCTATGTGGATCACCATTGGAGGAAAAATACTTAGGCACCTAGTGGAAGAAATTTTGGATTTAGCGTGATAGGTATTCTTCTGTCCCTACTTTTATTATACATGTTTGATTGTATACCATCAAGGTGTTCTTGGATTTAGAGTTTGATGTTATGATATTTTATAATTTAAATTTTAAAATCTATGCTTCTGTTGTGCCATCAAGACCCTACAGATCAATCCCGAGAGATGGGTCCTACAAAACTACCAAAGATAGAAAAATCCTTGCACTGGGGTTTGTCTACACAATGGACCCTCTGATGCCTAAGTCAGTCTCTTACAAAAGTAAACAAAAAAGTTTGAGCTTTCAAAAAGAAATTAGTTAGTGGTGTGGAGTTAAGTATGAGATGTGATGGAATTGAGATGGAGAGATGAAGTATGAAGATCCGACGGGTGCCATATGGAGAGGGGAGGTGTTTCGATAGAGGCAGATTTGCTCATAGTTCTATTAAAGAGAAGGATCTAGTTTAAGTGGAACCAGTCTTCAAGAAAGGGCATGCTGGAGGATCTTGGGGAGTTTTGATTTTATAAGTGAAGATGGATATCTGTCGCCTAACAGATGCATGCCATTTTTTCTCTTGAGGGCCATGGAGGCATGCTCAAGTTGTTAGGGGATAATGACTTGCACATCCTAAAGGTTTGTTAAGATTATGATTCTTAATGAGTGGAGAAGTAGCATGGAGTAGTGGCTAGTCACATGTCATTTAGTAAGTAGAAGGCTTCGAAACTCTTTCGACACAATCACAGAAGTACACATGGCAACCGACACCGATACTCCTTAACAGGGACATGCATAGGGCTGCTATTGGGTTGCCAGCACCATAGTAGATGAAATGTTGCAGATATATCATTTGGCCCCCACTCACGAGGCCAAAGCACCTTTTGGCTTGGGCTAAGGGAGTAGAGGATGCTCTCTTGGTTCTATCGTGGCATTGGCGAATGAAGCTTTAGGGAGAGGATCTTTGTTCTTTGAGGCTGACGAGGGCTGGACTTCCTTTGGGTGATGCCGCATTGGAGAGGGACTCAGGCAATACACTAGGTGAAATAAGCAGTTTTGATGTCACATGCAATTATGGCCATCCTCAAAGAGGTGCGATCCAAAGAGTTGATTGGATGCACATATATGGAGGGTGTGCATTCGCCCATATTTTCTAAAGGGGTATCATGATGTGCAGATTCTTGACGTGGTGATTGGATGTTTTGGTAGCATTGATTCAAGTAGAGTTTCAGTGTACAGTGGTATGTCGACATGTGTAGGCCAATCGGTCTGCTCGTCCAATCCATCTTTATCACCATGCCGTTCCATAAAAAGAGGATTGTGGAAGGATGTGTCGCTCCTTCCTTCTTTTGCTTGTGAAGCTAGGGTGAAGCTCTATGGTTGCCATTGCTTATGTTCCCTTCTTCCTCTTGCTAGTGGGTTTTGTTGTTCATCTTGGTCGTCTTCATTTCTTTTTGATATTCATCTCATGGCTAGGGATGCAAATGGGTCGGGTCTGATCAGATCATGAGTGACTCCGATCTGATCCAATTTTTTGATGGGGTTTAAATATTGGATCTAAATTCAGTCCAATGAAAGATCGGGTCAAATCTATGATCAAAGTTTTTGACCCAATGGGCCATTCAGATTAGGTCAGATCCATATATAATCCAATCCTGATTCATGAAATATGGATCCGATTTGGATCTGGATCTAAGCCAATTCAGACCTAAGTTATAAATAACAAAATCAATAAATAGAAGATCTATAAATAAACTTTATTTGCACTATAAATTTTGATCTTGATATATGAGACTATTAGAGTCCTCATTTCCCACATTCTTCACCAAAGAATCCAAAAAGTCTAATCATATTTTTCTCACCATTGCCCTGACTTGGTTAATCCAAATTTAAAATATTTTAATAAAATTTTAAAAGATGAGGATCTAAAAATCAATAGAATATCTTTTTAAGAACAACAGATATTAAACTAGGCTCAATCAAAATTAACATTCATATAATATAGGAATAAAGAGAGATAAGAGATGGGTTTGGATCAGATTGGATGGGATCATTTTTCTCAAGATCCAAATCTATCCAAAAGTCTCCACAAATTGGGTCGGGTCGGATCGGATCAAAATTCAGTAAATCCAAACCTGATCTAAAAAATGAAATGGATCCAATTTTAGAATCTGATCAGGATCCACAGGTCCTTTAAAATAGTTCAGATCGAATTTATATGGATCAAATCAGATCGGATCATGGGTCAACTCGATCTATTTGTAGCCTTACTCATGGCTTCTCCTTTAGAAAAGAAGTTGGAGCAAGGGCCCATTGATCCAGGGTCCCCTACCCCAACTTTTATGTAGAATTAGATGTGATGCTCTCAAGCCTTGGGAGGCTAAGTGAGGAGCCAGGGTGTTGGCTCCATGAGTCTAGAATCAGTTTGGATCCCAGGACTAGGACCGGTTTGATCCTATGGTAGAGGTTCGGCCGTTCATAGTCTTGAGACCCAGAGATTGGGCCCTTGAGCATCTTAAGGCCCAGTAGATTTGAGTCTTGAGTGGGCTAATCCATATTTGAACTAGGTTTAGGCCCAAGGGGGTGAGAGCATATCGAGTCATGGGTGTACATGGGCTTGGGTTGAGTGCAATCATAGTGAGTTAGCCATGAAAGTTTTTGACTAGGGTTTGATCTATTTGTATATATATATATATATATACATATAATTAGGTCAAATAGAAGTAATGAAAAAGAGCCTTTCTCCCTATCTCTCCTCTCTCTCTCTCTCTCTCATGCCCTAGCATCTCTCTTACAAAACCCTAGCCGCCAATCCCAAGGAAGAAGAAGAAACCCTAGCACCTGGGGTTTTTTGGCCGCCCCTAATTTTTAGCACCTCCAAAACTTGCCACCCTCTTTTGGAGGTATTTGCTATTGGTTTTTAGATCTCCACGGCCCAAGGAAGGTCTCCAACAATTGGTATCAGAGCTTGATTGGGTGTGGAAGAGGAAAGGAGGAGTTCTTGAAGAACTAAGTGCAGGACAAGGCAGCAGTCAATAAGAGAAGTCCTAATCATGCTAGGAATCCCTATTTGCACTCTTTTTGGATCTTTTTCTTACTGATTCTAGATTTTTCAGACCTTGGTGAGGGCCTCTATATATGGTAGGAGTCAAGAAAAGGAGCTCCTCAATATCTAATTGCATGAGGAGAAGAAGAAAGAATGTTCTTCAAGGAAAGAAAAATCTACACACTCTCTTCTAAGATATACCTTCTCAAATATGATCTACTTTTATTGTGATTGTAGTTGGTGCTGACCATGAGCAGTGGGTTGAAGGTGGAGTTTGAGAAGTTTGATAGAAAGAAAAGCTTCTCGATGTGGAAGATTAGGGTGGAGGATTTGTTGGTCCAACTCAAGATGGATTCGATCTTGGAGGAAAGGCTGGAGGATATGATGGATAGGCAGTGGAGTTCTTTAGAAAAAGGGCATGTTCAATGATTAGGGGCTGTTTGGTAGAATTAGTTTTATATGGTGTGTTAGAAGAGAGGTCACCCAAGGGATTATGGTCGAGGTTGCACACCACGTATATGGAGAAGAACATGTGCAACAAATTGATGCTGAAGAAGCAATTGTACTGTTTTCAAATATAGGAAGGTGAAGATATTGTAAGTCATATTTAGTGGTTCAACTAGATGAGCATGGATTTGCAAAATCTTGTGGTGAAAATAGAAGAGGAGGACAAGAGCTTGCTCTTGCTATGCTCGCTGCCCAGTAGTTGTGATCCGTTGGTGACAACCCTGCTGTATAGTTAGGAGACACTACATTATGAAGATATAGTCTCAGTTCTCAAATTCAATTAGTGGTGGGAACGGATGACAAAAGAGGGTGTTTTTCAGGAGGGCCTCATCGTAGGAAAATGGCCCAAGAGAGGAAAGAATAGAAGCAAGCATAAGGGGTGGTACAAGTCTCCAAAAAGTAGCAAGGAGGTAAGGTGCTTCAAGTATAATGAAGCAGGACACTTTAAGTAGGATTATCCACTTTGGAAGAAGTGCAAAGGAGAAAGGAAAGGGACTGATTCTTTGAGTGCTGTTGCTGATTCAGAAGAAGAGGATTTTCTCTTGGTGGTTTCAAAAGGATCTGCAGTGTGTGAAGGATCCAAAATAGCAGCAGCAGTGGTAGAGGAGTAGCAAGAGATCTAATAGGGTAGCATTGGGTAGCTAACCTTATTTTCAATTTTGTCTTTTGTAGGTGCACCAAAAGGATTTGATATTTAGATAGAGCATAATCCAGAGGTGCCTCCACATGTGGAGGGAGGGTTGGCACAAGTTCAGGGTTGAGGGGTGCAAGGGATAGAGAAAAATTTCAGCACCAGTGGCGGTGTCACACTGCACAAGTTGATACAGAATGTACGGGAGCCAGAAAGGATTGGCTCTAAGGAGATGGTGTCATATGTATTGGTTGCAGTGAGAGAAGATCCTAAAACCTATAAGGAGGCTAAAGCAAGCCAAGGAGAAGATAAGTGAACCCAAGGCATGCCAGAAGAGCTGCAGTCCCTCCAAGAGAGCCTCAAGTGGTGCTTGGTGCAACTGTCCAATAGAAAGAAGCCAACAGGACATAAGTGGGTGCCCAAATGCAAGGAAGGACCTTCAACCCAAGGGGAGACGGATGTCTCAAAGCCTCCAAGGGAGCTTCAAGGCTGAAGGATTTGGCATTGGTGATCGGGTTTGCATAGGGTGTTGTCAGGATGCACGGCGACAGCAGATTGGTGCAGATGGACCGTGTGAAGTTTGTCAAGGCTTAAGGGCATCAAGGTGGAGATTGTAGGCTCAGATGTGGTGCTTTCTAACTTTAAGAGGCTAGGTGAGGAGCTATGATGTTGGCTCCATGAGTCTAAGATTGATTTGGATCCTAGGACTAGGATTTGTTTGGTCCTAGGGTGGAGAATCGGCCCTTCATGGTCTTGAGGCCCAGGGATTGGGGCCTTGACCATCTTGAGGTCTAGTAGATTTGGTTCTTGAATGGGCTAATCCATGTTTGGGTTAGGTTTGGATCTAAGGGGCTGAGAGCATGTCGAGTCATGGGTGTACATGGGCTTGGGTTGAGTGCAATCATAGTGGGTTACCCATGGGAGTTTTTGGACTAGAGTTTGATCTATTTGTATAGGTATTATATAAATATATATATAATTAGGTCAAATGAAAGGAATAAAAAAGAGCCTTCCTTCCTATCTCTCCTCTCTCTCTTTCTCACACCCTAGCATCTCTCTCACAAAATCCTAGCTACCAATCCTAAGGAAGAAGAAAAAATCCTAGCACCTAGGGTTTTCTTGGCCACCCCTAATTTCTAGCACCTCCAAGCCTTGCCACCTCCTTTTGGAGGTATTTGTTGCTAGTTTTCAGATCTTCACGCTCCAAGAAAGGTCCCCAACATTCTGCTGGTTTCACCATGAAAGTACTTGGGGTCCATTAGACTCCTGATAGCATGAAGATGGTTCTGAGGGATGATGACCTCAAGCAAATCCGAAGGGAATATGGGATTCCAGAGGGTGTAGACTTGGAGGTGCCCAATCTTTTAAATAGGATCAAGTCTTGTCAAGGGAACTAAGTAGCCATATATGAGGAGGCTCTAAGAGCCAGCCTTAGGCTCCCTCTCTCGGAGGTCTTCGCCAAGCTTTTTGGGTGGTATCGGCTCTATCCTATCCAACTCGCTCCCAATGCTTGGTAGACAATAGTTGGGTTTTTCTATTTTCTTCTACATTGGGGAGTATCTCTCCAAACAAAGATGTTCTAGATGCTCTTTTAGGTGAAGGTGCAATCTCAAAGTAAGGGCTCATGATATGCTTCTCCAAAGAAGGACATCGTCAATTTTTCTTCCGATCCTTCTTCCATCCATGATTGGAAGAATCAATTTTCTTTTGCATCCTCCTTGACCTCATGGGGATTTTCATCTGAGTGGGGTATGCCAGTGAAATCTGTACCATTGGATCTTCTTGGGCTGACAGAAATCAAGAAGATGGTAGTGGAGGAGTTGAAATGGCTGAAAGTGCACCCATATTCTGAGCTTTTTCATGTGGATCTTCTGAGAAAGTTGTATTCCATTGATTCAGTTCCAATGGATGAGTTTTGGCATTCATCCTTTTTGTTAAATTATGGGCTGAGGTGCACTAACTTTTCTGTGTTCATGTAGGTTTAGCATTATCTTGGGAGGAACTAGCTAGCGCTAGCCTCCTTAGGAAGAAAAGTAAGAAAGGAAAGAAAAGAAACATGCTTGTCTTATCTCTTTATCCTAATGTTGCTGTGGTCAATGCTATGACTACCAAGCCTGAGGTTACCAACCTGAGGCTGCTGAGCTTGAAGCCACCGTATCGATGGCTATCAGACCCAAAGCATTTGAGATTGCAGACAAGCATAAGGAGAAGTAGTCGAAGAAAAAGCATGCAGTCCCTATGTCTGGGGTCGTTGCGATCGCTCCAACTGACACAGCTTCTATTGTGGGTGGCTCGAAAGGGAATGCTTTGGCTCTTTTAGTTGTCCCCCAGCCTCCCACTAATGGTTCGATGTCGATCGATGAGACCTATGCGAGGTTGCTAGCCAAGCTAGTGCCTTCTTCCAGTGGAGAGAGGTGTTGGAATAATCCCTCAGGGATATCTCATCGAGGTACAAACTTTCATCTTAGCTTTTCCCCATCTTGTCTTTCTCTAACCTACTAGTGTTTTGCAAGGAGCTTTTGCATCATGGGGCCTATTTCTTTAGGCCCAATGCCTATGAGAGAGGGTTCACTAGTCCCACCAGCATCTTTTGATGGCTGAGGAGGGATGAAGCAATGCTGAGGAGGAATAGAGCAAAGCTGATGAGGAGCTACGTTCTTCCTTAGCACAAGCAGAGGAATGGTTGGCCATGGAAAAGTCTCAGATAGACATTGTTGAGACCTCCCTGAAGGAAGTCCAAGCTTCTTTAGAGAAGGCTGAGAGCTCTTGCAAGATGAGGGTTGCCCAGCTCCAAGAGAATGAAGCCAGGGTTGTGCATTTGTGGCATCAGCTGGCAAAGATAGAGAAGGCCATGTGCTAAGCCAAGGATAAGGTGACCTAGGCAAGGGAAGCTCAATCCAAGCTAGTGGACAAAGTTGTCAATGCTGAGCATCATTTGATAGAGGCTTCTATCAAGGGCATAAAGTCCTTTAAGAAGAGCAAGGCCTACCATGAGGAGCTATTAGCATCATGCTGAGAGGCCTTCCTTATAGGGTTCATCCATTGCAAGAGGAATCTAGGAGAGCTTCACCCCAAGATTGATCTCCACCTAGTGTTGGTGTTAGCCTCATCTTCTTCAAGTAGTAGCTCAGCCGATGTAGGAGGAGATGGAAATATAGAAGGTGATGCTGGATCGCAACCCTAATGAACTCTCTTTTTCTTGTTCTTGTAACTTAGTAAGGAAGTCTTCTAATTTAGGAGTCATTGGGAATGAATTTCTTTCTTTTATAATTTCAACTTCTCTCTTTTCTCTTGATGCATGCATATCTTTATTCTTATGTCTCTTAGGCTTGGACAAAGATGAAGTTCACTGAGAAGGAGTTGATGGCTAGCATTCCAAAGGCGAAAAGAAGGAAGTCCAGCCATGTCAGGTCGAATCAAGGGATAGAAGAGTGAGGTTCTGCAGCATTTGATGCTCTTAAAGGGATTCCTTTAGCCGAGCCTTCTCTAGGTGTACTTGAGAATGAGCAGATCAAAGAAAAATCTAGTGTTTAGCCTATTGGGACTATCGAACTAAACTGAGTGGAGGTTGCTTCGAACATCAACTTGGGCCGAAGAGGAGGAGAACAAAGTTCAGCTACTCTTGAGGTCTCTGGAAAGGTACTCCTAGCCAAACCTTTCTTGGGGATGATGAAAGAGGAGCTGATGATCAGGGTAGAAGTTGATGGCTTACCTACTGTGGCTGCCAATCCGAACCTTCTGATGACTATAAGAAGTCCATTCTTGACCAATGTGGTGGCCAGGGTTTGAGAAGAGGTGGCTGGTCCCTCTTGAGATCCTAGTGGGGTGTCACCTTCTTGGCCCTCAGTCGAGTAGGTGCTTCCTCCTCCAACTTTTGGACAAATGGGGAGGGAGGAGGAAATGGTAATCTTTAAGTATCATTGGTCCTAGAAGACAATCAAGGGCTTGATACCACCTTGGGATGAAGAGTATCTTGTCAGCGTGGCTAATGAGGAGGTGCTTCTGAGTGCGTATTCTAGCGCCATGATATCTACTTTTTATGCCTTTAGGATTGACTAATTGAATAACCTTTCAGGTGGGCTTTGGAATTCGAGTGTTGGAGGCTCAAACGATGACTTGGCTTATCCAAGCGAGAGCAACTAAGGGATAGACATCAGAGGCCAAGCATTGAGAAGAGATCACTAGACACTATCGAGCCCTAGTGGAGATGGAGTGGAGCATCACCGAAGAAGCCCGAGAGAGTCTCCAAAGGCAACTTAATAGTTCCATTATTAGGAATGAGAACTTAAAGAGAGTCTTAGAGGCTACTCAATTGGAGATCAAAGGGTTGAAGAAGAGAAGTCCTCGATCACTGGAAATGCTTCATCCTATCTTCATTGTCCAAGGGGTCTAGGTTGATGTGTGCAAGAGGTCTTAGGAAGCCCTTCATCTAGTTATCTATGAAAGAGTGACTCAGACTGATGCACATGAGAAATTATTGCAGGCTCCTTGCCCTATTTCCTGTGAATGAGGGGTTCAAGTGGTGCATGTGAGAGGTCCCTAGAGACTCCTCATCCAACTTCATGCAACCAAGGGATCCAAGTCAGCATGTGCAAGGATGATCACCTACGACAAGCTGTCTATAAGAAGTCCACTCTTCGATATGAAGTCATGAGGCTAAGATATGAACTTTGGGCATCGAAAGATGAGGCTGCTTCTGCTCGAGCTGATAGGGCTCGTGCCTTCAACCATGCTACTGACATGAAGGCAAAGCTGGATGAGTCGAGAAAGAGGCCCAACCATTTGGAGGCCAAACTGGATGATTTTTGAAGAAATTCTTAAGCTCGATCTGATCAAGATGAGGCTCTTCACCGATCCAGTGCCGACCTTGCCGTTGTTGTGTGGAGGCCACCTAGGTTGGGCTCCAAAGCAACAACAGACTTCATGGCTGCTGAGTGAGGCTTCCAGTGCTATCATCCCATCCTCCAAGCTCACCTGTAAGTGTTGGAGCATGAGCTAAGCATCACTATCTCTCAGCCAATCATCCCTAGGGAGGCAGTGGAGGTTCAAAAGTAGAGGAAGAAGATAATCCAGGATGTATTTGCTTGTTGTTTTATCAATATAATACTATTATAAAATGGAAGAAAACTTTTCTTTGTCTTTACTTCTCTTTTATGTACTTAGATTGATGACTTGGTTGTCCGATGACATGGGGTAGACAACTATTCAGCATTCGCCTCATACTGGTTTGGGATTTGTGCCAAAGTGCCTTGCCCCTTGATCATGTAGGGCATTGTGCTCTATGCCAACTCCAATCTTTCTACAGATTTAGTGCTAGCATTACCTTGTGAATTTTGGGGCATTTATTACTTCACCAATTGGCACATCTTCCCTCTTGGATGATGCACGATCATTTAATGATGTAGTCCCCAAAATGGCATTTTGTCAAAAGGGGTGTCTGGAACACCTCTTTTCCTAGAGGGCATGATCTTCTGAGATTGTTTGATGTATGCCACCAGACCCTCAGACTAGGAGTTGAAGGGTTGCCATTTCTCTTGGACCTTCTATAAATAGTGGGGAGAAGTCTTGACTTATTGCCAAGGCTCATTTCTAGCCCTAGTGAAGATTCAAAAAGAATGCTGTCGATGTGGTTCCCTACTAGTGCTTGCCATAGTATGGAGTTCTCCCCTTCTCTTCGACGGTCTACAGAGTTCAAAAATGGGCGCAAGAGGCATCAGTTGGTGTCATCACTCCAGTTGTGAGGTCACGAGTGGGGTGGACTGCTGATGTTCAAATTATTCTAATATCAGACTGCTGACATTCTAATCATTCCAACATGGAGTGGTAATGCTTGACAATGAAGCAACCCATGTTAGCTGTTGGTTCCACTGAGAATCTCATGGTAGGTTTAGGGGCCTTCTATGCTTCGGGGCCTTTTGGAAGGCCATAGACCTTTCAGTTGTGCCTGCACCTCCCCCAAGATGTCTTCCTCAAGCTTTCGATTAAGGATTGTTCAGGAGATGGATGAGTCTAGTAGAGCTCATTCTATCCCTATGTTAGATTTTGATACCTCGAAATTCGACCTACAACAAAAAAGTCCATAGCAGCAAAGTCCAAGATGGAGGAGACCCACAGACACAGCCCATAGCCATGCACAGGCCTGCAGGCCCATAGACTCGGCTTGCGGGCACCCAGGCCCACTGGCACCCACGACTCACAGGCATGCACGGCCAACAAGTAGGTGCATGGCCAAAGTGCACAAGCGAATGGGACCTACAGCACATGTGGTTCAAAGTGTAGCCTTAGCATGCGTGGCCCAGGCATGCGAGTAGTGCAGTCTCCCACACGGTCCACCATGCGGTATAGGATACTGCTTCACATGGTCCATGCATGGTGAGTCAGTCCATTATTGCGGTTCATGCATGATATGGTGGTGTTTTGCACGATCAGACGGCTGCAGGTGCATGCAGGCTCGATCAAATGGTCTGAGGGGGTTCTGAGTGAAGTGAATTCAGTCAGGGGTAAAACGATAATTTTAAAACTTTTTCAAAATTACTATTTTACAGCAAAAAATATTAATTAATCTAATTAATTAATATATATTAACTCTACACAAAGATCTAAATATGACATATATAGCATGCATTTAAATTTAAAATTTTCTTATTCTCTACAGTAAATATTTTACTGTTATGTGTTCAGAACACATTACCTTCATGCAGGTAGTCGATCGCTGCAGTCTGATCATCGTCAGAAAGGTCTGATCATTGCAATACAGCCACATAGTATGTCTGGCCTCTGCAAATTATCCACACGAAGCTCCCGATCTGATCGGCTCCTCACGAATGCTAGTTCATCGCAGAATCCTTTCGACAACCGATGCTGATCGAACTCCTTCGATCGATGTTTGCTGACTCTTTGGATGCTCTGAATCATCAACAAAAGTGCTTGAGAGGTTGATGAAGCTCTCCCTAAAGTTTGGTGGGCTCACGACACTCGTAGCTCACCTTCTCACTTTCCAAACCCCAGGCAGAAACCCTAGGGTACTCACTGAAAATCCTGCGCCCACTTTTGTTTCTTTTCTTTTCTTTTCTCTCGAAAGTTTTTGAACTTCCAACTTACGCACAAGGCTTCCTCACACCCACTATTCTCTCTCAAAAAAATTCTATGCACACCCCACCTTCTCTTCTCTTTTAAAACAGTACAAGACGCGTCTTATCCGCATGAGAGGATAAAGATAGGTGGTTGCTCACTTGAATTCAAATCGAATTTGAATTCAAATGCAAACCAACCCATCCTTATCCACTCTGGGTGAGAGAAGAGAGGAGGCATGGGTTCTTTGTGCATGGAGAATTTACATGAGAAACTCTTTTTCATGTAGATTAAATGGCGCACAAGATAAGGTGGGTGGCGCATGGATTAGTTGCCCATTCAAATTCAAACATCCTTTGAATTTGAATGGCCAACAAACCAATCTTTATCTAGATAAATGGTGCACAAGGGAGGGCATGGGAAGGCCTCTGTATGGGAGAAAATTCATGAGAAGTTGTTTCTCATGAATTCAAATGGGCGCAGATAAGTGAGGTGGTACAGGGAGATGAGATCAAAGTGGTTTCAACCTAATTGAGCCAACCTAATCAAAATAGGTTAGGCACAATTAGACTAAGTTAAACCCAACTTAATTAAGCTTAATTAGACTCAATAAAATTCTAATCAAATCAAAAATTGACTAAGCCCAACCCCTGATCAGATCAGGGACCAAACCACCTTGGCGATTAGGTCAACACTTAACCTAATCGGGTCAAATCCAACTGAATCCAATTCAATTAGACTTGATCCAAAAATAATTACTCAATCAAATTAAATTAATTAGTGATCAAATTATTAATTAAATCTCTCATAAATATTGAGTCTAAATTCGATGGGCAATCGGGCATTAGAGTCCATCGATATGAAATTCTGATCAAAAAGTTCCAAACCAGTGGGACTCTTGACCCCGGTACCCAAAATGTGTGGAACTCATGATTAAAAAATTTTGATTCTCAATCATAGAGTTTCAGATATATAGGACTCAAAGTCCACTAGCATTAGGACTCTTCACCAGCCATCAGATCAGATAGGAACCTCTAATGTATGCGACCCTGCAGGTTCGAATCTAAGCTGGTAGCACAGGAACCAATTCCTGTACTAATCGAAGTGATCATGTAGCAATGGTACTCGACATCCGGATAGGTCGAATAGTCACAATCGCAATACTTAGAACCTACATGAATATGGTTATTATATAATTCATCCTTTTGACCCATGTGTTTAGGATGACTCAAGGTTAAACTGTCAACCCTGATTAGATCATTTGAATCGTGCTCAACCCTGATTAGTCCTGTGACTCCTCACTAAGACTACCCTGGCCAAGATTTTGCTAAATTTAAATACGACTGTACACAGCTCCTGAACTGGAGTGGTCAATTCCATCTTGACACACGCACCGATAAGTCAAGTACTTGACTACACCCAGCAGCGTTTCGTCACTGAATTAGAAATTCAGGTAGTCAGTGCCTAAGTGCAGTGAGTTGCTTGCAAGTCACCGTGGCGATCTCAGGTCGGAGGGACAGTTATACCCATATCCCATCGGAGCAAATCTTGACTATAGAAATAGCTCCAGAGTCGGTCACATTCAGTGTAGATGTACCCTTACATCTCACCTGTATGCCATACTAGTGTCTCCACACTCTTTGGTTAGGAGGACAACCAACCCATATGGCACACAATGACCTATACTTGATAAACATTATTGTCCTTGGTAACAACGTATCATTTGATCGCAAACAGGTTTAAGGACTAAACGACAAATCCTCCTTTGTCGAGTCCAAATAGTCCTAAGAACTTCACCACAACACAGGAGTTCATTAAAAGATGAAATAATTTATGATGAAAAATATTAAAATAATTTTTATTTATTTATAATTCATATACTAATATAAGAAAGAGCACAATCGTCAACAGGTTGACGATTGGCTTTGGGACACTATTCCCAACAATCTCCCACTTGGCCTAAAGCCAATCAGTGCAGTATCTAATACCCATCTTCGACTTGAAATCGTCGAACTCTTTCACCGCAATGGCTTTAGTGAATGGGTTGGCCAGGTTCTCCTTCCCGTCGATCTTCTGAAGGTCGACGTCACCTCGATCTATGATTTCTCGGATGAGATGGTAGCGGCACAGAATATGCTTCATCTGCTGGTGTGCCTTCGGTTCCTTTGCCTGAGCAATGGCTCCAGAGCTATCACAGTAGAGCAGAATTGGACCAACAAGAAAGGGTGCTACTCCGAGCTCGGTGATGAATTTTCTTAGCCACACCACTTCTTTGGCAGCATCTGATGCAGCGACATACTCTGCCTCATAAACTGAATCAGCTACTGTGTGCTACTTGAAACTCTTCCAGCAAACAGCCCCACCATTAAGGGTAAAAATAAATCCCGACACACTCTTGTTGTCATCGTGATCAGACTGAAAACTAGAGTCTGTAAATCCTATAAGTCTTAAGTCCGATTCACTATAAACAAGCCACTGGTCTTTAGTATTTCTTAAATACTTCAGGATGATTTTAACAACCTTTCAATGATTTTTTCCTGGATCGGATTAGTATCTACTCACTACCCCTAGTGAGTATGCCACATCTGGTCGTGTATATGTCATGGCATACATGATAGATCTCACTGCCGAAGCATATAGAATTCTACCCATACGCTCTCTCTCTTGAGGTGTTGTCGGATAATTCCTCTTCGAGAGAGAAATTCCATAGCCTATCGGTAGATAGCCTTTCTTGGAATTCTCCATACTAAACCTCTTCAGCATAGTATCAATGTACGTGGACTAGAATAAGCCAAGCAACCTTTTAGATCTATCCCTATAGATCCTCATCCCTAGGATGTAGGAAGCTTCTCTCAGATCCTTCATGAAGAACTGTGACGACAGCCAAATCTTTATTCTTTGTAATGCAGGGATATCATTTTCGATTAAGAGAATGTCATCCACATACAATACAAGAAATACCACTATTGGACCATTAGCCCACTTATAAATGCAGGGCTCTTCTCCGTTCTTAACGAAGCCATACATTTTGATCGTCCTATCGAAACGTATGTTCCAACTGCGGGATGCTTGCTTAAGTCCATAAATGGATCTCTGTAGCCTGCACACTTTAGACTCATCTGTGGATGTGAATCCTTCAGGTTGTATCATATACACCTCTTTGTCTAGCTCTCTGTTTAGGAAAGCTGTCTTCACATCTATCTGCCAGATTTTATAGTCCAGATGGGCAGCTATCGCAAGCATAATCCGAATAGATTTGAGCATTGTCACAGGAGAAAATGTCTCGTCATAGTCTATACCATAACGTTGACGATATCCCTTGGCAACCAGATGGGCTTTATAGGTTTTCACCTTTCCGTCTGCGCCCCTCTTCCTCTTGAAGACCCACTTACACCTTATGGATTTTACTCCTTCGGGTGGGTCAACCAATGTCCACACATCGTTGACCTTCATGGACTCCATTTCGGATTTCATGGCCTCTAGCCATTTCTCAGAGTCAGATCTCTGCATTGCATCCATGTAGGTGATCGGATCCTCATCATTTTTATCAAGTTCGACAGGATCGCCGTTCTGAACCAAGAAACCATAGTATCTGTCCGATTGACGTGGTACTCTACCAGACCGTCTTAAGGGTGCAGGAACAATGGGCTCCGGATCTGATCTAACCAAATTCGGTTCAGGTTCAGCAACTTGTGTCAGTTTTTTCACCTGTCGAACTTTCTTAAGTTCGACCTTAGAGGCAACAGTCCCTTCACCAAGGAACTCTTTTTTCAAAAAGATTACCTTAAGACTGACAAACACCTTTTGCTCATCAGCTAGAGAGAAATAATATCCTTTGGTCTCTTTTGGATATCCTATAAAATAACACTTGTCAGACCTAGGTCCAAGCTTGTCCGTAATTAAACGTTTAACATAAGCCGGACACCCCCAAACCCTATGGTACGAGAGTACTGACTTACGTCCTATTCATATCTCATATGGCGTTTTGGTTACAGACTTACTCGGAACCCTATTTAGAAGGTAACAAGCTGATTCGAGCGCATATCCCCAGAGGAAGATCGACAGACCAGCAAACTCCATCATGGATCGAACCATGTCCAATAAGGTCCGATTCCTCCTTTCAGACACACCATTATGCTGTGGTGTTCCAGGAAGAGTCCACTGAGAGAGAATCCCATTCTCTCCAAGATATGTCAGAAACTCATTGGAAAGATATTCATCTTCTCGATCAGATTGAAGAGTTTTAATACACTTCTCAGTTTATTTTTCTACCTCATTTTGGAATAGTTTGAACATTTCAAATGACTCCGACTTATGCTTCATTAAGTAGACATACCCATATGTCGATAGATCGTCTGTGAAGGTTATGAAGTAGAAATATCCACCTCTTGCACTTGAGCTCATGGGTCCACATACATCAGAATGTATCAGACCCAAGAGTTCACTGGCTCGCTCACCTTTTTCAGTAAAAGGTGACTTGGTCATCTTCTCAAGAAGACAGGACTCACAGGTTGAAAGTGATTCACAATCACCAACTTCAAGAATTTCTTCTTAAGCCAACCTGTTTATCCTGTTCTTATTGATATGACCTAGCCTACAGTGCCAAAGGTAGACTTCTGACACATTATCCATTCTAGGGTATTTACCAGAGGTTTGAACCACATTAACAGGCTGTGATAATAAGTAAATTTTATTATTTATTTATCCAACAAATATTGTAACACCATTCAAAATAATATTATAAATATTTTTTTTTATTAAAAATTTATAACTGTTCATGGCCAAAAGGCCTACAGAAATAATATTTAATAAAAACTTGGATAATAGTGACATTCACTCAGAATTACATTACGAAAATTGATTACAAGGTTCATGATTCCTAAAGCTAGAACTGAAACTTTGCTTCCATCTCCAACATTCAGGAACCTCTCGCCTTCATCAAATCTCCTACTGACCTACAGACCTGACATCGAATTACAGATATGATAAGGGCTTCCAATATCCAATACCCAGGCAGTAGTATCACAAATGTAAAAGTTGCAAGGTGTTATCATATAATTACCTTGCTTCTTCTTTGGCCTGTTCGGGTCCAGAGAGGCAATGTATAGAGGACAGTTCCTCTTTCAGTGCCCCTGCTTCTTGCAAAAGAAGCACTCCGTCTGGCTCTGGTCGGGTTTGCACTTCTTGGTCTGACCCTGTGCAGACGTTCCAGCATGCGGCTGCACCTTCTTATAATTTTTCTTCTTCTTGTTCTTCTTCCCTTTATTAAAGGGTCGACGACCAGAAGAAGACCCTCCCATAATATTCACTGACTTCTTATGGAGCTGGTGAACCTTCTCAAAGTTC
Organism: Elaeis guineensis; assembly: GCF_000442705.2. Lineage (NCBI taxonomy): Eukaryota > Viridiplantae > Streptophyta > Magnoliopsida > Arecales > Arecaceae > Elaeis > Elaeis guineensis. Next base: position 28,641,654 of record NC_025999.2, on the reverse strand, counting down.
TGCAGCAACCCCAATAAGCCATGGTAGTTCACTGCAGGCTTTGTCATCCAAAAATGAGTAAGGAAGGGGAGGAAGGATTTGGGCAAAGAATTAAGGATCGCATCCTTAGCAAGCTGCTCGTGCAAGGAAAAGCCTAGTTTACTTAGGCGCTCAATCATTTCGATCATATACAGTACATGATCTATGACTAAGGCCCCATCCCTCATCCGAGCATTGAAAATGGCACAACTAATTTTGTGCCTTTCAACGTCGTCAAGCGTGCCAAAGGAGTCATTCAACATTTGAAGCATCTCCTGTGGCTGGACATTCTCGAACCTATGGCTGAACTCATCATTCATTGTCGTCAGCATTATGCACTGAATGGTGGTGTGGTCGTTGAGCCACTTCTGATAAGTATCTCAGATCGTCCCTCTAGTATTCGGGGCTGGCTCCTAAGGTGCCAGATCCATTACTACATAAAGGATCCATTCATGCTCAAAAATGATTTTCAATTTTTGATACCAGCTATCGAAATTAGGTCCCATGAGCTTGTCATTATCTAATAATGACCGGAGCGACAGGGTAGTGGCCATAGCTACATAAAGAAAAACCAAACCATTATTAGTACATAAATTATTAATACTAAAGACTTGGACTTTAGTTTAAAGTTTCTCTCAGTATTTTTACAAACTGGTAGCCTCAACCTCTAATTCGAGGAATTACTTTAATTCCTTAGTGGGTACTAGAATCCACACAGACCACACACGAGCCCAACTTTGGTTGGTCAACCCATGTGCATCTATGGGTAGGTTCATAACCAGTTGTTTCTCTAAACAACTTCTAGTAATAGATTTTGCCCCAGAACCTAATCAGTAGGCTTTGGCCTCCACTGAAAAGATCTGGTTAGGTCCAACCATTAACATGACTTAATTTGGTGAATCGGACCAATAAATGATCAGGCCCGACTTTGGCCGGCCAACCTAACCACCATCAGAAAGACTCAACCAAATGATCATATTATGAATGATAATTCCATTAGTCAATAAGCACCAGGCCTTTGGGCCTCTAGTGATTATTAAACTAATAGACTCATTATCACTCACTTAATGGGAGGTTATGACTTAGTTATCAGTATAACTTAATCATTTTTAGGGACTTAATAATTTTTGAAGATTTTATTAAAGGATAGAAAAGAAAAAATTAACCAGCCAATTTCAATCCTTCCACTGACTTCACCAAGTCAGATTAAAAAAGATTTAATTAAAGCTGGCGTTAGGAGCACCTAAATCAGTCACACTGATTTACCTAATGACATGAGTGAGTCCTAATCACCAAGTGATCTAATCAAAACCTAACTCATCAGGTTGGCCAGGTAAGTGAGATCAGTGGTGAGGATATGCCATTAACTCGTCAGAGATTGAATCAATGCGAGTAGCTCCCACTTAAAAACCACTGGTCAGACTGCCGAACTTACCTTAGACACTAACCGGTTCATTAATTTTAATTTGATCAACTTAGTAAATAGGGTTCCACCGTATAGCCATGAATTAAGTCCATCTTGATCTAGTTAAAGACATGGACCCATTCAACTACAACTATTGGAGTTGAGTCTAGAGTATCCTTGACCTAATCTAATTCAACTTTTGATTAGATTTGATCAATTACTCTAATTTAGTCTATTTCTTTAAGCTAACCTTAGGTCTAACCTAATTATGGACCTAATCCATCTAACCCATTGATCCACAAGTTTATGCAATTATCTTAGGTCTTAATTTATAATTCTAGACCAATTAGACAACACTTAATTCTTTTAATTAAGTATTTGGACTGATGGGTCAGGGTTTGATATTTCGAAAATAATTTTTAAATTTCAAAGGTTTTATTTTTTGTTCACCAAATGTGTTGACTCATTTCACAAACTGATCAGCACATTTCATAAACAGTAATCCTATTGCTAATTACATAACAGAAAATAACTCAATCAAAATAAATCATGAATATTCCTTTAGATCTAATCTAACACATTCATGATAAATTTTATAATTAAATCTTTACAATAAAATCTTTTCGCTGCTTTGTCTGCATGGGATATAATCGCATCGGCACCCCTACCACCATAGGAGAACCCCATCGAATGGGAGGAGAGGGCCTTTAAACCCTTCTTTTCTCCTATGACCAGATGACCATGACAACCAACCCAATTAGACTACTTGCTACTTGGATCAAGTATATCTAAATATATCAATTTCAAAATTTCAATTTCAAATTTTAAATTTTAAATTTTGAATTTCAAATTTCAAATTTTAAATTTTTGAATTTCAAATTTTGAATTTCAAATTTAAAATTTTAAATAAATTTTAAATTTTAAATTTTAAATAAATTTTAAATTTTAAATAAATTTTAAATAAATTTTAAATTTCAAATTTCAAATTTTGAATTTTAAATTTTTGAATTTTGAATTTCGAATTTCAAATTTCAAAATTCTAATTTTGAATTTTGAATTTCAAATTTTTGAATTTTGAATTTTGAACAAATTTCAAAATTTAAATTTTAAATTTTAAATTTCAAATTTTAAATTTTAAATTTAAACTTTTAGATTACTACTTAATCTATGCATGCAAATGTATATTATATTTTAAAATCCACTCTGATACCATTTGAAGTGAATTCAGTACAGGGGTAAAACGATAATTTTAAATTTTTTTTAAAATTACTATTTTACAGTGAAAATATTAATTAATCTAATTAATTAATATGTATTAACCCTACATAAGGATCTAAATATAATATATATAGCATGCATTTAAATTTAAAATTTTAAATTCTCTACAGTAAATATTTTACTGTTATGTGTTCAGAACACATTACCTTCGTGCAGGTAGTCGATTGCTGCAGTCTGATCACTGTCGGAAAGATCTGATCATTACAATATAGTCACACAGTATGTCTGACCTCTATGGATCATCCACACGAAGCTCTCAATTTGATCGGCTCCTCACGAATGCTAGTTCGTCGCAGAACTCTTTCGACGGTCGATGCTGATCGAACTTCTTCGATCGATGTCTACCAACTCTTTAAATACTCTAAATCATTAGCAAAAGTGCTTGAGAGGTTGATGAAGCTCTCTCTAAAGTTTGGTGGGCTCACGATACTCGTAGCTCACCTTCTCACTTTTCGAACCCCGGGCAGAAACCCTAGGGTACTCACTGAAAACCCTATGCCCACTTTTGTTTCTTTTCTTTTCTTTTTTTCAGAAGTTTTTGAACTTCTAACTCACACACAAGGCTTCCTCACACCCACTATTCTCTCTCAAAAAAATTCTACGCACGCCCCACCTTCTCTTCTCTTTTAAAACAGTGCAAGATGTGTCTTATCCGTGTGAGAGGATAAAGATAGGTGGTTGCTCACTTGAATTCAAATTAAATTTGAATTCAAATGCAAACCAACCCATCCTTATCCACTCTGGGCAAGAGAAGAGAGGAGGTGTGGGTTCTTTGTGCGTGGAGAATTTACATGAGAAACTCTTTCTCATGTAGATTAAATGGCGCACAAGATAAGGTGGGTGGCGCATGGATTAGTTGCCCATTCAAATTCAAACATCCTTTGAATTTGAATGGCCAACAAACCAATCTTTATCCAAATAAATGGTGCACAAGGGAGGGCGTGGGAACGCTTCTGCATGGGAGAAAATTAATGAGAATTTGTTTCTCGTGAATTCAAATGGGCGCAGATAAGTGAGGTGGCGCAGGGAGATGAGGTCAAAGTGGTTTCAACCTAATTAAGCCAACCTAATCAAAATAAGTTAGGCACAATTAGACTAAGTTAAACCTAAATTAATTAGGCTTAATTAGGCTCAATAAAATCTTAATAAAATCAAAAATTGACTAAGCCAAATCTCTGATCAGATCAGGGACCAAACCACCTTGGCGATTAGGTTAACACTTCACCTAATCAGATCAAACCCAACTGAATCCAATTCAATTGGACTTGATCCAAAAATAATTACTCAATCAAATTGAGTTAATTAGTGATCAAATCACTAATTAAATCTCTCATAAATACTGAGTCCAAATCCGATGGGCAATCGGGCATCAGAGTCCATCGATATGAAACCCTGATCAAAAAGTCCCAAACCAGTGGGACTCTTGACCCCGGTACCCAAAATGTGTGGAACTCATGATTAGAGAATTTTGATTCTCGATCATAGAGTTTCATACATGTAGGACTCAAAGTCCACGAGTATTAGGACTCTTCACCAGCCATCAGATCAGATAGGAACCTCTAATATGTGTGACCCCACAGGTTCGAACCTAAGCCGGTAGCACAGGAACCAATTCCTGTACTAATCAAAGTGACCATCTAGCAATGGTACCCGATGTTCGGATAGGTTGAATAGTCGCAATCGCAATACTCAGAACCTACATGAATATGGTTATTGTATAATTCATCTTTTTGACCCTTGTGTTTAGGACGACTCAGGGTTAAACTGTCAACCCTGATTAGATCATTCGAATCATGCTCAACTCAATCAGTCCTGTGACTCCTCACTAGGACTACCCTGGCCAAGATTTTGCTAAATTAAAATACGACTGTACATAGCTCCTGAACTAGAGTGGTCAATCCCATCTTGACACACGCACTGATAAGTCAAGTACTTGACTACACCCAGCAGCCTTCCGTCACTGAATTAGAAATTCAGATAGTCCAGTGCCTAAGTGCAGTGAGTTGCTTGTAAGTCACCATGGCAGTCTCAGATCGGAGGGACAGTTATACCCATATCCCATCGAAGCAAATCTTGATAGTAGAAATAGCTCCGGAGTCAGTCACGTTCAGTGCAGATGTACCCTTATATCTCACCTGTATGTCATACCAGTGTCTCCACACTCCTTGGTTAAGAGGACAACCAACCCATAAGGCACACAACGACCTATACTTGATAAACGTTGTTGTCCTTGGTAACAATGTATCATTTGGTCGCGAACAGATTTAAGGACTAAACGACAAATCCTCCTTTATCGAGTCTAAATAGTCCTAAGGACTTCACCACAACACAGGAGTTCATTAGAAGATGAAACAATTTGTGATGAAAAATATCAAAATAATTTTTATTTATTTATAATTCATATACTAATACAAGAAAGAGCACAATCATCAATGGGCTGACGATTGGCTTTGGGACACTATTCCCAACACTGAGTCCTAATAGGAGTTGGTTTTAAGATTTTTTAAGGAGTTCGACAAACTATGGGTAGGTTTGTAGTGGCTTGGCATGAGCAGAGGACTAGAGAGCAAGCCTGAGGAGTTTAGGTAGCACCAGAGTATCTCCTTAGGAGGATTTGAGAGCATTGTAAGGGTTTCTTTTGTGCTTCTTGTTGAGAGAAAGATTGATGTATGAGAGTTGAGAGGGTGTGATCTCCTCTCATATTTATTCTTTCTTTCATAGTGAAGCTTGCATGTCCTATGAAGATAAGTCTTGGACTGATCGACGTATTTGATTGTGTCTTTATACATCTCTCTTTTTCTTTTCTATTGCAGTATCGATATTGTCACTAATAATTGCGATCATGGGCACAGGATCCGTATTCCACACTTGTGAGGGATCCTCCCAGCACCCCAAAAGCCCTTGGCTTGGCCCGACAAGGATGTCTCTTCGAGGTCAGATGTGGGGGGTTCGGCATCCCAGTGTCCTTGTACTTCAAGTCCACACATTCTATAATTGAGTTCTTGAGTCAGAGTCTTGTAATTCTAAGCTTCAAAGAAATAAAGAAAAAATCTACCTCAATTTCTCTTTATTTTGCTGTGGATGAATGCTTCTATAATATTGCAATCTGAGAGGTTGCTTCCCCGCAGGTTTTTCCACCTTGTCAAGCTTCTTTTGAGGACTCACCTTTCTTGGGTCAGTGAGGAGCTTATGAAGGCTTGGTGGTATGAAGTTGAAGGCTCTACCCTCCTACAAGTTCTCAAGCTTGGAGGAGCAAACTTTTGATCATTTGAGGCTTGAAAATCGAGGCTTCTGCTCTCCCTTGAGCGTTCGGACTCGAAGGGGGAAGAACCCTCGATTGGTTGAGGTTGATGTTCTATCTCTCTTTGGGCTTTGCAGGCTTGGGGAAGAAGATCTTTGGAGGCTCAGTTGTCCTTTGCTTTAGATTTTGGGAAGTATTGGAGTCAAAGTATGTTGCAATCTCTGAAGCTTGAGGCAGACAAGTATGGTGTTCTAGCCTGGGGCACACCACTTACCTAAGACTTTCTTGAGGTTCTTCAGCCTACGGGGGCTTATTCCTACCTAAGGCTTGAAGTCTTCTACCTTAGAGGCAAAATAATCAAGATTTTTAGGCATGATAACCCCACCTGAGATGTGTTGACTCACCCAAGGCTTCCAAGAGGTGTGGTGGCCTAGCCTTAGACATGAAGCTTTCTTAGGATTTTCCTGAGGTTTTCAACCAATGTGGGCTTACTCTTACATGAGGCTCGAAGTCTTCTACCTTAATAAGTTTCAAGCATGATGACCCAGTCTAGGGCATGTTGGCTCACCCAGGGCTTCCAAAAGGTGCAGTGGCTTGACCTGAGGTATGAAGCTTCCTCAGGATTTTCTTAAAATTTTTCAGTTGATGTGGGCTTACTCTTACCTAAGGCTCAAAGTCTTCTATCTTAGGAGGGAAGACAGTCATGATTTAAGGCATGATGACCTCACCTGGGATGTGTTGGCTCACTTAGGGCTTCCAAGAGGCATGGTGGCCAGCCTAGCTTGAGGTTTTACTTCTCTGGGTTGATGTCCTCGATAACATTTCTTTTGGTATAGAAAAATTAGAGATTTATTACAGAGTCAGCTTTTACGATGTAAATCTTACTAGTAGTAAGGTCGGAGATTTGTAGAATTTCAGGTTCAGGATAGTGGTATCCCATCTAACTGCTCCAAATGATAGATTCTGATGTGTATTATCTTGATAACACAATGCGGTCCTTCCCAATTAGGTGAGAGCTTTTCTTGTTTAGTGGGTTGGTTGACCTCATTCCTCTTGTGTACTAGGTCTCTAGATCAGAAATGCTTCTCTTTTACTTTGGTATTGTAGTAGCGTGTGATGTGTTGTCGATACATCACCATTTAGACCCATGCCTTCTCCCAAACTTCTAAAAGATCTAGGTTTGTCCATAAATCTTCTGAATTCCTTTACATGTTCAAGGTCTCTACCTAATATGAGGGTAGGTCTATCTCCACAAGGATAACTTCCTCAATTCCAAAGATGAGGTTGAATGGTCTTTCACCTATCAGAAGCCGGTGTGTAGTGTGGTAGGCCCAAAGAATACTATATAGTTTGTCCACTCATAGTCTCTTAGCATTGTCCAGCCATCCTCAAGCTTTGGAGGATGGGCTTATTGGTTACTTCAGCTTTTTTGTTAGGCAGGGGTATGCGATGGAGGTGAAGCAATGGTTGATGTAGAGCTCTTGATAAAACTCGCAGAAGGAAGCATTGTCAAACTATCGGTCTTTGTCAGTTATGATAATCTGAAGTGATGGATAATATTTTTTTTAGGTGAAGTTGCAGATGTTCTTTTTAGTGATTCAGATGAGTGGTTTAGCTTCGATCCACTTAGTGAAGTAGTCAATTATCATTATGAGAAACTTTCTTTACCCAATGGCTTATGAAAAAGGATGAAAGATATCGATCCTCCACTGAGTTAATAGTTAGGGAGAACTAATTGAAGAGAGGAGAACCACTGGCAGATGTTGAATGCTTGAGTGCCGCTTATCAGAGATCTGATATTACTTATTATAGTAGAAAAAAAGAAGAAATAAAAGAGACACATAATCAAATATGTGGATCAGCCCAAGGCTTACCTCTATGGGGCATGCAAGATTCACAATAAGAAAAAAAATAAGTACAAGAGGAGATCACACCCTCTCAACTCTCATACACAAATCTCTCTCATCGAGAAATACTCATCCTCACAAAAGCTCTCACAAAATCTCTTTAGGAGACCCTCTCACAGGCATGCCAAGCCAGGGTCCTCAATACCCATGGATGCTTTCTGTGATGCTCTCAGTCGCTACATCATGCTACAGCCTCTGTCCTTACACTCATGGCTACTTCCATGATCATTCTGGGATTCTCTCGATTGGTCTACCTACTGCTCATGTCAAGCCACTTCTTAGTTACTTCTGTTGATCCCCTAGACACTCTCAGCCACTCACGATCTCTCTCAGATCCATGCTAAGAGGTGCTTAGATGTGTTCTGATCTCCACAGGCTGTTAGGCCTCCTTTATAGAGCCAGAAACCCAATTTAGATTGAAATCCTCCTTTCAAAAGGACTCAACACCCTTTTTGACTGTTGGATATTCCTCATAAAGCCTCTTGAGCCATTCGATCGCACTTGATCATGCCTGCGCACATTGCTTGTCATCCAATCGCGATCGCGAACCCTTCTGGAGACTTTCGTGCACTATAATTTTTTATGTGTAGACCGTGGTGGTTGATGATAGACACATGGACTGCGATGTTTCCCATGGTCCACCATAGACCATGTCACCTATTCGCACACAGGGCTGCACCGCATGCCGCATCCCACATGCCTAGACCATGTGCCCACACGCATCTTGTGCCGCACGCCTGCCTGGGCCTAGCACCTGCATGTCCATGCATTGGCCTAGCATGCAGCAGGCCCCGCTGGGCCATGCACGCTACAGGCCACGCACCTAGCCATGCACATTGCAGCTGGTCGGGCTGCATGCTGCAGGCCCCTCGAGCCATGCACTGCAGGCCTTCAAGCCATATTTTCAGGCTCCTCGCATCTGGGTTTTTTTGTATCTGAGCTTCTCTCCTACTATAGATCAAATTCATGGTGTCAAATTTCAACAATCTCCATCTCAACTCGACATTCGACCTCTATCTGACTTTGAAAGCTTTTGGATCTTCTCGCCCTATGTCCTAGGGCATACGCCTGCTACTCATGGATGGACAAACATAGGAGTCAAGCCAGGTCACTCGATTTCATCTCCATCCTGCATGATCTGAGATCTGCTTGGGATAGCCTCTTGGCGATATCGCATATCATCCTTCTAAGTTTCTCATCTCATGCCCGATTCATCTCTACCTAGAGCTCCACCTCACACTGGGCTCCCACTAGTATCCTCCATGATAGATGGCTTCTCTTTGTACAAAAGAGTATCGATCAATCCTTCACGATTGATCTCCACTTTGATTGCACCTGATATCTCCATATTCTTCAATCTTGATCAATACTATCACAACTTGCACTCTGGTATCATCCGGCTCTGATACCAATTGCACACTCCGATACCAACATGGCTCTAATACCACTTATCGAATATCTGGTACCACTTGCTGCAGTAGAAAGAAAGAAAAAATAAAAGAGACGGATAATCAAATATGTGGATCAGCCTAAGGCTTATCTCCACGGAGCATGCAAGCTTCACTATAAGAAAAAAAATAAGTATAAGAGGAGATCATACTCTCTTAACTCTCATACACAAACCTCTCTCGACAAGAAGTACTCATCCTCACAAAAGCTCTCACAAAATCTCTGAAGGAGATTCTCTAATAGGTTGCCAAGCCAAGATCCTCGATGCTCCTGGATGCTTCCTATAATGCTCTCAGCCGCTACATCAGGCCACAACCTTTGTCTCTATACTCACAGCCACTCCTATGACCGTTTCAGGACACTCTCGACTGGTTTACCTACTACTCATGCCAAGCCACTCCTCAGTCATTGCTATTGATGCCCTAGACGTTCTCAGCCGCTCACGATCAATCTCTCTCAGACCCTCATTGAGAGGTGCTGAGATGCTCTCTGATCTCTACAGGCTATCAGGCCTCCTCTATAGAGCTAGAAATTCAATCTGGATCGAAATTCTCCCTTCAAAAGCACTCAACAGCCTTTCTGATCGTTGAATCTTCACTGCAGAGCCTCCTGAGCCATCCAATCGTGTCTGATCATGCCCACGCATGTTGCCCACCATCCAATCGTGATTGCGAGCCCTCCTGGCTACTAGATCATGCAAAAGACTTCTATGCATCATAATTTTTTGCATGTAGATCGTGGCAGTCCACGATGGATGCATAGTCCGCAGTGGTCCCTGGTGGATGCATGGACCGTGATTTTTCCCATGGTCCGTCGTGGACCGCATCACCTATTTGGGCACAGGGCCGTGTTGCATGGCATGCGCTTGGATCGCATGCCTGCCTGGGCCCAATGCCTATGTGCCTGCATGGAACGCATGTCCGTGCGCCCATGTGCTGGCCCAGCACGCAGCAGGCCCTACTGGACTGTGTGTGTTGTAGGCCGTGCACATGGGCCACATGAGCTGTAGCTGGCCTGGGCCATGCACTACAAGCCCCTCGAGCCATGCACTGCAACCCCCCGAGCTGGTGCTGGAAGCCTTTCGGGCCGTGCGCTGCTGGCCTGGGCCACATTTTTAGACTTCTCACATCTGGGTTTCTCTGCATGTGGGCTTCTCTCCTGCTGTGGGTAAAATTCTAGATGCTAAATTCCAACATCGCTAGTACTGATCGCAGCACTTCATGAACTCGATAGCATCTTCATGAATATTAGGCTAGTAGTACCCTTGCTATACAACCTTGTAGGCTAAGACCCTATCTCCCCAGTGATTACTATAGATGCCTTCATGGGCCTCCCACAAGGCATATTCTGACTCAGAGGATTAGAGACAATGAAGGAGGGGCATGAAGTAGGATCGCCTATAGACTTTTTCCTCGAGCATCATGTATTGCAGGAACTTAACTTGGATCCCTTGAGCTTTGGCTCGGTCCTCTAGTAATGACCCCTCTTGCAAGTACCTAATTAGTAGGTCTTATCCAACTGGGCTCGATGTTAGGCTTTTTGAGGATCTCTAAGTAGGTTGCCTTTCAGATGTTGGCAAACTCTAAGGTTGCCAGTTTTCATAGCACATCCACCTGGGCATTCTCCATCCTAGGGATCTATAAAATTTTGAATTTGTCGAAAGAAGAGATGATCTCTCATATTTTCTACAGGTATTTCTCCATGGAGAGTGACTTGCTTCATATTCTTCTCGAACTTGACGAACCATTGGTTGAGAGTCATTGAAGGCTTGGAGATGTGGGATCTTGAGCTCCCGAGCAGGTCTTAACCTGGCTTGGAGTGCTTTGTATTCCACCTCATTATTTGAGGTTTTAAAATTGAAATAGAGAGCTTGCTCCATTACGATACCGTCAGGTCTAGTGAGAATCAATCCGGCCCTAGCCCCTCTAGTGTTAGATGATCCCTCAATCTATAGCATCTATAGGACTGCAAGCACTGAGGCAAAAGATTTTGAAGGGAACTTGATTTTTTTAGAAGTGTATACTCTATGAGAAAATCAACCAGAACTTGGGCTTTGATGGATGGTCGGGGTCGATAGTTAATGTCAAATTCTTTGAGCTCCATAGCCCACTGGGTCAATCTTCCTGAAACATCGAGCTTCTACAAGACTTGCCTTAGAGATTGATCAGTCAGCATGGTGATGGAGTATGCTTGAAATTAGGGTCAGAGACTTTACACCAAGATCACTAAAGCATAGACGATCTTCTCCACCTTAGGATATCTAATCTCTGCACCCTACTTGCATAGTAGATAGGTTTTTGCACTCCCTCTACCTCCCGAACGAAAATCAAGCTTATGGCTATGGGGTAGATGGCGAGGTATAGAAACAACATCTCTCTAGCAGAGGTCTGGTCAGGAATGGGGCCAAAACAAGGCACTCTTGAAGCTGATCGAGGGTGGTCTGGCACTCTACTAACCATTGAAAATTCTTGATCTGCTTAAGAGCCTAGAAGAATGGGAGGCACATCTCTATCGACCTCGCCATGAATTTATTTAGTGTAGCGACTTGTCTCATGAGGTATTGTATTTCTTTCTGAGTCCTCGCAGGTGACATCTCCTTGACGGCCTAGATTTTCACCGAGCTTTCTTTGATTCCACGGTGGGTGACTATGAAACTAAGGAACTTCCCCAAGGCTACCACACTTGCTTGAGTTAAGCCTCATGTGATAGTTCCTTAGGGTTTGGAAGGTTTTCTTGAGGTTTGAAATATGCTGCTCTACTTGGTGGCTTTTCACCACCATGTCATCCATGTAGACCTCCATATTGCAATCAATCTAATCTTTGAAGATCTTGTTGATGAGGCACTGGTAGGTGTTACCAGTATTCTTCAAATCGAAAGGCATAACTTTGCAGTAGTATAGCCCCTATTCTATGATGAGGATGTCTTTGATCTTCTCATCCTTGAGTGCCATCTAGATTTGATTATGTCCAAAGAAGGTGTCTATGAAGCTAAGCATGTAGTACCCTGTGGTGGCATCGATGAGCTGATCTATCTTGAATAAAGAAAAATTATCTTTTGGATAAACTTTATTTAAATTAGTGAAGTTGATACATACCCGTCACTTGTCATTCACTTTCTTGATGAGGACCATGTTCGCCAGCCACTTAGGATAATCCACCTCATGAATGAAAACCAACAACCAGGAGCTTGTCCACCTCATAGTTAATGGCTTGTTGGCACTCAAAGGTGAAACTCCACTTCTTCTGCCGTATAGGTCAATGCAATAGGTCAACATGTAGATGGGGCACCATGACCTCAGGATTGACCCCAGGCATGTCTTCAACTGACGATGTGAAGATGATGGTGTTGGCTCATAAGAAGTCTAGGAGCCTTGGCATGGGACACTTCATCCTGCTTTGATCCAATCGAACCATCTTACTTGGGTCCGATTCATGCATGGGGACCGAAATGAGTTGCTCGGTCAGCTTTCTATGCTGTCGCCTTCCTTCATCACCAATGTTGAACCCTTTAATTTGCAAGGCTTCCTTGGGATTCTTCCCTTTAGGGGAGGCAACATAGTAATGCTTGACTAGGGCCTGATCATCCCAGAGTTTGCCTACACCATGGGTGATAGAAAACTTGACCAGCAAGTAGTAAGTTGAAGTGATGGCTTAGAGGGCATTTAGGCTAGGCCTTTTGAGAATTGTATCATAAGTCGAGGCAACCTTCACAGCTAGAAAGTCAATCATGATCGTGGCTTTTCTCGGGGCTTGGTCTGCAATCACGGGCAAGGCCACAACACCTCTGACAAGGATAGATCTCTTGAGAAACTAACTAAAGGATAGTTGATCTTTTGGAATTGATTCACAAGTAGATTCATCTTATAAAAAGCATCATAGAATAAGATGTCTGCAGAGCTTCTATTATCTACTAAAATTTTTTTTATATCATAATTTACAATAGTTATGGAAACAACTATAGTATTATTATAAGGGGTCTGGATGCCTCCAGCATCGATGTCCGAAAAGGAGATAATGTCATCCGACCTCTGCTGCTTTGGTGGAGGGGCCCTAGCTTGGGTCATATGGGTATAGGCCTTCCTTGTAGATGAGCTCTCACCTCTAGTTGTAGGTCCACTAGTGATGGTGTGGATGACCTTGATGATGGGTCAGCCATCAACCGAAGGCTCGAGCGCAGGTTGAGACTCATAGCTCAAGGGCTCGACATCCTTTGGATGATTGACAAAGTTTCATAGGTAGTCTCACTGGTTGAGGGCCTCTATCACCCTCTTAAGGTAGTAGCAATCTTCTGTCATGACTGTAATTTTTATGGAAATGACAATACTTCGATTGGTCAGTCGAGATTGAGTTCACTGGCTCATCTTCTCAAGCCATTAGAGGATGTCCCAGTTCTTTATTTCTATCAGAATTTGCATTAATTTGGGATGTATTTAAAGATGTGAATTCCTTGAGTTGCTGAGGTCTCCGAGAGCAATGAGTGGCTTCCTATCGGGCTTCTACTTTTTTGATTAGGGAGTTGTGTGATCCTCCCTAGCCTTCTTCTAGTCTGACTTCTTTCTTTGCTCACTACAACAAAAATGACTATTAGTGATATTTTTAAGTACCGCTATAGATCAGAAAAAATATCGTAAATATCTTTAGCAGTATTTTTATAGCATTTTCTTATGTGCTATCTTAAGATTGTGTCGGTATTTAATTATCGATATTTTTAAGAAATATCAATAAAAATTTTTATTTTAATGAAATATGTAAGTGTCTTTAAATTTTTAATGCAAATATTTTTTATATATCGATAAAATTTATCAAAAAATAAATTAAAATTAATACAAAAGTAGGATTTGAACCAATAATCTTTTATTTGAATAACAAACTCTTAACAACCAACCTATAACTTATACTATTAATATATGAGTATAGTTTATTTAACTTATTAACATACATTCACGTTATTAAATAAGTAATATTAAGAATATATATGTATAATAATATATTTTATGAGATCGATATAATTAAATCAAACTCTATATAAAATTAATAATTTAAAATTTAGTGATAATTTTTTTAAAATCTTATAAATTAGGATATTATTTATCGACATATTTATTAATATCATAAAATATAAATTTATAATGGTATTTATAATAAAATATTATAAAATATAAATTTATAATGATATTTATAATAAAATATCATAAAATATAATTTCATAGTGATATTTATGATAAAATATTATTAATAAAAAAATATTTATTGAAAGATAGCAGTATTTTTATCAAAATGTAGTAAAAAATATTAGCCATATATAACAAGAAATACCATAAGTAATTTGCTACTAAAAATTATTTTTGTTGTAGTGGCTTCTCCACCATCTCTTTTTCGTCGGTGATGTATTTATCAGCTCGAGTGAGGAGTTCGAAGAAGTCACGAAGAAACATTTTGAGAGGGAGAAGCAGAAACTTGTTGTCTGCAGCCCTTTCTTAAGGGCCAACTGTTGGGTAGATGTCTGATCAGGACACCACCTCTCAAGATCTTTTCGGTACTGCACGATACAGTAGAAAAAAAAAATAATCAAAATATGTGGATCAGACACAAAAGGACTCGCCTCCACGGGGCATGCAAACTTCACTATGAAAAAAATTTACAAGAGGAGATCTCACCCTCAACCTTCATACACCCAATTTCTCTCTTATAGAAAGTTCTCCTCACAAAAGCTCTCTCTTTTGGAAGACCCTCCTGAAACCCTAAAGCGATCGCTGTCCAAGAGTCCTGCTCCTTCTCTCCATGGCATCCACACGTCACCTCCTTCATGGCTTCTCTACTTTTCTGCAGCTGATAGAGCCGTCTGTGAGAAATACTATTCACAGATGCTCACAGGCGGTGAAAACCAAACCACATGCCTGTTTCACTTGATCAGGGCCTTTTATAAGGCTTAAACCAATTAGATTAGGTTTAACACTCTTAATCAAGCCCAAAATCCTTCCCAAGCCATTGGATCATCACGGCAAGCCACCAGAGCTGTTCGATCATGATCGATCCATGGAATAGTGCCATGGACCATGCGAAACGTATGGAAAATGCCCATGCGATGGGTCATGGACCACCCGATCCACAGTGGACCGAGGTATAGGCCCCAGGCACAGCGCCTGGGCCTGGGCCGGGCCGCACCCTGCATGCTTGGCCCGCATGCTGTCGTGCACTGGGTGACATCCCGCCTCCTGCGGCTGCATCGCCGTCACTCCGTCGGCCTGCTGCCGGCCACCGACAATCCTCCATCGCTTCGGGTTTCGTGCAAGCTTCAAAAGCATATATCTCGGCCATTCGGACTCTGTTTGAGGTGTTCTTGGTCTCATTGGACTCTGCTTTTCATCGCAAATCTCACTGTGGGCTCAATGTGAACCAAATTGCGAGGTATCAAATTTTAACAATCTCCTCTTTGACTCGATATTCGACCTCCTCCTAACTTTGAGAGCTTCTGGATCTCTTTGCCCCCATGCCCTGGGGCAATCGCCTACTGATCGTGGATGAAAAAATATGAGAGTCAAGCCAGGCCGCTTGATCCCATCTCCATCGTATGCTGTCCTTCTCCTAACCTGAGACCTACTCGGGACATCATCCTACGGCATTAAGAATCTCACCTTGCGACATCATCTCTCATCCTCCCGAGTCTTCTATTTCGTGTCTGATCCACCTCCACCTAGAGCTCCACCTCGGTCTGGGCTCCACCTGACTCCTGAAGCTCCACCTCATATTGAGCTCCCTGTCAGGTAATAATATCCTCTGCTCTCCTTCTTTCCCTCCAGTACAATCCTATCACCGCATAGCACTCTCAGGATTCCTCCACTAGCTATCGTCTTGTAGCCTCTCGAATCCAGTCTGCTAAGTGAGATAACATTCTGTCTGAAATCGGATATGTATCGGACCTCCCTCAATCTTCTCATTACACCATCATGTGTCCTCCAGCTGACCATCCCAATACCTCTGATCGCATAGTTTGATCCATCCGGTAGATATATAGTGCCCTCACTGTTCTTCAAAGAGTCAAACTACTTCTCTCTGCAACATACATGATGGGTGCATACAGAATCTAATATCCACCGCTGAAAAGAAGTAGATATCTCATTAGATATCTTCAGGACATCTCTATCTGAATTACTGCTGGCCATCGTCACAACAGCCATCATCCAATTTTTGACTTAGACCGCCCTCATCGCGATCTTCTGTAGCTCCGTCTACCACCTCCTGCTCCTCCAGAAGACACAAAAATTGAGCTATCGCCATCTGAGCTCAAAGCTGGATTCTCCCTCCTGAGAACCTCATTCTGGAGTATCATCACGGTGATCTTGTCCATCTTAATGGTACTCTTCCCCACTAGAAAAGCAGTCACCAAGGACTCATACAAAGGGAGAAGCGACGCTAGCAAAACCAGCACCTTGGTCTTCTCCTTAACATTCTCACCAACACTGAGGAGGTCAGTGAGGATCTTCTGGAAGTGGCTTAGATGCTCCTACATGCTCTGTTCCTCGGCCATTCGCAGTTGGTAAAGCTACCTCCAGAGGAAAAGAGTGTGGGTGAGAGACTTCATCATGTACAACTCCTCGAGCTTCGACCACAGCACCGTCGAAAAAATCTCGCTCAGCACGTGGATCACTACTTCATCTGCAAGATATATGCGGATGGTACTCACCACCTGCATCTGTAACCATTTTTAATCTCGCACCTCCATAGTGGTTGGCTTCTCCTCGCACAAGAGAATATCGATCAATCCTTGTTGGATGAGCATGTCCTTCACCCTTGCCTGTCATAAGAAAAAATTACTCTTTCCGTCAAACTTGTTGATCTCCATCTTCAGTTTTGCTCACCACTGCTGCAATCTGCGTCCTTATACCATCTCGCTCTGATACCACTTGTTGGGTGAATGTCTGGCCAAGACACCACCTCCCAAGATCTTTTCAGTACTATGCGATGCAGTAGGAAGAAAGAAGAAATAAAAATAATCAAAATATGTGGATCAACCACAAAAGAGCTCGCCTCCATGGGGCATGCAAACTTCACTATGAAAAAAAAATTTTACAAGAGAAGATCTCATCCTCAACCCTCGTACATCCAATTTCTCTCTAACAAAAAATTTTTTTCACAAAAGCTCTTTCTCTTAGAAGACTCCCCTAAACCCTTGAAGCGACCGCTATCCGCTATCCAAGATCCCTGCTCCTTCTCTCCACAGCATCCACGCGTCACCTACTTCACGGCTTCTCTACTTTCCTGCAGCTGATAGAGCCGTGTGTGAGAAATACTATTCATGGGAGCTCACAGGTGGCGAAAACCAAACCACCCACCTGTTTCACTTGATCAAGGCCTTTTATAAGGCTTAAACCAAATTAGATAAGGTTTAACGCTTTTAATCAAGCCCAAAATCCTTCCCAAGCCATTGGATCATCACCGCAAGCCACTAGAGCTATCCGATCATGATCGATCCATGGAATAGTATCGTGGACCGCACGAAACACATGAAAAACACCCACACGGTTCACGTGTTGGGCCGTGGACCATCTGGTCTATGGTGGATCGAGGTATAGGTCCCAGGCGTAGTGCTTGGGCTTGGCCGGCCCGCGTGCGTAGGCATGGGCTGCACCCACATCGGGAGCCTGGGCCCGGGCTGCGCCCTGCACGCACGTGCCTGGGCCGGGCCGTACGCCCACACCTGGGCTATGCACCTGCACCGGGCTACGCCCTGCGTGCCTTGCCCGTGCGCTTCCGCATGCTGAGCAGTGTCCTTGCACCTCAAGTTCCATGCAAGCTTCAAAAGCACGTATCTCGGCCATCCAGATTCTGTTTGAGGTGATCTTGATCTCGTTGGACTTCATTTTTTATCGCGAACCTTGCTGTGGGCTCAATGTAGATCGAAGCTTGAGGTATCAAATCCTAACAATCTCTATCTCGACTCGATATTCGATCTCCTCCTAACTCTGAGAGCTTCTGGATCTCCTTTCCCCATGCCCTGGGGTAATCGTCTGCTGATCATTGATGGACAAACATGGAAGTCGAGTCAGACCACTCGATCTTATCTCCATTGTATGCTGTGCTCTTCCTGACCTGAGACCTACTCGGGGCATCATCCTGCGGTAATAGGAATCTCACCTTGCAACGTCGCCTCTCGTCCTTCCGAGTCTTCTGTCTCGTGCCCGATCCACCTCCACCTAAAGCTCCACCTCGTTCAGGGCTCCACCTTGCTCCTGAAGCTCCACCTCGCACTGGACTCCCTGCCAAGTAATAATATCTTCTGCTCCCCTTCTTTCCCTTCAGCATAATCCTATCACCGCGTAGCACCCTCAGGATTCCTCTACCAGCTACCATCCTATAGCCTCTTGAATTCAGTCTGCTAAGTGAGATAAGATTCTGTCTGAAATTGAATATGTATCGGACCTCTCCTAATCTCCTCACTGCACCATCTTGTGTCCTCCAGCTAACCGTCCCAATGCCTCTGATCGTACAGCTCGATCCATCTGACAGATATACAGTGCCCTCACTATTCTCCAGAGAGTCAAACTGCTCCTCTCTACAATATACATGATGGGTGCATGCAGAATCTAATATCCACTGTTGGAAAGAAGTAGATACCTCATCAGATATCTCCAAGATATCTCCATCTGAATCGCTGCTGGCCGTCACCACAGCAGCCACCATCTGATTTTTAAGTTGAGGGCAATCTCTAGCTAGATGTCCCAACTCCTCACACAGGTAACACCTGATTTTGCTCAAGTCCCTCCTGGACATGGACCGCCCTCGTCGCGATCTCCTATCGCTCCATCTATCACCTCTTGCTCCTCCAGAAGCCACCAAAGCTGAGCTACCGCCACCTGAGCTCGAAACTGGATTCTCCCTCTTGAGAATCTTGTTCTGAAGTATCACCATGGTGACCTCATCCATCTTGATGGTGCTCTTCCCTACTAGAAGAGCAGTCACCAAGGACTCATACGAAGGGAGAAGCGATGCTAGTAAAATCAGCGCTCTAGTCTTCTCCTTAACATTCTCATCAATGCTGAGAAAGTCGGTGAGGATCTTTTGGAAGTGACTTAAATGCTCTTTCACGCTCTATCCCTCGACCATCAGTTGGTAAAACTACCTCCAGAAGAAAAGAGTGTTGGTGAGAGACTTTGTCATGTACAACTCTTCGAGCTTCAACAACAGCACCGTCGGAGAAGTCTCGCTCAGCACATGGATCACCACCTCATCTGGAAGATGCATGTGGATGGTACTCACCATCCGCATCTGTAGTCATTTCTAATCCCGCACCTGTATGGTGGTTGGCTTCTCCTTGCATAAGAGAGCATCAATCAACCCTTGTTGGATGAGCACGTCCTTCATCCTTGTCTGCCACAAGGAGAAATTACGTTTTCTATCAAACTTATTGATCTCCATCTTAATTGATCCTATCTTCTCTATCTTCAGTCTTGCTCACCACTACTGCAATGTGTGTCCTTGTATCGCCTCACTCTGATATCACTTGTTGGGTGGATGTCTGGTCAGGACACCACCTCTTAAGATCTTTTTGGTACTGTGCGATACAGCAGAAAGAAAGAAGAAACAAAAATAATCAAAATATGTGGATCAGCCACGAAAGGGCTTGCCTCTACGGAGCATGCAAATTTTACTATGAAAAAAAAATTTTACAAGAGAAGATCTCACCCACAACCCTCGTACATCCAATTTCTCTCTCACAGAAAATTTTTCTCACAAAAGCTCTCTCTTTTGGAAGACCCCTCTGAATCCCTAAAGCAACCACTATCTGCTATCCAGGAGCCCTGCTCCTTCTCTCCACAGCATCCACGCATCACCTCCTTCATGGCTTTTCTGCTTTCCTGCGGCTGATAGAGCCGTGCATGAGAAATACTGTTCACGGGTGCTCACAGGCGGCGAAAACCAAACCACATGCCTATTTCACTTGATCAGGGCCTTTTATAAGGCTTAAACCCAATTAGATTAGGTTTAACACTCTTAATCAAGCCCAAAATCCTTCCCAAGCCATTAAATTATCACCGCAAGCCACCAGAGCCGTCCAATCACGATCGATCCATGAAATAGTATCGTGGACCACGCAAACCATATGGGAAACACCCACGTGGTCCACGCGCTGGGCCGTGGACCACCTGATCCATGGTGGATCAGGGTACAGGCCCCAGGCATGGTGCCTAGGCTTGGGCCGACCCGCACGTGCGGGCCCGGGCCGCACCCCGCGCGTGCGCCTGGGCCGCATGCCCCACACCTGGCCGTGCCCTGCGCACTAGCCCGCACTCTTGGCGGCATCCTGCCTCCTATGGCCGCACCGCCGCCGCTCTGCCGGCCCGTCGCCAGCCACCGACGGTCTTCCATCATCTCGAATTCCATACAAGCTTTGAAAGCACGTATCTCGGCCATCCGGACTCTATTTGAGGTGATCTTGATCTCGTTGGACTCTATTTTTCATCGCAAACTTTGTTGTAGGCTTAATGTAGATTGAATCTTGAGACATCAATTCTAACACCAATATTATGATCGAGCGGTTCGGATTGTGAATTTTCAATATGGCCACTTTGAAGCAACTCATGTAGCTTCAGAGGGACTCTCTATCTTCTTGCTTGATAGAGAAAAGGACATCAATACCTTTTTTTGGATTTCAGCTGCTCTAGAATTGACCAGTGAATTAACGGTCGAAATCCTCAAAGGAATAGATGGAGTCTGATTGGAGCCTGATGTATTGGGCTTGGGCAGCATCTTGAAGAGTGACGGGGAAAGATTTGCAAGTAGCACATCCGAGACCCCTTACAACATTATAAAGGTGTTGATGCTCTCTAGATGGTCATAGGGGTTGATTGTACCATCATAGACCCTCATAAAAGGTACCTTGAAATGATGAGGATTTGGCTTCCCCATGATCTGTTCCATGAAAGGAGGGTGAGTCATGAATAGGGGCTTTCCTCTTGAGGCTAGCTGGTGCTAACGAAGGACCTCAAGGTAGCAGTCTACTTTCCAAATCTTTCGATCCAACTTATCATGTTGGTCAGTCCTTCTCCTCAGTCGAGCATGCAGATCCGCTCGTAGATGAGTCTTACAAGGAAAAAAAGGGTGAAAGAAAAGGAAGAGGGGGCTCACACTTCTTACCTTGCTCATCATCCAAGAGATGAGGTTGACAATGGAGTGAAACTTACTTAGCACTTCAATGGGTAGATCAGGTAACCCGAGGCACTCCTTCAAGGCTAATGGGGCAAGACTGGCTACTTCATCGAAGACTCCTCAAGAGAGAAGGGAGCTCTTGGCGTATCGAAATCGGGTGATCACTCGATATGGGGATAGATTGTTGAGTCGACTGCTGCAGATCTTATACCATAGCGTTAAGTGTTTGAACCTATAACAGGAGCTGCTAAAACTACTCAGAGGTGAGAGTTGGGATAGTTGACACCTCCAAGATGCTGAGATCTTGATGACAATGATCGGAGTCAGTAGGCTTCATCGGTACCTCCAAGAGAGTAGCAGAAGATGTCGCTATGGTCTTCTTGTGCTTCATACTTGACTGATGGAAAAAGAAAAGCTCTAAACCTCAGATGTAGGTTAACCCTTCTTCTAACGCCAATCTATTACTGATGGAGAGTGGATCTGGCTTAGGCTGCTTAGCTGGAGTCGGAGAGATGGAAAGTGGCAGTCTCCGATCAATCAGATGAGAACTTTAGGAGGCATGTGCTAGCATGTAATCTTCGATCGATCCCACAAGTCGAATCCTGCAAAACCATCAAAGATAGAAAAATCCTCACCTTGAGAGGTTCTCCGATGGTGGATCCTCCGATGTCTAAGTCAGTCTTCTATGGAGTAAATAGAAGAAGTCTGAAATTTTAAGAAGAAAGTAATGGTGGTGTGGGGTCGCATATGAGATGGGATGGAATTGAGATGGAGAGATGGAGTGTGAAGATTCAGCGGGTGCTGTATGAAGAGGGGAGGTGTTTTATTGGAGTTAGAGTTGCTTAGAGTTCTACGGACGAGATGAATCTAATTCATATGGATCTAGTCTCTAGGAGAGGGCATACGAGGTAAGTCTTCATTTACTTGGAGAGTCTCAAAAAGTTTGGATTTTATAGATGAAGGTAGGTACTTGTCATCTGTAGGAGCATGCACTATTTTTGCTCTCGAGGGTCGCGGAAGCACGCTCAAATTGTTAGGGATAATGACTTGCACATCCTAAGGGTTTGTTGAGACTACGGATCTCAATAAGTGGAGTGGAGTGTAGGAGTGACTGGTCACTTGTCATCTAGCGAGTAGAAAGCTCCGAAACCTCTTCAGCATGATCACATAAGTACATGTGCAAGCCGCTCGATGGCTGCACCAGCAATCCTTAACAGAGATACGCATAGGGCTGCTATTGGGTTGCCAGCACTATAGAGGATGATGGAGTGTTTCAGACTTATCAGCTAAATTCTCCTATTTGATTTGTAACAAGAATTGGAAATAGAATCAGAATGAAATTTGAATACAAATTAGAAAAGGCAGAGATTGAGTTTTGAGGAATTGGAGCATTTTTATTTCTTTCTAAAATTAGAATAAAAATAAAATTACATCAAATCAAATAACTAGAATAAAAATCACTCTTTACCATTCCTATTTCGAAGTCTAACTCGCTCTTACCAAACATGTCCTAAATGTTCTGGCATGTCCAGTTTGATGCTTTCTACTTTCAGAGAGAAGAAAGAGTAGATGGGGAGCAGGGATTGCGGCCTAATTCTAGCCTGACCGTTCTTTGTTCTCTCAATGGGCATCAAGTTTCGACGCCCAACGATGCACCTGTATCTTCCCGATGTGAGGTGGAGATATTTTACTGGATGCGAAAAAGACAACTTTAAATATAAACAGTTCGATTTGTTGGAGATTTACACAAGGGCCAGTACAGCAACCGTTGGAACAGCAAATTCAAAACTGATGTGTAAGAAAAATTATAGATTTGAAAAGCTTTCAGACTTTGGAAAATTATAGATTCAAAACTGTAAGAAAAATTATACCATCATGCAATACATTTGAATTTTTGAAATATTAAAATAAATTCACAATATAGATTTGAAAAGCTTTCAGACTTTGGAAATGTATTATATTGCATCCTGTTAACAAAAAATCTTTCCTAACCAAATATGTTCATAATTGAACGTTGGGGTGGCAACATCATCAACAACACGAAACCAAAAGTAGTGGAGTTAGTTTTATTTTTATTTTTTCCATTTTTTGAGAGGAATAAATAGTTCCTTTAGCATCTTTGTCTACCATTGCCGTTCATCTGTTTCTCAACGCGTCTTTCCCCAGGCCTGCCTTTCTCTTTCTTCTCTTCATCCTTGATTTCTTTATGTTAGCTCTAGCACGTTGGCAAAGGATATGTATATAGAAAGTGAAGAAGTTTTTATTGTCTCTGGAAAGATGGACTTGGCAAATACGTATTGCTATTCGCCGGAATCCATTGGAACCCCTGGAATATGGGGTGTAAATGTTTTCGACTACATGCTTCCTGTCTTTGTGGGTCAATTGCTTCTAGTTATCTTCATTAGCCGAATGCTGTGGTTCCTTCTTAAGCCTTTCCGGCAGCCCAAAGTCATCGCTGAGATTATTGTAGGTCTCTCTGAGCTCAACTGTTATTCTGTCTAATGCACTGCTTTAATTCTGTCTCTTTGTGCCACAAATAATTAATTCTATTTTCTTTTTCTTTTTCTTGAGCAATTATATTGATTCGATTCTTTTTTGTATTCGTGACTCCTGTTTGGATTTCATGCACGTTGGGCAGGCCGGCGCGCTTCTGGGCCCATCAAATCTCGGGTTTTTCTACAACAAGGCATATCTTCTTTTGCCGGACCAGAACTACGTGCTACTGGACACGGCGGCCAACTTCGCCCTCACCTATTATATGTTCATCGTGGCTGTCGACCTGGACGTGCGCACCATCTGGGGGATGGAGAAGAAGGTGCTGATCATTGCGGTGGTTGGCATCGTCCTTGCCTTCGTCGTCAGCTTCACCTCTGCCCACGCCCTCGGCCTCAACCCCGACATCACGTTGATAAGCGACAAAATAAGCAACGACAAGAAGCAGATCCCTTTCCTCCTCTTCTTCAGCCTCGCCATATCCATCACTGGCTTGCCGGTCCTCACTCGTATAATCACTGAGCTCAATCTCCTCAACTCGCCGCTCGGGCCCCTCTCGATGGCCTCTGCCATCCTCAACGACATGTTCGCCTGGATCCTTCTCGCCGTCGCACTGGTCGCCACCGGTGACAAGGACGGCAAGCCGGTCTCGTTGCTTGTGCCGCTGTGGGTCACCCTTGCAACCGCGGCATTCGTGCTCGTGTGCTTCTACGTGGTCCGGCCGGTCATCGTATGGATGGCGCGGCGGACGCCAGAGGGCGAGCGGATGAGCGATTTCCACCTCGGGATCATCCTGGCCGGCGTGCCGGCGGCCGGGTTCCTTTCTGACCTCATCGGGATCCACAGTCTCTTCGGCAGCTTCATCTACGGGCTCGCGATGCCCGCCGGGCCGCTCACTGCGCATTTGATCGAGCGGATGGAGCCGTTCCTGGAGAACGTTCTGCTGCCGCTCTTCTTCGCCTACAGCGGGTACAGGACCAACATTTACACCGTCCTGCCGCTTTGGGCCATCTCCAGCTTGGCCGCCGTTGTCGTCTTCTCTACCTTGGCCAAGGTGGTGGGCACCATTATCGTCGCCATGTTCTATTCCATGTCCTTCCGCGATAGCTTAGCACTAGGCTTCCTCACGAGCGTCAAGGGCCCCGTTGAGATGATCATCCTTAACGTCGCCATCGATAAAAATGTAGGTTATTTCTTTTTTTATACCCCTTCTACCCGGTTCTTTAATTGTTACTTTTCTTTGACTGCTATTAGGCGCACGATCTGCACGGTTGACAGTGTTGACCGCGTTCAGAAATGCACCAGTTATTGCTTCTTTCTATTTTGCTCAAGGATTTTGAGTAGGTTTGATCAAAATAATTATTTCTAGTTGATATAAATTCTTTATAAGATATTTAACATGCATAGAACTCACCAATATTTGAAACATTTATAGTAGCAATGTTTTTTGAATTATTTAAAAAGTTTTAATATTTTTGACCAGCTTTTTCTTTTTCCAAATTATTCTTCACAGATGAATCAATCTAGAATGATTTGTTTATTCTCGAATTATGTAAGAGCAATTTAATTTTTTTATTTAAAATTTTGACAATATAATTTTGCTATCATTTGCTATTCTTGCCTATCCTTTACTAATCCAAATATCGATAGCTGAGGCTAGCAACTATGATTTCTAACTTTGTATCTAATCTATGTGCAAAGTAAATGTTGCTTTATAATTAACTTTTCATGCACACTCAAATTTGTTCATATTCTGATGCTAGTCTGGATCTTTATCAATAACTAAATTGTTCTCAATGCCAAATTTGTAACAATGAATTCAAACCACCATGTTTGCTATATACATTTGCAAATCAGATGTTGCTTGTACATTTAATTCTGATGCACAATTAAACTTGTCTATTTTTATTTTATTTTTTTTTGTTTTAATGAAAATGAAAAATAAACACCAAACGTCTATTAAAAGCAATAGTTCAGAAAAAAATGCCTTACCCATGTTCACACTGAACTTGTCTCTGTTTTATATTTTTAAATTTTTATTATACAAAATTGAAATTAAAATAAACACCAAATGGTTATTAAAAGCAATACTACCGAAAAAAGATGCCTTACCCATATTGATCCAAGCCACAGTCACTCTGATTGGAGAAAAAGAGAAAAAATAAGGAATGTGTGGTCTTAATTTCCAGGTCCTTAGGGGGGATATGTTCGCGGTGATACTCGTTGCATCGGTGATAACGATGGCCTTGGTGGTGCCGGTGGCGACGCTGGCGTACATCAAGCCACCGAAGCCACTGTCGGCGTACCGTCGCCGGAATATCCAAGGGGTGAGGCGGGATGTGGAGCTCCGGATGCTAGCCTGCATCCACAACACCCGCCACGTCCACTCCCTCACTCGCCTCCTCGACGTCTCCAAACCCTCCAAGCGCTCCCCCATCTTCGTCTATGCCCTCCACCTCGTCGACGTCGCAGGCCGCGTCTCCTCCATGCCCATCATGCACCCCTCCGCCGGCTACTCCCACTATGGCAACCACCACCGCCCCTCCCTCCCTTACGGCATAGCCCAATCTGAGAGTATCCTCGCCGCCATTGAGGGCTACAAGCAGCACTCCCCAGGCATCTCCTTCCAGCCCCTCACCGCCTTCTCCCAGCCTGCCACCATGCACGAGGACATTTGCAACATCGCTGAGGAGCGCCATGCCTCTCTCATCGTCCTCCCCTTCCACAAGCATATGACCGTCGATGGCACCATGGACGAGGTCGGCAGCACCGCCATCCGCCCCATCAACCTCAACATCCTCTCCAACGCCCCCTGCTCCGTCGCCATCCTTATTGACCGCGGCCTTGGCACTGGTGCCGCCTTGCTCTTCTCCGGTGCCCACCGCGCCTCCCACCACATTGTCCTCGTGTTCATCGGGGGCCCCGACGACCGCGAGGCGCTCGCCTACGCTTGGCGCATGGCGGAGCACTCGACCATCGTCCTTACTGTCATCCGCTTCATCGAGGCGGCCACGCTGTCCCAGTCGCAGTCAATATCCTCGGTGACCGACGCGGAGAAAAGCACGTCGCTGCTGGTTGATGCCGAGCTAGACAAGGAGCGGGATGAGGAGGCGGTGAGAGAGTTCAGGCTCCGGTTCGTGAGCGACAAGTCGGTGGTGTTTACGGAGAAGATGGCGAGCAACGGCGGGGAGACGGTGGCGACGCTACGGAAGATGGGAAGCAACTACGACTTGTATGTGGTGGGGAGGAGCCATGGGAGGAAGTCGGTGCTAATAGCGGGGTGGAGGAGTGGAGTGAGTTCCAAGAGCTTGGGCCGATCGGCGACGTGCTAGCCTCGTCAGATTTTGGGGCGAAGGTGTCGGTGCTAGTGGTCCAGCAGTACGTGGAGAAAAACCTGGCCGAGGCCGAGTAGGAGGCACTGCGGCACAATGCCCACTGTCGCAACCGGAGGTGCGGCGGTACGCGAGCAATACTAACCACCAGCAGCGCCTGAGCGGCTTCAGAAGCTGGTAGAATTCGATGGGGTTAGCAAAAATACGGTAGGATTGATATATTAGATAAAAAAAATTAAGACATTATAAAAAAAATTATTGACTCAAATGTCACTTCATTCTCATTACAAAATATAACTTCATATATATATATATATATATATATAGATATAGATATATATATATAGGAGATTTTTTAAGCCATACATTTACCATACATGAATAAATGATGCTTCAAATTTGGATGGATAGCTCCAATCTAAAAATTAATTCTCCAAGTCTTGGTTCTTTTAAAAAGACTCAACATTAAATCTTCTAGTTCTAATTTTCTTGAAAAGACTCGGAATATTAGTTCTCTTAGTCCCAATTTTCTTGGAAAGACTCACAATATTAATCATACTTTAACTCTTGAAATAAGGACCGTTGGAAACATACACACTTGACTCTTTGACCGTAAGAAATAGGATCTTTTAACTCTAAAAAAATATTATACTTGGACTCTAAGATTCATGTATCATTAAGTTTAATTATTTTCAACACTCCTCTTTAAACTTAATTATCTTCCATTCTTTATTCTACGAAGATTCTTGAACTTATGAAAAGGATATGTTGTAAATTGCTTGATGAAAATATCGGCAATTTGATTATGAGTCTTTACGTAAATTAACTCCACATTCTTCTCTTTTACATGCTCTCTTATAATAAAATAAAAATGGATGTCGATATACTTGCTTCTTTTATGATAGACTGGATTCTTTGCTAACATCATTACCAACTTGTTATTTATGTAAATCTTTGTAGCATCAATTTGAGAGACATGAATATCTTATAACAATCTTCTAAACCATATAGTATGGCAAACACATGAAGATACTGTTAGATGTATGTCCTAAAAATCAATATGGTAGATAAATTGTAATAGTTTTAGGACATATATTTATACTTAAACTATTGATTCATCAATAAAATATGCTTTTTCTATCCATTCTTGTCTAGTATGTCCAACAATCATCCTAGAAATTAATAATTTAAAGATATATATTCTCAATGGTTGAGACTTAGAGACATATATGATTAATTCTTAAATTACTTTCGATCGATGGATCACCATAGAGATAGTGGATGATCTAATTAGATCGACGTACGGATCGCTTCTTTTGGGATAGACAAATCTTTAGTCTACAGTATAAAGATATTGAATGAGAGTATGGATAGTTATTAAAGAATATCGGTACTTAGCGTGACCAAACGAGAGATCACATGGATGTCTACTCACTCATTAATGATCTTGCCGATGCTATAGTGGTGTGAGTAGTTCTTTGACCTACGGTGTCTTGGTTGCTCACAATGAGATTACTGTAGTTTGACTGCATATAAACATAGTCTTCTAGCCATTTGGATCCTTGTAATGTATGTTGGCTACAGTAGATTCATTATAAGAGTAGGGTGAGCACCTAAATGGAATCTATCGATCTTAGTAGATAAGGAGTTGTCCTATGAGATTTGAGAAGCTGAGTCCTTAAATCTGTGGCCACAACAAAATGATTGATAGAAAGAAGTTTTCATCAAAATCACGATTTGGACTTGAGCTAATTAAATTTTTCATATGATGGATGTTGGGATTTGACGAGTTTCCATAACTTCCATCTTGTCGGGACTCACGATAAAAGAACTGAATCATACAGTAACTATACCTAGGGGTTTCATTTATTCTATTCTTCTAGGTTGTTACCATATATTTCTAGACATCATTAGTAGATTGTGAGAGCTCCCTAGGATCATTCTAGATTGATAATCCTTATTGAGTGAGAGTTAAAATTATTTCAATCTATTAAAAGATATTTCAATAATACTATGATGGAGATCATGATGTATCTTACTATCAGACAGAATAGAACCTATAGAATTACACATAAAAAGAGTTTGATCAGATTAAACGGTTAGATCATGATCAAATGATCAATATGATTGATGATCTGGATCAATTAGTAAAAGTTACAAGTAGAGGATCTGCTAATAGTAAGCAAAGAGGACTTAATTACAATTGTTATAATGCAATTTGATGAGATCAAATTATGGATCAAGTCCTAATTGAATTAAATCTGATTTAATTTGATTAGACTTAAGCTAATTAAGCTTAATTGGATATTTGAATTTTAAATTTGGATCCTAATTAAATTAAGATTTAGTCTAGAATGAATTGAGCTCGAATCGAGATCGAATTAGATTCGAATTGAATTTGCATTGAATTCGAATTGATTTATATGCTAGAATCCCAAATTTACTAGGACTCTCTCTCCTTTCTTATGGTAGAAAAGAGGGGCGTGCATCCCCATGCATGCTCCCTTCTTTGGCATGTGTGAATGAAAAGAGAGGGTACCAAAAGTGGGCGCCTCTGTTTCTTGATCTTCTCTCTCTATCAACTCTTATCCTCATCCATTAATTTAAATTTGAATTTGATTTAAACTCAAATTTAAACTCTTGATGGATAGGATAAGGAGGTTGGGATGTTGGATTTAAATAAGGAAGCATTTTGGGGTACTAGATAGTAGTGATATCAAAATTCTATGAGAGTTTTATCGGAGAAATTTGTGAAGCAGCAACCCCCCTTCCTTCTTCTGTGCCCTTATTTCCAAATGCCCACCCTGATGTGCTAAGAGAGAGATCAATGAGAGAGAGAGAGAGAAAGGAGAAGGAGAGAAGAGTTCTCTTATTGTCTCTTCTATCTTTTGATCCTGCGAAAGGAGTTCGCATGTAGATCCATCTTCAGATCCTCTTCTACGACAGTCGAAAAAAAAGAACAGATCCAAATCAGAGAAGCAGAGATTTGAAAGAGAGCGAACATCTCGATGATCTATGGTACTTTTGATCTGCTTCAATCCTGTGTGGATATCTATAGAGGTCGGATGCGTATGCGGCTTTAAGAAAACCTACAGACATCCTTAGATCCGGATCTAAAGGAAGGAGTTTAGTGATACAGGTAGGTGATCTGATCACCTAGCTTTATCTTTGTTTTTGAAATCAGATGTATGATCATCTTATTTTCATCATATGATCTAGATTCATAGGTGGTAGATTAGATTTATATATGCATAGATTAAAATAGTTTTAATCTAATCTTTTACTATATAATTCGAAAAAATTTTGAAAAATCTACATGCATGATACCTCGACAACCCAACAGTGGTATCAGAGCCACGGGTTCATATGCATGAGAATAAGATAAGATCTGATTTCTAATCAGATCTGAAATTAATATGATTAATAATCCGACATCGGTATGATATAAGATTATCCTGGCATAAGATTTATCCCTTATGTT
The DNA here is from genome assembly GCF_000442705.2 of Elaeis guineensis. NCBI lineage: Eukaryota > Viridiplantae > Streptophyta > Magnoliopsida > Arecales > Arecaceae > Elaeis > Elaeis guineensis. The sequence goes on along the minus strand of NC_025999.2, from coordinate 28,610,903 downwards.
GGAAAGTTATCCTATATCGATTTGAATATTTTGAAAATAATTTTCAAAGTTTAGATCTGATTTTACATGTATGAGAATATGAATGTTTGTTTAGATCAAAAAGTAATTTCGAGATCATAACATATTATTTCATGCAATTAATTTAGATTTAAAATTTAAAATTTAGATCTAAAATTTAATTTTATGCATGAGGGATTGGACATGGGTAAATCAAAATTAGGTTTAGTAATTTAATTACATCTAGGATTTTCAATTTGAATATAATAAAATCAATTAAGATAAGCAGTTGATCAAACCGAGTCAAGAGTTGATTAAGATTAGATCAAGAGTACTCAGATCAAATCAATAGTTGTAGTTGGTCGAGTCGATTGACATCCATATGTTAAATCGATTGATCCAAAGACCTGTTTTGGCTCAATGGCTCAAGTTTGAATCACTTAAGCTAACGTATTTGAAACTAATTAACCAAGTGGTGTCTAAGACAAGTGCCTGATTAGTGGTTATTTAATTAGGACCCTTGATCCTTCAAGAGGGTGCTTCCTATCGATCTCCATTTATCTGGCCAATTTAGTAGATTGAATCTTGAATAAGGTTGCTTGTGATTCGTTTAACCTATGCCAATTGAACTAGTCATTGTGATGACTAATTGAATGAGACCTAAATCAAAATATCATCGCACAAGTCTAGCAGTCTTCTACTATTGTAGATGTGCGAGTATGCTACTGGTGTTGATTATTCTCAACTGATCATAGTGGTTTAGTTGCATCGAAAATACGCAACACTCTATTAGCAAAAGGTTGATGCAGAGTAAAGATGGGGTTCGACCTAATATTTGTTAAGTGAGGGATCCAATGAGGGCTTCACACATGCATTGAATGGTGGATCTGACTTAACTAAGAGTGTGGCCAATATCTGTCAGGTGAGCCCTCATAAATTAGAGATCGAATTACTGAATATGCTTAAAAAAATATTGAACAAGAATTGTCCACTCATCAGTATATATTTATCAATATCTGTCAGGTGAGATGCACATACTAAAATTCTTGTCATGTTAGAGATTTCGTTTCTTCATCCAAAAAATATAAAAATTCAAAAAAATAGTGGAAGCCTATTTATTTTTAAAGTCTCTAGAATAAATATAAAATTAAGAATAAATATTTAACTAGAATCCCTACTCTCACAGTTTAACCATGTCAAATCCAAACCCTTAACCTGCATCCTAGAGTCCAATCGTCTGATCGAAACTAACTTCACGGACTGATTCAAAACCTCAAGATAGTCTTGATTTGGAAGAAAATAGAGTATTCTTAACCAAGACCCCCCTGCTTTGCCAATCCATCCTAGTGCTGAACAGAGGATAGCACAAGAAAAATAGATGGATGATAACAATCGGTCAAGTGCTACATACTGGCTTCAATGATAAATGAATTATAAAGCCAGCATGAGCACATACCAACTGTCATAGTAATGATTACTCACCTACAAGAGTTGTATGGTTAGTAGAGCTACACTGTGCATTTTGAAATATCAAAGAGACTCTTCAACTCTAAAGTATGCGAGAGGCATGTTGAGATCTGATACCACTTGTTTTGACATAAAGAAAGAAGAGATAAAAATAGGATACAATCAAATATGCAGATGAGACCAAGGTCTACCACCGTAGGGCACGCAAGCTTCATTGTGAAAGAAGATAACAAGTACAAAAAGAGATCACACCCTCTCAACTCTCATACACAAATCTCTCTCAACAAGAAGCACTCACCCTCACAAAAGCTCCACAAAATCCTCTCACAGGTTTGCCATGTCAGGATCCTCGATGCCCTTGGCCGCTTTCTGTAATGCTCTCAACGCTATATCATGCCGCACCCTCTATCCCTACACTCACAGCCACTCTCATGGTCATTCCAGGATACTCACAGCTGATGTTGATGCCCCACTGTAGCTGCTCATGCTAAGCTGCTATCGGCTAGTCTGCCTGCTGCTTACGCCAAGCGCCTCAACTTTTACGGTAGCTGCTCATGCCAAGCTGCTTTTCCTTGCTCCACAACCTCTTAGACCTTTTTTATAGGGCCAAACCCACTCCACATCGAAGTCAAAACCCTGATCAAACTCCACAAATGTCCTGGATCGTCCGATCACTTTCGCACGCTCTTTTGACGCTCGTCGCATAAAACAATGCTTATCATGCATGAAATACTGCCAAGACCATTTCATCCAACCTGTGCACTCTACCGACCATTAGATCGCACAAACCAGCTCTGGACTATGATTTTTGCATTTTAGATTGAATCGATCTATGGCGCTCGCATGGACCACGCCATCCCACACGGTCCACTATGGACTGCGCCAATTCTATGCGCAAGGTGTGCCACATGCATGCTGTGTAGGTGTGTGCACCATTGGGTTTCGATCATGCAGTGAATATAAATTTTAAAAAATTTTAACATGCAAATTGAAAGCTTTAATGATTAAAACTATCAAATCGAAACTCAAATCCTAGAGTCACCTTATAGATGTCGAACAAACTAAAATCAAGTATGCAAAGAGTTAGAAACTTATATTTACTGAAATGAGCAATATAGTAAGAAGGTGATCTTACGAAACTCCAAAGTAGAAGTCCTCCAATGGTGATCCATATGGAAGATCATCAAAGTCCTTCCAACCAGTGTACCACTGCAGTCTTTTCTTACAAGAACACTGTCGGCTTTCTTCTCAAAAGAATGATCGCACCAATGCACTTTTATCTTCGATTCCTCCTCTAGGATCATGCCAAAAAAAATATCTCCAAAAATCTCACAATCTAGGATTTGATTTTGTATGCAATCTAGGAAAAAATCAAACCCTAGGACAAGCACACCACACTTGCCTTTTCTCTCACCTCTCTTCTTTCTATTTTTTTCTCTTTTTTCTTGTCTCTTTTTTCTGATTTTTTTTTTGATTTTTTTTCTCATATCACATGCCAAAACCTTAAAATTTCTCAGCCCCTATCCCATAGGTGGCATCCTATTTAAATAGGGAAACAAGGGATGGCAAGGAGTTCCAAGGGGCACCAACTCTTGGCGCTCCACTTTCTCATGCGAGAAATAATTCTCTGATGAATTAAGTGGTGTAGAAGAGCCTTCATATAGAAGAACTCCTCTTTTGTGCCTCATAAATTTCTTATATTTATTTGGCATGTGATAATAAAGAAAACGATGGAAATGAAGAGATAGGTAAGAGACTTAAAGGAGAAGGACTCTCCATCTTTCTTAATGCTAAAAAAAGTGGGCGGCATTTATTTTTGGTGTGGACACAGGTGATATGGAGGAGTCTTTCCACACTTAAAACACTTCCAAGTTAGATAGGAATCTAATTAAAATAGACCTAATCAATCAGGTCAAAGACAATAGGTTTGGTTTAGCTCAAAACTTTGAACTTAACCTAATTAAAATTTGGGTTAATAAATATGCTAGCATATCAAATTAACCCTTAAAATTTATAATAAATTTAATTAAATTAGACAAATATCAAATCTTAAAGTGTGTGACCTGTTAGATTCTAAATCTAGCCAGCAGTGGACTCAGACTCTTGACCAAATCCTAATCCGATTAGACTAGGTCAGTCCAAGTGCCCCAATTAACTAGATTTTTTTAAAATAATTTTTGAATTAAACTCTTTTAATTCTTATGAGTCCACAATTAAGATTGACATCTAACAATGTATCATGACTATCCAAAAGAGATAAATTTGATAAAATTATCAAAATATCTTAAATGGCAAGTTACCGTATAATTCAATCTTTAGTTAAACAACACCCAGATGAGCTATGGGTATGGAATCATGTCAAGCTCAATTACTTATCTAAATGTATCTCAATTAGAAGATAATGATTCAGTTGATGATACATTAGAAATACCTTTCTAATTATCATCCTACTTCGGCCAAAGACTTCCGAAATCATCAATCTATGAGATCACATAAGATGTTCGCTTGTTTATTAGGAGTGATCGATCCCTTATTGACCACTCACAACCTCTATGCTCACTTTACCATATCCAAAACCCCATACAAAGATCACAGAATCAAGTTAGAAGTGAACCAAAATATGGATTCATATACACAAGGTATCATGATGATCTCAGGTCAAAAGATCATTTACACAACTCTTACTAGAGAATAGTCAACTGACATATAAATAAGACTCCATCAGATATTCTCTCATAGGTCAATTCAGTAAACTCATTCTCTAATGAGTACTTACATCCTTATATTAGTATCGTCATACAAGTAGTTGTGAGATCAACCACCCTCACTACTGAGCATACATAGATATGCCAGTCTTATCGGTATCATTGATCCCTAACTCAATGAATCAATGGTTGAGAATATTTTATATCAGGGCTATCAAAGATTTGGTCTCACTGGCGTGATCTCATCACAGCCCTAAAATCATTACCTCGACCTATGGGGTTCATTATAATCATAACATAATAATAAGATGCAGCATATAATGAATCAAAAGTTATTTTATTAATTAACAATATCAAGTACATGAGTCTGGAAGATAAAATACAAAATATCTTATTGCATCCCATATGCGATTGGCTTGTAGGTAATAATTCTTTCAATCTCCACTTGCACTAAAGCCAATTGCCCCTATACTTGATGCCCATGCAATCTAGATAGTGATCAAATTGCTGCAATGACAAGACCTTAATGAATGGATCCGCTATATTATTCTTGATGTCAACTCGCTTCACGATCATATCGCATCTTTCGACTATCTTCCGAACGAGGTGGAACTGCCTTAGGATGTGCTTGGATTTATAATGCGACCTCAATTCTTTGGCTTGAGCAACTGTCCCAGTATTGTCACAATAAAGTGGCACTGGTTGTTTAATTTTAAAATCACATCTAATTCTGAGATGAACTTCTTCATCCAGATGGTCTCCTTGGCAGTCTCACTAGCAGCAATATACTCAGCCTCAGTGACTGAGTCAACAATAATTTGCTATTTGAAACTCTTCCAACTTATTACTCCACCATATAAAGTGAACACATATGCAGATATGGATTTGTTATCATCCGAATCAGATTGAAAATTAGAATTAGTATAACCTTTCAATTTCAAATCAAATCCTCTATATATAAGAAAACTATCTCTAATCCTTCTCAAATACTTGAGTATATTTTTCATAGCTTTTCAATGATCCTCCTCTGGATCTACCTGAAATCTACTTACAATACCCAAGACATAAGTCACATCAAGCTTAGTACAAAGCATGGCATACATTATCGATCCTACAGTCGAAGCATAAGGAATAAAACTCATTCTATTTCTCTCTTCTGGTGTCTTAGGAGATATCTTGTTAGAGAGTTATATGCCATGACTCATGGGCAAGTAACCTCTTTTACTTCCCTTCATGTTGAACCTCTTCAATATAAAATTTATGTACCTTGACTGAGACAAGCCAAGCATCTTTTCGATCTATCTCTATAGATCTTTATACCAAGTATATAGGATGCTTCACCCAAGTCATTCATGAAAAACTTTTGTGATAGCCATGTCTTGACTGATTGCAACATAGGGATGTCATTCCCAATGAGCAGTATGTCATCTACATACAAGATCAAGAAGATAATAGTACTTTCATTAGTCTTCTTGTATATACAAAGTTTATCCATATTTTTGATAAAGATAAATGATTTGACTATCTCATCAAATAGATGTTCTAACTCCTCGATGCTTGTTTTAATCTATAAACGGATTTATTTAGCTTGCATACTTGATTTATCTTCCATTAGAGACAAATCCCTCTGGTTGAGTCATATAGACTTTCTCCTCAAGGTTTTTATTGAGAAATATAGTCTTGATATCCATCTGTCAGATCTCATAGTCATGGTATGTAGCAATAGCAAGCATGATCCAAATAGACTTGAGCATGGCTATGGATGAAAAGGCTTCTTCAAAATCAACACCTTATCTTTGTCTGAAATCTTTTGCCACCAGCCTGGCCTTATAGATCTCTACCTGACCATCTACTCAATCTTTTTTTGAAGATCCATTTATAGCCTATTGGGGTCACACCCTTAGGTGTATCAATCAAAGTCCAAACTTGGTTGGTATACATGGAATCCATTTTAAATTTTTATGGCTTCAAACCATTTGTCAGAGTCACTACTCATGATTGCTTTCGAATAGGTCATGGTATCATCATTCTCAATTGTTGGGTATAAAATAATCCCAGTCGAAGTTCGTAAGAGGCCGATCCTCCCAGGCTCTTCGGCTTCTGACCTTGTGCGACGTCTTTCTGAACTCCCCGACTGTCCGAGCTCCCATAATACCATCCGACTCCCCAGCAGTCGACCTTCCACAGTGTCCTCCAGATTCCTCCAACGGACGAACTCCTATCATGCCATCCGGACTTCTCCAATAATGAGCTCCTTCAGTCGTCTACCGGACTGCTCCAAATGCTCTTTGGGCTTCATTATCAACCGACTTTCTATAGTGATCGACTACCCTCTGAATCTCTTCCAGATTTTTCCTGCCGTGATCGACTTTACTCCGAACTTCTTCCAATTTGTCAATGTCTGAGCTTCTCCAGCAGCAAGACTTCTACAGTAACCAGACTCCATCCAAGTTCTTACGGTGGTCGATCGCCTTTCGATTTCATCCGAGCTCTACAAGAGTCGGACTTCGTCCGAACATCTACAATGGATGGGCTCCACTAGTCGGATCTCTACTCCAAACTTCTATTGCAAGTAGACTTCATCCAGCTTCTGCCATAAAAAGTCTCCATCCGAGCTTCCACGGCAACCGATTTCGTCGAGCTTCTACAGTAAGCGGCCTCCTTCTGGACTCCTACAAGAGCCAGACTCCATCCGGACTTCTACAACAGAATTGAATCCCAGACTCCTCCAGCAGTCGATCTTCCACAGTGTCCTCAAAACTCCCCCACGGACGAACTCCCATAACACCATCCGAACTCGCTATCGGTCGACCTTCTGTCGATTCCTCATAAATCGGACCTCTCCAGCGAACAGTCTTCAGACGAGTTCTACATCAGGTAAATTTCAGATGGACTTCTCTAGCAATCAGACTCCTGTCGGACTTCTCCAATAGAAAGTTTCTGTCCGAGCTTCTACAGCAGATGACTTCTGCTTGCAGCATCAGCACCCAAGCACCCGACAATAGTAGACTCGTCAGCAACCTCGAAAATTCCAGCTTCTCTTAGATTGCTGAACAGAGAGCCATTCCGCTCCATCCAACGTCCCACCGAGCTTCAGCCGTCCAGTCCAAACTCTCTAGCAAGTCCGACAACGGACACCACTCCACTCTCTGTAACAGATTTCATGTGGCCCCACCACTCTCTGGTAAGTCACGACAATGACACTACTCCACTCTCCATAAAAACTCCACGTGGCCTGGACGTCCACTACCAGGCAGTTACGGACGTCCTGTCAAGTGGTTACATTCTCCCGTCTATAAAAGAGACCCCCCAGATACGTTCTCCTCTAAGCTCTAAACTTATCTCGAAACTCTACTAAAATCTCATTCGAGTGCTCCATTTTGTTGAAGCAGAGTACTGACTTAGCATCAGAGGTCTTGTCAACACCCCCAACTCCTGTTTAGACTTCCTTGCAGGTCCGACGACGGCCACGATCCCCTCGACTCTAGCTTCTCCGGCGTCGGCGAAATTCTGCACCAACACTCAGGATTCTCCAACTTCTAGAAGATTAGGTCATGTACTTGACCAGAAACCTCTAGTGTTATCAAACCATCCTACTGTTGAGTAAAGAATAGCATATGAAAAGTGGATAGATGAAGACAGTGGGTTAAGTGCTACATGCTGGCTGTTAGATGTTACCCTAGATGCTAGATTGCTGACACATTCCTGTACAAATCTAAGATAAATTTATAATTTTGCCTATAAATCAATAAATGGGTTATTCTTCTATCACATTGTGTACATTGTGTCTGTGATACATCTTTGAGTTAGTAGGAATGTCAATTCATATTTTCAAGAGTTAAAAATTTAAGCATGAATTTACATAACTAACTCATAAATAGCTCCTGACCATAGGATCATCACGAGGATGGTGATCGATCCAGAAGGTTGGTGTACGATCGCTTCTTAGGATAGATGTGTCTTGAGTTACGGTGTGGAGTCACCGAAGTGAGAGTATAGATATTCATTTAGAACAGAGTACTGAGCGTGACCACCTCGAGCAGTCATAAGGAAGTCTACTTCTGGTCGATGACTAGCTCCATGCTACAGCTGTGTGTTAGTTCTTTACCTGAGGTGCATTGACAGTTCACCTTGAGTGTGTTATAGTTTGACTACACCATAATCGTCTTCTAGCCATTCGAATCCTAAGATGTATGTTGGCTGTAGCATATTCATTGTAGGAATCAGATTGCACCAAGATGGGATCTATCAATCTCGATAGATAAGAGGAGTAGTCCTATGATGATCGAAAGATCGAATCCTTAAGTCCATGGCCATGGCAGAGTGAAACAATGAAAAGAGTTTTCCATTGAGTTTACATCGAACTCGATCGATCGATTGATTCATATGACTGATGTTGGGTTTGACGAGTTCACCTTAACCCTAATTCAGTTGGGACACATGATAGAGGAACTCAATCACACAGGTAGCTGCACCGAGAGGTTAGTCTTCATTTCTGATGGGTTGCCACCATATACTGCTAGGTGTCATTGATGAATTTTGAAAATAATTAGAATGATCTTGATGATCGATCATTCTAATTGTTTGAATCAGAAGAGTTTGGTCCATCAAAGGAGTTTCGATGATGTCGATGATGAGATCATGACATGTCTCATTACCATACAAAAATGAACCTAACTGGGTCACACAAATAAGAGTTAGGGTCTGGATATCATCAATTGAGCTAGCCCAGTTTGATTGATTTGGATTAGATCCAATTAGGTTCAAGAAAATCGTGCTAGCACACGATTGAGCCTAACTTTCTCCTTGTGCAATCTTTTTTATCTTGACTGAGCCAAATGTGATTTGACTCACCCAGAGAATCTTGAGAAGATTTCTCTCAGTTGACTGGAGCCAGTCCAGCTCAAAAAATTTTATCTTAATTCATGAGATGAATTTAAGACAACACCTGCCAATTTCTGTCACCTGCTATTTTTGTTTTAGGACATCGATCAAATGTTGACTTATGGATCTTAAACTGAAGGCCACTTGGCAAGAGGTCATTGGAGAATTTTTGTGAAGTATCCACCTATTAAATTAGGCCTCAAAGTAGATGCCAAGATCAGATTAGATGTGTGCCCCAAGTGGATAAGGATAGAGTCCCATGAGATGAGGACTCTAATCCCTTGATCGACTTGGACTGTGGGGCGTCAATCTCACTGTGCTTATCCAATGTTGGTGCCAAAGAGGTGAAAATTAAGGAGATTCTTATCTGATATGATCAGATGACATCACTCCATCAATCAAATTTTTTCAAAATTAATTAAATTTTTTGATTGGTCGAATGATGTGGCACTGCATGGCGCAGCAGGGTCTATTTAAACCCTATCTGCGCCTAGGGTTTAGAAGCTGCTCAATACCCCACAAAAATGAGATTCCCTCCACTTCTCCACATCCCTCTGCTCCTCTCTCTCCCTCTTCACATCCAAGAAGTTGGACATCCATCTGGTGCTTGTCCAAGGTGTGGTGGCTCTCTAAACAGAAGGCTGCAGGGATTTATCAAGAAGCTGCTGCTCCAGCTTTAGAAGATCTTTAGAAGATCTTCTAGATCAGATCCAGATCTAATTTTTAGAGTAGAGATTCCAAGGAGAAGATGATCTAGATCCTACTTGAGTGGATACTGGTAGAGGCCAAGCGACTGCGTGGCTATTTTTGAACCTCGGGCATTGCTGCAATCATCTACAGGGTAATCAGATTACCCTTGAGGTATTTCATGTTTCTTCATGCTTTTAGATTTATTTTAGAATTAATATCAGATAATAAAATTATATATAAAGATTTAAATCTAAAATAAATATAGAATAAATTTTTTTTTAAATTATTTCATCCAGATTTGATGAAATCTGAAAGATCCTACAAGGAAAAATACGGTTTTTCCTTCAACTGGTATCAGAGCCAGGTTGATGGCTCAATTTTAGATCTAATTTAGATCTTATTTTAATTTTAATTTATCTGATATTAAAATATTTCAAATTTCATATCAGATATGATAGAATCTGAAATCAAAATATTTAAAATTAAATCTGAGAAGATCTAACATGCATGAGATGCATAACTAGACTGGGAATAGTTTGATCTATGAATAGTCTTGTAAGTTTATATTTTAATGAGATTAAAATATAATTTAGATCTAATTTATTTTTTATTTTTAATGATATAAATATTATATTTAGATCAAAAAATAAAAAATAAAAATTTGGATAATACATAAGATTGATCTATTGCATGCCTAGACTAGTTGTAGAATTGTTCTAGTAACTGTCTAGAATAAATTTTATGTTGAATAGTTCAATTTAAATTTTATTTTTAGATGTTACATGTGATGTATCAGATCTGAAAGCATGCTAATTAGATCAGATTTTAATACATGAGATGTATACAAAGCATGTATTAGTTAGATCTTAAATTATATATGTGATATGTAAATTTAGATCTAACTAGTTTTGTAGTTAAATTTATATTTCTGATTAAGGTATTCCTCATGGCCGTCCGGTCATAAGAACAAAGTAGGATTTAAAGGCCCTCTCTTCCATTCAATGGGTGTTCTTATGACGTGTAGGGGTGCTGTGTGTTCATCCTTAATCAGAAATCAAAACTTACTTTTTTGCAAAATCTTAGATCCTGAAACCCTAGAATTTATTTATATATTTTGTTTATGAACCCAAGACTTAATTAATAAATTAAGCTTATGAAATTAAATTAGGTCTAAAATTGAGAATTTCAGATCTAAGTCATTTTCATAAAATTGGGTTTGGACTTGGGTAGCTCGATTAGGTCTAGCGGTTGATCAAACCGAATCAAAAGTTGGTTAGGTGAGATCATGAAAACTAATAATTGACCAGTCTAATAGGATTAAGTCTACGTCAAGGTTGAATCACATTCATATGTGACTCGATCAAGTTAAGACCTAATTTGGCTCAGTGGTTAGAGCCTGGATTGTAGGCTAACCTAATTAGTTCTGGTTCGATAATTTGGTGTCTAAGATAAGTTGGACAGATGCGACTGACTGATTTTTAATTAGGAGCTACTCGACTCGAATGCGTTCTTGTCGAGTTAATGGCATATCCTTTCCACCGATCTCACTTATCTAGCCATATATGTCGATCCAGTTCTGATTTGAGGTGGCTAATAATTCGAGCTAACCCATGCCATTAGGTTAGTCGTAATTGTTATGACTATGTCAAGCCAAGTTTAATGAGACATAAATCAAATCTTCCTAAGAAAATATTAAGTCTAAGGTCTTCCACCATTATGGATGAGCGGGCCCTTCCCGAGGTTGATTGTTCTCGACTGGATACAGTGGTTTAGTTGCACCGGGAAGACGTAACCATATCCATTAGGCATTGGATGCTATGAATTAGAGGATGGGTTGGGCTCAATATTTTGGATACGGTGAGGGACCCAATCAGGAATCTAGTTTGTGCAAATAGTGGGTTTGACTTAACTAAGGATTGGAGCAATATTTCAGGCACGGTGAGCTTCATGAATTAGAGACCAAGTTTTGGGTACACCATGATTAGAGAATCATTAGACAAGAGTTGTCCACTCATCGGTTGACCCATCACCAATAACTGTTAGGTGAGGTGATGAGCTAGTCGGTGAGACCGCACCATCCACTAGAAATCACTAATCATGAAGATTTTACATCTCTACCTAGGGAGTGTAGGGATCTGAAAAAATAGTGAGAGCCTACTTTGTTTAAAAATAAAATCTCTAAACAAATTGGTTAAGTCTGATTATAAAATCTAACTAGAAACTGTTGACTCTCTACAGGAAATATGTCTGCGTCCAACCCCCAAACCAAAATACTAGACACCCACAGATTGATTGGACTCAATTTTAAAGACTGGTTAAGGAACTACAGAATTATTCTGGATTCTAAAAAATTGACCCATGTCTTGGACTAGGACCCACCTGCCATGCCAGCACGTTCGACTGCTGAACAGAGAGCATCTCTGAAAAAATAGATGGATGATGATAACAAAGCAAGGTACTACATGTTGGGTGCAATGTCTGATGACTTGCATGCCAACATGAGAATATTATGATTATCCGCCAAATGTTGGCTCACCTACAAGAGTTGTTTGGTGAACAAAATCGCGCAGTCAAGTATCAAGTCTGTCAAAGACTTTTTAAGGCTAAAATGCATGATGGGTGTTATGATCCAGGTGGTGTGCCCAAGGCCTAGGGGACCAAGGCTAAGGCCAAGATCCATCATTCATGAGGGCTTCATGGAGGCTCTAGGGCTAGTTGGGCCCTAGGTTGAAAGGCTGTGGGCCTTTCGGGTTCTTGAGGTCTAGGTTATGTGGGCCTCAAGGGAGCAACTCTTTATGGGCTAGGTTTGAGCCTAGGATAGGTGAGATTAGGTCGAGTTATGGGTGTACATAGGCTTGGGTTAACCTAATCTCCCATAGAGTTGGTCAAGGGAGTTTTGGGTTTGGGTCACTTGACCCTGTGTTTATATATACATGCACTGTATATGTTTGATTAAGCCAAGGAATACGAAAACCCTTTCTCCCAAGTCTCTCTCTCTCTTCTCCCTCTCCCTTCAGCTATTCTCCACACCCCAGGTCCATAGAAGGCAGGAAAAGCAGGGGAGATGCTAGGGTTTTGAGCCCCTCCCCCTTTGTGCCGCCAACCATATTGCCTCTCCCTCTCTTGCAGCCATCCAAACATCAGGTCTAGGACTTGGAATCTCTTGCTATGAGATTGGTACAAGTTTCTCTCAGTTCTGGAGTTGATCTGAGGTCGTTTGAGGCATGGGTGAGATCTCCATCAACAGATCAACAGGAAAGGCTGCAGCAGGACAGATCTGTAAGGTCTGGTTCTATCTACCTTCTTCTCTATCTAGAATACCCTGATTCAAGATCTATGAATTGAAAGACCTCGGTCCATGCCTGATCTGATTGGGTACCAGATCTTGAATTTTTTAGAGGTGATCTTAGAGGTGTTCTTCATCTGGACCGAAAGGCTGACGAAGAAGACAGCAACCAGGCTGATTTCGTCAAGGGCCTTCAATCGAGTCCAGAAGTCTCCAGATTTGTTTGTTGCTATTTCTACTGCACCCAAGGTCCATGGGAGGATCTAGGATCATGCTTCAATAGTTGGTATCAGAGCCACGGTGGTGAGGAAGCGATTTCAAGCACTAGAAGTTGAAGATCTCAAGTGCTGAAAATTTTCAGCAAGGTACCATCAAGGTATATTCTATACTTCTTGATTTTATATTGCTTGTTTGGCTTGGATCCAGTCATGGGCAGCAATATGAAGGTCGATTTCAAGAAGTTTGATAGCAAGAGAAATTTTTCCATGCGAAAAATCTGAGTGGAGGATCTTCTGGTGCAAGCAGATCTGGATCAGACTTTGGATGAGAAGCCTGAGGGAATGACAGATAGACAGTGGGCATCGTTGGAGAAGAAAGCATGCTCGGTGATCAGAGGATGTTTGGCGGATGCGGCGTTGTATTCGATGCTGGAAGAAAAGACCCTGAAGGGCCTTTGGTCGAAGTTGCACACCATGTATATGGGGAAGAATATGTGCAACAAGCTAATACTGAAGAAGAGGTTGTACAGTCTTCGGATGCAAGAGGGATCTGATGTGATTGGCCACATTCAGAGGTTCGACCAGTTATGCACGGAGTTGATGAATATTGGGGTGAAGCTGGATGAGGAGGACAAGTCCCTGTTGCTTTTGTATTCGCTGCCAGGATCATATGACTCTTTGGTGACTACACTGCTCTACGGCAAGGAGACTCTGGAATATGAGGACATGGTCTCAGTGCTGAGGTCTAATGAGCAAAGAAAAAAGTTGACCAGAGATCGGGCTCCCCAGGAGGGTTTGACAGTAGGGGAGAGGATAGGTAGAGGCAGAAGCAAGTCCAGGGGGCAGTCCAAGTCCAAGAAGGGAAAGAAAGAGATGAAATGCTTCAAGTGCAACGAGTTCGGGCACTTCAAGCGAGAATGTCCACTATGGAAGAGCAAGAAGGAAGAAAGAAGTGGCTCAGAATCAGTGAGTGCAGTTATTAGGCAGCAAGTGGAGGATGATCTACTTGTGGTATCAGATGGTCACAGGCATTACACAGAGGAGTGGACACTAGACTCTGCGTGCTCACATCACTACACACCACACAGGTCTTGGTTTGCGACATACACCAAGACAGATGAGGGATCAGTGACTCTAGGAGACAATCATCCATGCAAGGTGGCTGGGATAGGGACAGTCAGGGTGAGGATGTTTGATGGGATTGTGAGGACATTGACAAATGTAAAGCACGTCCTGGAGCTGAAAAAGAATCTGGTGTCACTAGGCTACTTGGAGCGCAGTGGATACAGCTTCAGCAGTAGGGCTAGAAGTGGAGTATTAAATATCTCCAATGGAGCTATGGTGGTGATGAGAGGCAGGAGGTTGGATAATAATCTCTATCGCATGGAGGGATCTATGGTGACCGGAGAGTTTGATGCAGTAGCTGCAGCACAGGACTAGCAGGGGGCTTACAGGATGTGGCACTACAGCCTAGGCCACATGGGTGACAAGGGCCTGAGGGAGTTGAGCAGGAGAGGACTCATCTCTGATCTGCAGAATGGTGCAACAGGGGAGATTTGTGAGCCTTGCCAGATGGGAAAGCAGAGGAGAGTTCAGTTTAACATCAGTACAACCCGCAGTGCAGCCCCTCTGGAGTTAGTACACACGGATGTGTGGGGACCAGCCCCAGTTTTAGCTAGGAATGGGGCCAGATACTTCATGGCCCTGATTGATGATTTCTCAAAGAAACTCTGGATTTACTTCGTGAGAGAGAAGTCTGAGGTCTTCACCAAGTTCAAAATCTGGAGAGCTGAGGTGGAGAAGGAGCAGGGGAGGAGCGTGAAGTGTCTGAGGTCAGACAATGGTGGGGAGTACACCAGCAGAGAGTTTCAGGACTACTGTGAGGAGTGTGGGATCAGGAGACACTTCTCAGTTAAGGGGACTCCATAGCAGAATGGGGTGACCGAGAGGATGAATAGAACACTTCTGGAAAAGGCACGATGCATGAGGCTACAGGCAGGGCTTCCAAAGGTATTCTGGGTTGACACAGTTGATGCAGCGGGTTACTTGGTCAATCGGTCACCTCACACCAGGTTGGATGGCAGGCTTCCAGAGGAGGTGTGGTCTGGGAGGACAGTTGGGCTGGGCCATCTACGGGTATTTGGGTGCACGGCCTATGTGCACATTGGAGCTGGTGAGCGGAGCAAGCTAGATGCCAGATCATGCAAGACAGTGTTTCTAGGCTATCCGCGAGGAGTTAAGAGATACAGGCTGTGGGATCCCTTGGAAAAGAAGGTCATCATTAGTCGGGATGTGATTTTTGATGAGGAGTCAGTCTTACGGAGGTGAGCAGGCATGGAGGAGCAGCAGGAGCAGGAGGAGGTCCAGTAGGGCGCTGCTGGATAGCTTACCTCTTTGATTTTGCCTCTTGCAGGTACTACGGGAGGACATGACATTCAGATGGAGAACCTACCTAAGGTGTCTCCATAGGTGGAGAGGACTCAGATGGATGATCGAGGCGGAGAGGTCCAACAGGAACGAGCTGGATCGAAGACTGATATCGGTGTTGTCCTACATAAGCCCAAGAGGACCATCAGGCAATCGGACCGATATGGCTTCGAGGAGACGTTGTCATATGTCCTGGTGACAGTGAATGGAGACCCATATACGTATCAGGAGGCTATTGAGAGTCAGGACAGAGAGCGGTGAGTCCAAACGATGTCCGAGGAGATGCAGTCTCTCCACCAGAACCAGATGTGGCGATTGGTGCAGTTGCCACAGGGGAAGAGGCCCATTGGCTGCAAATGGGTCTACAGTCGTAAGGAAGGGCCTTCAGAGTAGGGAGGTATCAGATTCAAGACAAGGTTAGTGGCCAAGGGATACTCCCAGAAGGAAGGCATCGACTTCAGCGAGGTCTTCTCTCCCGTCGTCAGACATACTTCCATCAAAGTGTTGCTGAGCATTGTAGCAGCTCAAGATCTAGAGCTGGAGCAGATGGATGTCAAGATGGCGTTCCTCCATGGGCATTTGGAGGAGAGGATTTACATGGAGCAGCCACCTGATTTCAGGGATCCAGGATCAGAGGGAAAGGTTTGTTTGTTGCAGAAGTCACTGTACGGGCTGAAGTAGTCGCCGAGGCAATGGTACAAGCGGTTCGACTCCTATGTACGCAGCATTGGACTTTTCAGGTGCGAGTTTGATCCCTGTGTTTATGTTCAGTCTCTTGAGGATGGTTCTAGGGTGTTCCTACTCTTGTATGTGGATGACATGCTTATAGCATGCAAGAGTAGGAAGGTTGTGCAGGATCTGAAGGCATCCTTATCTCGGGAGTTTGAGATGAAGGATTTGGACCCTGCAAGGAAGATCCTAGGCATGGAGATTTTCAGAGACCGAGCCCGGAGGGTGCTGCATCTATCTCAGGGGGGCTACATACAGAAGGTCTTAGAGAGGTTCAGGATGAAGGGAGCAAAGTCGGTGGAGCTGCCACTTGCCGGTCACTTCAGACTCTCGAAGACCATGGCACCATAGACTGAGGTGGAGGCTCAGGAGATGGAGATGGTTCCTTATGCTTCAGGAGTTGGGAGCTTGATATATGCGATGGTCTGTTGTAGGCCAGACATCGCTCATGCAGTGAGTCAGGTTAGCAGGTTCATGGTGCAGCCTGGCAGGGAGTACTGGAGAGCTCTGAAGTGGATATTCAGATACCTGGTGGGTTCAGTTGGAGTTGGCATCTGCTACGAACAGTGAGGAGGTGCAGTGGGATACTCTGACATGTCCAGGGAGGCTCAGGGGCTGATTGGCGGTTATGTAAATATAGACTTCGATGGAGATGTGGATACCCGGAGGTCTACGACAGGCTTCATCTTTAGCCTGTATGGAGGTCCTATTTCTTGGAGATCGAGTCTGCAGCCTATCATGGCCCTATCCACTACAGAGGCAGAGTACATCGGGCTGACAGAAGTAGCTAAGGAGGCAATTTGGCTGAAGAGTTTGTTGACGGAGATGTACCTTACTCAGGAGGCCATTAGAGTGCACTTTGACAGCCAGAGTGCACTTTTATTAGCACAGAACTCAGTCTATCATGCAAGGATAAAGTACATCGATATTTGGTATCATCGGATCAGGGAGCTTGTGGAGGATGGCGAGGTGGAGCTGGTAATGGTACACACCAAGGAGAATCCAGCTGATGCACTTATGAAGGTACTTCCATGGGACAGCTTTCAGAGATGTGTTGAGTTGATTCGGCTGATGGACAGAGTAGAGCTGGTTGAGGCCTTAGGACACCAAGGTGGAGATTGTTGTGATCCAGGTGGTGTGCCCAAGGCCCAAGGGACCAAGGCTAAGGCCAAGGTCCATCATTCATGAGGGCTTCATGGAGGCTCTAGGGCTAGTTGGGCCCTAGGTTGAAAGGCTGTGGGCCTTTCGGGTTCTTGAGATCTAGGTTATGTGGGCCTCAAGGGACCAACTCTTTATGGGCCAGGTCTAGGCCCAGGATAGGTGAGATTAGGTCGAGTCATGGGTTTACATGGGCTTGGGTTAACCTAATCTCCCATAGAGTTGGTCAAGGGAGTTTTGGATTTGGGTCACTTGACCCTGTGTTTATATATACATGCACTGTATAGGTTTGATTAAGCCAAGGAATATGAAAACCCTTTATCCCAAGTCTCTCTCTCTCTTCTCCCTCTCTCTTCAGCTATTCTCCATACCCCAGGAGCAAGAAACCCTAGGGTTTCTTGCCGCCAGGTCCATAGAAGGCAGGAAAAGCAGGGGAGGCGCTAGGATTTTGAGCCCCTCCCCCTTTGTGCCGCCAACCATATTGCCTCTCCCTCTCTTGCAGCCACCCAAACATCAGGTTCAGGATTTAAAATCTCTTACTACAAGGTTGGTACAAGTTTTTCTCAGATCTGGAGTTGATCTGAGGTCGTTTGAGGCACGGGTGAGATCTCCATCAACAGATCAATAGGAAAGGCTGCAGCAGGACAGTTCTGCAAGGTCTGGTTCTATCTACCTTCTTCCCTATCTAGAACATCTAATTTGAGATTTACAAATTGGAAGACCTCGGTCCAGGCCTAATCTGGTTGGGTACCAGATCTTGGATTTTTTAGAGGTGATCTTAGAGGCGTTCTTCATCTGAAACGAAAGGCTGACGAAGAAGACAGCAACCAGACTGATTTCGTCAAGGGCCTTCAATCGAGTCCAGAAGTCTCCAGATTTGTTCGTTGCTGGTTTCACTGCACCCAAGCTCTGTGGGAGGAGCTGAGATCGTGCTCCAACAATGGGCAGTCATCCAAGATCATTGTTTGACAATGATCAAGGATCTTGAGGAGCTTGAGAAGCTCGATGTCATTTTAGACAAGGATTTTTAGACTGATGTGATTCTTCAGTCCTTGTCTGATGCATATGGTTAGTTCATCATGAACTTCCATATGCATAAGATGCAGTGTACCTTGGTCGAGTTAATGAACATGCTGGTTACGACTGAATTTTCTATGAAGGGTTCAAAAGGCTCAGCTTTTACTATGGAGCGGACTTCTTCTAAGAGAAAGTCTTTTGGAAAGAAAAAGAAGTCTGCGAAGAAGCAGAAGGTGGATGGAAAGAAGAAGAAGACAGAACCAAAGAAGAAGGCTGTTGAAAAAGAAAAATATTTTCACTGCCAATCAAACAGTCATTGGAAGCGAAACTGTCCTCAGTACCTGGCCACCCTGAAGAATAAGAAGGATGGTCCTTCTGAAGGTATGCTCATTTTAGAATCTAATCTTATGATTTCTTCTGCATCCAGTTGGGTGCTTGACTCTGGTTCTAGTGCTCATTTGTACACTTCTATACAAGGTCTTGAGGAGAGCAGGAGACCGAGGGATGGAGAGATGATCCTACACATTAGAAATGGAGTAAGAGTTGCTGCTATGGCCATGGGAACCTATCCTCTGTGATTATCATTAGGATTAGATTTAGTTCTTAGAGACTATTATTATGTGCCTACAGCAAGCAGAAATTTGATTTATGTTTTATGTTTAGCACAAGAAGGCTATGTGATTAGCTTTCATAAGGATCATTGTAACATATTTTATAAAAATAATAAAGTTGCAAATAGTTTTCTTATTAATAATCTCTATCAGCTACATATTGATGTATCTATATTTCATATCGAGCAAAATGAGAATGCCATAGGAATTAAAAGGCCTAGAGATAGTCTAAATGATAGGTATCTGTGGCACCTAAGGCTAGGTCATATAGTGGAAGACAGGGTTAACAAAGTGGAGAAATCTGGACTATTGAGTCCGTTGACTTTTGAGTCATATCCAGTTTGTGAATCATGCCTTCAAGGCAAAATGACCAAGCTTCCTTTTGTGGGACATGGGGAAAGGGCCACAGACCTACTTGCCCTAGTACATATGGATGTGTGCGGCCCATTTGATGTGCCGGCTAGAGAAAACTATGTCTACTTCATTACCTTCATCGATGATATGTCTAGGTACGGGTATGTGTTTCTAATGAAATATAAGTTTGAAGCCTTTGAAAAGTTCAAAGAATTCAAGCATGAGGTAGAAAAATAAACAGGAAAGTCCATTAAGGTTCTTCAATCAGATCGAGGAGGCGAATACCTTAGTCGAAAGTTTTTAGACTATCTTAAGGATAATGGCATAGTCTCTCAATGGGCTTCACTTGGAACGCCACAACTCAACGGGGTTTCAGAACGGAGAAATCGGACCCTATTAGATATGGTCCATTCCATGATGAGCTTCACGGACCTCCCTGAGTTTCTTTGGGGACATTATCTCATGATAGCAATATATATATTGAATAGGGTTCCATCTAAAATCATTCCTATCACACCATATGAGATATAGTATGGTAAGAAGCCAAGTCTAAATCATCTCAGAATTTGGGGTTGTCCGGCTCATATCAAGAGACAGTAGGCGGACAAGTTAGAGTTCAAGTCTTTTAGAGCTCGATTCATAGAATATCCTAAAGAGTCATTAGGATACTATTTCTATATTTTGGAAGACCACAATGTGATTGTGAGTCGAAATATTATTTTTCTTGAAAAATAATTTATTCAAGATGGTGGTATCGGAAGAATAATTAAGCTCAAGGAGAATATCTTCCAAGAGAAACGAGCTAAAGAACCTAAGGAACCAAATCAATCAGAACCAGTCCTAACACAACCTCTTCCACCTCATAGATCAATTAGGATTTTTCATCCTCTTGAAAGGTACTTAGGTACTATACAAGAGGATATAGAGAAAATATTTCTCACGGAAAATGGGGCTCATGGTGATGATCCCAAGACCTATGACGAGGCGATATCAGATATCGACTTCAAGAAATAGTTAGAGGCAATAAGATTAGAAATTGACTCGATGCACTCAAATCAAGTCTGGACCTTGGTAGATCCACCTGAAGGTATTGTACCTATTGGGTGTAAATGGATCTTCAAGAGAAAGATAGGTGCAGATGAAAATGTAGAGACATTCAAGGCTAGGCTCGTAGCGAAAGGTTATAGTCAGCACGAAGGCATTGACTATCAGGATACCTTTTCACCTGTAGCCATGCTAAAATCCATCCGCACATTGCTTGCTGTTGCAGCCTATTTCAATTATGAAATATGATAGATGGACGTGAAAATGGCGTTCTTAAATGGACATCTTGAGGAAGATATCTATATGGAATAGCTACTTGGTTTCACATCCAGTGATGATGATCACAAGGTCTACAAGCTGCAAAGGTCCATTTATGGACTTAAGCAAGCATCTTGGAGCTGGAATACTCATTTCAATGATGTGATCAAAATGTTTGGTTTCATCAGGAATGAGGAACCATGTGTGTTCAAAAAGGTTAGTGGGAGCGCAGTTGTCTTTCTCATATTATACGTAGATGACATTCTCCTAATTGGGAATGACATTCCCATGTTGACCTCAGTCAAAGTATGGTTGTCTAAGGAGTTCTCTATGAAAGATCTAGGAGAGGCATCCTTTATACTGGATATTAAGGTCTATAGAGACAGACCAAATAGGATGCTGGGACTTTCATAGAAGATGTACATAGAGGAGGTGCTAAAAAGGTTTAGCATAAAAAACTCCAAAAGAGATTTAGTACCTTTTAGACATGGCATTCATCTCTCCAAGAAGATGTACCCTAGCACACCTGAGGAGATTGAACGCATGAGCAAAATTTCTTATGCTTCGGCAATAGGGAGCCTCATGTATGCCATGCTATGTACATGACCTGATATAGCCCATGCTATGAGTGTCACAAGCAGATATCAGTCAAATCCAGGCGAAGAGCACTGGACTTCTGTGAAATGTATCCTTAAGTACTTGAGAAGGACTAAGGATATGTTTCTGGTCTTTGGAAATAGAGAACTTCAGGTTCAGGGATTTACAGACTCAGACTTTATGTCTGATATAGATGATCGAAAGTCGATATCTGGAAGTCTGTTCATTTACAATGGTGGTGCAGTTAGCTGGAAGAGTTCCAAGCAGACGGTGATTACAGATTCCACCATGGAGGCAGAGTATATTGCTGCATCGGAAGCTATGAAGGAGGCATTCTGGTACAAAAAGTTTGCAGCAGAGCTTGGAGTGATGTCATCGGATGCCATCCCTCTTTACTACGACAATAATGGTGCCATAGCCCTAGCTAAGGAGCCAAGGTCTCACCAGAAGTCCAAGCATATCAAGCGGTGATTCCATCTGATCTGTGTTTACCTCGAAAAAGGTTATGTCGAGGTTAAAAGAGTTGACTCCACAAACAATGTGATAGACCTGCTGACAAAGCCATTAGGCTAGCAAAAGATCGAAGCCCACCTTAAGAAGATGGGACTTAGATATGTAGCCAATTGGCATTAGGTCAAGTGAGAGTTTGTTAGATGTGTGCCCTAGATGCCAGATTGGCTAACACATTCCTGTATAAATCTAAGGGTAAATTTATAATTTTGATTATAAATCAATAAATGGGTTATTCTTCTATCACATTGTGTACATTGTGTCTGTGATACATCCTTTGAGTTAGTAGGAATGTCAATTCATATTTTTAAGAATTAAAAATTTAAGGCATGAATTTACATAACTAACTCATAAACAGCTCCTGACCATAGGATCATCACGAGGATGGTGATCGATCCAGAAGGTTAGTGTACGATCGCTTCCTTAGGGTAGATGTGTCTTGAGTCTATGGTGTGGAGACATCAAAGTGAGAGTATAAGTATTCATTGAGAATGAGAGTACTGAGCGTGACCACCTCGAGCAGTCATAAGGAAGTCTACCTTCTCATCGATGATTAGCTCGATACTGCAGCTGTGTGTCTAGTTCTTTGATTTGAGGTGCATTGACAGTTCACCTTGAGTGTATTATAGTTTGACTACACCATAACTCTGTCTCTTAGCCATTCAGAATCTTGAGGTGTATGTTGGCTGTAGCATATTCATTGTAGGAACCAGATTGCACTAAAATGGGATCTATCAACCTCAGTAGATGAGAGGAGTAGTCCTATGATGATCGAAAGATTGAGTCCTTAAGCCCATGGCCATGGCAGAGTGAAACAATGAAAAAGAATTTTTCATTGGGGTTTCACATCGGACTCGAATCGATCGATTGATTCATATGACTGATGTTGGGTTTGACGAGTTCACCTTAACCCTAATTCAGTTGGGACTCATGATAGAGGAACTCAATCACATAGGTAGCTGCATCGAGAGGTTCATCTTCATTTCTGATGGGTTACCATCATATACTACTAGGTGTCACTGGTGAATTTTGGGAGCAATTAGAATGATCTTGATGATCGATCATTCTAATTGTCTGAATCAGAAGAGTTCTGGTACATCGAAAGGAGTTTCGATGATGTCGATGATGAGATCATGACATGTCTCATTACTATATGAAAATAAACCTAACTGGATCACACAAACAAGAATTAGGGTCTAGATGTCATCAATTGAGCTAGCTCAGTTTGATTGATTTGGATTAGATCCAATTAGGTTCAAAAAAATCATGCTAGCACATGATTGAGCCTAACTTTCTCCTCGTGTAATCTTTTTCATCTCGATTGAGCCAAATGTGATTTGACTCATCCAGAGAATCTTGAGAAGATTTCTCTCAGTCTGACTGGAGCTAGTTCAGTTCAAAAAAGTCTTGTTTTAATTTATGAGATGAATTTAAGACAACACCTGCCAATTTCTGTCACCTGCCATTTTCATTTTAGGACATCGGTCAAACGTTGACTTATGGATCTTAAACTGAAGGCCACTTGGCAAGAGGTCATTAGAGAGTTTTTGTGAAGTATTCACCTGCTAAATTAGGCCTCAAATTGGGCACCAAGATCAGATTGGGTGTGCGCCCCAAGTGGATAAGGATAGAGTCCCATGGGATTAGGACTCTGATCCCTTGATCGACTTGGACTGTGGGGCGCCAATCTCACTGTGCTTATCCAATGTTGGCACCAATAGAGGTGGAAATTGAGGTAATTTTTATCTAATATGATCAGATGACATCACTCCATCAATCAAAATTTTTCTAAAATTAATTGAATTTTTTGATTGGTCGAATGATGTGGCACTGCATGGTGCAGCAGGGTCTATTTAAACCCTGTCTATGCCTAGGGTTTAGAAGCTGCTCAATACCTAGTAAAAATGAGATTCCCCTCCACTTCTCTATGTCTCCTATACTCTGCTCTCTTCCCTCTTCATGTCCAAGAAGTTGGACATCCATCTGGTGCTTGTCCAAGGTGTGGTGGCTCTCTAAACAGAAGGCTACAGGGATTTATCGAGAAGCTGCTGCTCCAGCTTCAGAAGATCTTTTGAAGATCTTTCAGATCAGATCTAAATCTAATTTTTGGAGCAAAAATTTGCAAGAAGAATATGATCCAGATCCTACTTGAGTGGATATTGGTAGAGGCCAGGTGACTGCGTGGCTATTTTTGAACCTCGGGCATTGCTGCGATCATCTACAAGGTAATCAGATTACCCTTGAGGTATTTCATATTGTCTCATGCTTTTAGATTTATTTTAAAATTAATATCAGATAATAAAATTAGATCTAAAGATTTAGATCTGAAATAAATATAGGATAATTTTTTTTTTTAAATTATTCTGCCCCAGATTTGATGAAATCTAGAAGATCCTACATGGAAAAAGGCGATTTTTCCTTCACTGGCTTCCTTATCAAATGAGTTCTAGAGCCAACATGAGCATATATCCACTACCAGGGCTATGATCACTCACCTACAAGAGTTGTATGGTGAGCAAAGCCACACAGCATGCTTCAAAGTATCCAAGAGACTGTTTAATCTAAAGATGCACGAAGGACAGTCAGTCCATGAGCACTGTATGATAGTGATCAAGGATATTGAGGAGCTTGAGAAGCTTGGACTTGATATACAAAAGGAATTGTAGATGGATTTGATCTTTCAATTTCTTACGAGTTCATCTAGTCAATTTGTTGTAAATTTTTATATGAACAAACTGGATTGCACTATACCCAAACTAGTGAACATGTTGGTCACTGCTGAGGAAACCTTGAAGAGTTCAAGGGGCACCATTCTCATTGTGAAGTGAACTTCTTCATCCAAGAGAAAGTCTGGTTGGAAGAAGAAGGATAAATCTATGAAGAAGCAGAAGAAAGAGAGCAAGCCAAAGAAGGATGTTCCGAAGAAGGCTGAAGCAAAGGAAAAGTATTTTCACTGTGATGCTGAAGGCCTTTAGAGGAGAAATTGTCCACTCTATCTGGAGAGCCTGAAGATCAAAAAAGATGACAAACCTTTAGAAGGTATGCTCGTAAATGAATCTAACCTTACGATTTCTTTTACTTCTAGTTGGGTATTAGATTCTGATTTGAGTGCTCATATATATACTTTAATATAGGGTCTAATAGAAAGTAGGAGGTTGAGGAAAGATGACATGATCCTTCGGATTAGCAATAGAGCAAAAATTGCTATAGAAGTCGTTGGCACTTATCCTCTTCGATTACCATTAGAGTTTATATTAGATTTGAAAGATTGTTATTTTTTTCTATAGTTAGTCGAAATTTGATTTTCATATCTGTGCTAGCACAGGATGATTTTGATTTTAATTTCAATAAAAATTTTTATTCTATTTATTTATGAAATAAATTGATTGCACGTGATCTTTTAATTGATAGTTTTTATCACTTGCATGTTGATGCGAATGTAAATTTAAACAAGCAAGTAGTGAGTACCGTAAGTTAAAAGAAACCTAGAGACGAAATTAACCAAAAGTACTTGTGACATCATAGACTAGACCATATTGGATAGGATAAGATAAACAAACTGAAAAATGATGGAATCCTTAGCTCTTTTGATTCAGAGTCATACCCAATTTATGAATCTTGCCTTCGAGAAAAAATGATCAAGTTATCATCTATGGGACATGAGAAAAGAGCCACTGAGTTACTTGTCTTGGTACACACTGATGTATGTGGGCTATTTGATGTAATACCGGAATGGTTATAGCTACTTCATCACCTTTACCAATGATCTATCACGATATGGATATATGAATCTCATGAAACACAAGTTTGAAGCCTTTAAAAAGTTCAAAAAATTTAGAAATAAAGTAAAAAAATAAATAGATAAATCCATTAAGGTTCTTCGATCTAATCGAGGAGGTGAATATCTTAGTCAAAAATTTTTAGGATATCTTGAGGACAATGGTGTAGTCTCTTAATGGACTCATCCTGAAATACCTCAGCTCAATGGGATATCCGAAAGGAGGAATAGGATCCTATTAGATATGTTCAGGTCCATGATGAGCTTCACTGATTTACTCTTATATCTTTAGAGACATGCCTTATTAATTGCAATTCACTTACTGAATAAGATTTCATCAAAATCTATTTCTATCACACCATATGAGATATGGTATGGTAAGAAGTCGAGCCTACGTGATCTTAAGACTTGGAGATGTCTGGCCTTTATCAAGAGATAGATGGTTGATAAATTAGAGGAGAGATCTGTAATAGCTCATTTTATTGGATATCCAAAAAAATTAATAGGATACTACTACTTTCCACAAAATCATAATGTGATTGTAAGTCGAAATGCCATAGTCCTAAAAAATTAGTTTATCTAGAATGGTGGCAGCGGGAGGTTACTTAAGCTTAAAGAGGTCTCTGAAGAGCAAAGAGCTATGGATCCTCAAGAACTCATTATTCATGAGTCAGTAGTTGATGTTCCTCCACCATCTTGTAGATCTTGTGAGGTCTCCCAACCTCCTGAAAGGTATATAGGTATGTTTACAGAGAAAATAAAGAAAATATTTCTTATGAGAGATTAGGACCATAGTGATGATCGTAATACCTTTGACGAGATGATGTGTGACATCGATTCTAAGAAATGGTTAGATGCAATAACACTACAACAGAAATAAATTTTGGTGGTGATTTTTACTACCTTTAGTGGTGATTATATTCGCCACTAATATATTTACCGACAAAAGGCATTTTGTCGCCTAAGGCAGCGTCAGGAAAGGTTTTACTAGTGATTAATGATAGTGTCGGTAAAAGCCTTTTAATTATCGAAAAAGGTCAGAGCTTTTGGCGGTAATTATTTACGGTATTTATTTTTACCGTAATAGGGCACTGGGCAGATGAAGCTTGGAACACCTATTACAAAAAATATAATCGTCAGAAAAAGATTTTCAAATTTTAAGCTGGCAATTGTTAATGCCATAATAAGATGAGTCAACCAATTGTTAGAACATATATTATGGCAATTATAATCATCGAAAAAAAAATTTCAAACCTTAAACTGGCAAATATTTATGCCATTAAAATCTGTGAGTATTGCCTCTAAATCTAAGCTTTTGCAGCCGCAATAATTACCATTAAAATCATAATTCTATATTTTACAATAATTAGTATTGCCATAAAATTGCCATAAAAGAGTTGCTCTGATTCATATATTTGTATGCTATATAATTCTTTTTTGATAGAAAGAGTAATAAAGCTAGATTAAAACAAAAATAAGATATGATCTACCAAAATATAACTCCAATTATTTATAGATATAGTTTTAATTCCTTGTCTCTCAAATATTTGAGGTAACTATTCTAAGCATCAAGTCTGCATCAATCATTAAATGTAGGCACATACTACTTAACAAAAACTCAGAAGTCAAAACAGAAATACATACATGAATCATAATTATCCAAAAGATAGCTTGTGGTATCATTCCCACTATATGATAATCTACTTAGACTTGATTATATTGCCATGGTAGTAGACAACAGCTGCAAGATCGCTACTCTAGAAATAGCTGAAATCTCTTATCTGATATTCATTGGCATCATATAATCCCTCTTTGATATCTACTATTGTTGGTCTATTGTTGTTGGTCGCTTCTCAGATCAATAATAAATATCCAGAAAGATTTCATATATTACTAAACTATGAAATTTGCAACAGCATAATTGATGCTATTACTCAAAAAGTTGCAGCATAATTTTTTTTTAATTTGCATACAGATCTCTATTTTTGAACAATATATTACACTGAAACACACTTGTCAAAACAGTACCCTTCCATTAAAAGCATTACTTCAAGGAACTCATAGTGTAAAAAATATGAGACCAGGAGAAAAATTGAGGGCTGGAAGATCTAAAACCCAGCTAAAAATCCAACTCTAATTCACCACAAAATGCTGCTTTCTCTGATATGCTATGTTCTTGTTGAAGAAAAAAAGGAGGAAGAATTTAGTTTCCTCCATTTGTTATATTAAAATAGACACCTAGTTGTCATTAGACCCAGAATTTATATTTATGATCAAAAATCTTATCAAATTACATTATATTATAGCAAAACTCTATGACTGAAGGTTCAAATTTAAATGTGGTTCAAGTGTTACCTTTCTAACCTGTCTCCTATGCTGGAAGCTACACATATTGCAATTTGTTCATAGAAAATGATAATGCTAAAGACTATAAGGTATT
The DNA here is from genome assembly GCF_000442705.2 of Elaeis guineensis. Lineage (NCBI taxonomy): Eukaryota > Viridiplantae > Streptophyta > Magnoliopsida > Arecales > Arecaceae > Elaeis > Elaeis guineensis. Next base: position 28,582,733 of record NC_025999.2, on the reverse strand, counting down.
ATAAATCTATCATGAGTCATGTCAAAGAAATTTGTACCAAAGCATATTAGCTACTCTTTAGTGCAAACTGGACATTACACTAGCAGTAATAGTTATTGTAGCAACAAACTAGCAAAGAGAACTAGCCAGATCTCTCATCATAGCTAGGAGGTTTTGCTCCCAGTTAACCTCAGATTTGGTTGTGAATTATAGCAGACAAAAGTGTCAAACAGATTTTTTTTTTTTTTTTGCTTTCATAGTGTCTCAAAGTTATGATGTAAATTTTTCTACTGAATGTACTTAATTTATTATGATTCTAGAGTATATATTTATATTATTAATGGAGGTGTTTTGCAAAAGAAATCCATATTATAAAGTAGTTTGCCCTATTTTTATTTTGCAGGAACAATATATTTTGGACTTTACCATTAGACTATTATAATTCTGTCCCTAAAGGCTTTGACTATTAACTAAGAAATTTTAAAATTTGTATTGATCAATATTATATAAGCACTAATTACCACCACTTGTGCATTTATTACATTCAATGTGTACATTCATTTGAGAACTGACATCTAATGTTAGGTACATTTACATGCATACACATATATTTCTCAAAGAAATTCATTTCTTAAGTCATACTAAAGATTTCATTGGCCATTTACAAAAGCCAAAAGCACCAAGAAAGCCAAAAACATCAAAAACAGCCATTATTTTACCTTCAAAATCTAAATTTTTTACGAAGTAAGATTGTATGGTCTAAAATTATAATAGCTTTTTTATCAAGTGAACTGTGATTGAAAAAATAATCCCGTTATTTCCATATTGCCTGTATTTTTTATCATAGCAGTGAGTATTTTAACATTAAAAAAAAATTAAAATAGTATATTTTAAGAGAGAGTAGCTTTTATAACTATGGTCAATAACAAGTCCAATAGAGGTCTGTTGTGATGGAATACTGCTGTTATTGAAATCCTGAAGAGAAGTTGTAGTTTGTCATTGCAGTTCTAATTTATCTACTGAATGCTGACATGCTGATCCTTCTTAGAATTATGAGATGGCAATCACAAACACCAGTTATGTGAACCAACAAAGCATTATGTTACGGATGTGTCCAATTGAACTTTCCTAGATGTTATACAACATTTTGCAATAAATTGCAATATTATATCAAGCCATACTGAAAGACAATCATTACAAGACAAGGTTAGTTCACAAGCAACAATGATTAGGATTGAAGAACAATGTATCAGGTGGCTGGCCCCTACAATAGCGATCTCATGCGAACTAGCTGTGATAATCCGGCCCAATTGGACCCAAAACCAGCTCACAAAGCCCACTAAGCCCATTAAACAAAAAAAAAAAAAAAAGAAAAACAGAGCAGGAAGACTCCCGATCGGAGTCTTCCTCTTCTCCGATCAAGAATCGGAGTCCTAGGGCCATTGAAAGACCCTAGGACGAGCTCTATAAGAACCCTTCCCCTCTCCTCTATGGGTAGACCCTGCAGCCACCGATGATTGCCGGAGATTTTTCTTCGATTTTCCCGATTGAAGCCGCGGCCTCCTATTCTTGTGCTCGCCGAAAAGCAGAGGCCGAAGACGTCGTCGGAGCTCAGGTAAGGCTCCAACCTTTCTTCCTCTCCTTCTTCCGTTTCCCCTCTGGCCCCAAACATCATTGTCGATCGCCGACTTTGTCGGAAATCGAGAAGAAAATGATGCCCTGTTTTTTTTTCCTGTTCGGCCGAGTCATCTTTCACCCTTTTCCGACCATCAACGCCGTCGTTTGCGGCATCTCACCCTTAGGTTTGGACCCCCACCCTCTATCTGTCTTTTCCAAAAGTCATGGCCGCCGGTGATAGGCCAATGACCGGAGAAATCCATGGAAAGGAGGCGGTCCCCTGTTTTTCATTTTTTTTCTAAATCTCCCGCCGGCCGAGCCTCACCGCCGGCGTTTTGTTGCTCCCTGCTGTCGGCCGCCGCTGCCGGACCATCGACCGTGCCGCTGCAGCCCGTCGGACCACGGGCGATCCCCTCTGATCCCCTTCCGTTCGGCCAAAGAAGAGGAAAGAAGGAAGAAAAGAAGAGAAGAAAAAAAAAAGAAAAAGGAAAAAGAAAAAGAAAAGAAAAAGGAAAAAGAAAAAAAATAGAAAATGCAAAAATAGAAAAATAATAAAATAGAAAAAAAAATAATAATAAGAAAAGAGAAAAATTCCCTCTCTTCCCTCTTTCTCCCTCTTTCTCTCTCTCTATTGTCTCTCTCTAAAAAGAAAAAGAAAAAAGAAAAAGAAAAAGAAAAAGAAAAAGAAAAAGAAAAAGAAAAAAAAAGAAAAGAAAAATATAATAATAAAAAAATACATGTGAGAGAAAGTTTTTCTCATCTCTCTCTTAAGTCTTTCTCTCTCTAGAATTAGACTTTCTCTCTCTACCTTCTCTCTATATTTTCTCTCTCTAGATTTTCTTCTTATTTTCTCTCTCTAGATCTTTCTCTCATTATGGATTTCGTCTCCCTAAGGTCATTCTCTCTCTGATTGCATCACAGACCCTAGGATAAACTTAAGATGAAAATATGATGATCTGAGACTGCTCCGAAATTCATGCAGTAGATTAGATCCTGATCCGATCCTTCTTCGAAATTGATAATATCAATCATGGTTAATCTATATTAAGTCACCTTGATATGACCTCTGATGATCTCAATCATGATTGCCACTTTTAAAGGATACGAAGATTCTCTCTCCACTTTCTCTCTCTACTTTCTCTCTCATGACCAACTTTCTCTCTCTAAAAAAAAATCTATGAATCCTGTATCGAGTCATGCCTTCATCTTTTAGAAGCTTATATTGACTCTAACAAGATCTGAAGTTGCTTTGATATCCGTGCTGTATGTCAACCTCATCTGATCGTATCAAAGATCTTTCAAATTTATTAAAGAATCCTATTGATTGATCTTGACTTTAATTCGATCTGTGCCTCACGATTTCTTGATCAAGTCACTTGAATCTGACCCTCAGATCAGAGATCCTGAATTGCCCTGGTATCTGATGGTTCGACACATCCGGACAACAGTCCTCTTTCCTTATGATTTAATCTTGTTATATTTATGGAATAGAATTTGATAATGATTTGATATTTTAAATAGGATTAGCTGATTCTTCTAACGAAGTTTAAAGATCTAAGATGAAAGAGGTAAGTAGTGTTTACTTTTACTGAATTTATCTGATAAATTATGAATTAAATAAATTTATGCATGCTTGCGATTGTAATTATTTATTAAAATAATTGTTAAAAATTATTTATGATGAAAGTTAATTGTAAAAAATTATTTATGATTGAAGTTATTTGTGGAGCAATTATTATGATGATATATGATCTCAAAGAATGTTATAATTGATTTGACTCGAATATCAATTAATTTTATTATTCTTAAAAATAATATATGAATTGGAAGACAATATGAAATTAACAACCTGACTGTGTTGAGGACCCCGCCAATGGGGGCATATACGTTGGCAATTGACTGTCCTGAGGATTTATGTCGCCAGTGAGACCAGCAACATGTCGCCAGATAGACCAGCGATAAAACTGCCAGCTAGACCAGCGGTTCCAAAGGACTTGGCTGCCAGATGATTCGCAGCCCACCGCAAGCAGATACGCGGTATTATGACCCTGCCACAGGGATAATGTGGTCATAGTCATGGTTGGTAAGAAGAATTTAAGAAATTGATGAATTTAAGAAGAAAAGCATAATTAGAAATTATGATGAATTGACTTTTATATATGATTGACAGTATGAATATGATTTCATGAAATTACATATTGATTTGTTATGCATAGTATTATTTGCCTGATTATTCAGTTAAAGGTATACACTGCTTACTGGGCTATTTAGCTCATGATAAGTTTTATGTTTTTCTTACAGATCCAGAAAATTAGCATGATGCGGGATTTCGGTTGGGAGAGCGATTAGAGATGGAGTTAACTCATTGATTTAGGATTTTTCTCAGAATTGATTCAAGACCTTTAGTTTTGTTTTTAGTATTGGCTTTGTCAGACAGTTACTTTCTTTTGAACACTTAGTTTTGATTTGTTATTTGAACCAAGGTTTGATTATTGAATAAAAAAAAATTTATTTAACTGTTTGTGAAGATATCATGATGAGATGCCTTGCATGCTTATGGAAAAAGTATTCTATAAGTATGCGGTGGTTGCCATGACCCTCGATTCACAATCTCGGGTCGGGGGCGTGACAACTAATATGGTATCAGAGCTTAGGTTATAATCTTTGGGGATTATGATATAAATAATATAAATGATTAGGATATGATAGATTAATATCAGAGCTTAGGTTTAAGATCATTGAGATTATAAAGTGATATCAAAACTTTATGTATGATCAATAGGATGTGACCGAGTGGAGTATAATGGATAACATCAGAGCTTAAGATTATGATCATTAAGGACGTGATAGAATGATATAAAGTTTAGATTATGATCACTAGAGAATATGACTTAAGTGGTATTTGAGCTTAAGGTTATCATTATTCGGGATTGTGACTTTAGTGATATGTGAACTTGAGGCTAAGATCATGAGGAACATGATAGATATAAAAGAAAGGATTCAATAATTTGATTTCGAATCAATAGGTATTATGATGAAATTTATGCATAAGTGGCATATGATGTCTATAATAGAATTGATGAGTTATATCTTAGATTTCAATTAGCAAGGTTGATCTGAGTACGAGAAGTGTTGACCCTAGAATGAAGTGGGAGGTATTGATATATTATGTTAGGTATATTTGATGACATTGGAATGCTAAACCTATATGGATAAAGGACATGATAACTTTGCTGATTTTGATGTTAATTTCTTTGCAAAGAAAGGTTGGTTTGGAAGTTGTCTAAATGATTGTAAGGTAAATCGAAGGTTAACTCAAATTAATTCTAGACATATTAGATTCTTGAGGAGTGGTGAAGTTTATGTAATAAGTTCAAACATAGAAGGTGGATGAAGATTTAATTTTGATGTGCTATGTCTAAGAGATAGTAATGACAAGGAAACCTTAAATTTTATCCTAAATTGTATATGAAATCTGAAAGTTGGATCTATCTCTGATTGATTTAATATACAAAGATATCTTTTATTTTTGATAGACTTAGATAATTTGGTAAGTTGAGATCAGAGTGCGCAGCAAAAGCGTGGTGGTCTGAATTGATTAGAAATATTAATTCTTTAAATCAAAAGATATTATGAAATACGTTAGTTGTAAAAAAAAAAAAGGAAGGATTTTACTGATAATAAATGGATGCTAGAGAGAAAATCTATCTGATCAAGGAGAGACTCAAAGCAGTATAAGATAGACAGAAGAGTTGGGCAGATAGAAAAAGAAGAGAATTAGAATTTTATTTTGATGATCATATTTTTCTAAAAATATCACCTACAAAAAGTGTCATGAGGTCTGGGAGACATGGCAAGCTGAGTCTGTGATAAAATGGACCTTTTGAAATTTTAAATCAAGTAGGAGATGTTGCTTATGAACTAGCCTTACCACCAGATCAGTGTGATAAAGTATGAGCCATTGCAAGTTCACGAAGATCTAACCTATGAAAAATTTTCTCTCTGAATTATTGATCGAAAAGAGCAAGTTCTAAGACGGCGTATCATTTCATATGTAAAGATTCATTAGAGTAATTATGAAGAGAGAGAGGCCACATGGGAGCTTGAAGATGATATGAAGACGAGATATCCACACTTATTTGAAAATAAAGGTATGTTAAATTTCGAGGATGAAATTTTTTTTAGGGGGGTAGAATGTGATAATCCGGCCCAATTGGGCCCAAAACCAGCTCACAAAGCCCACTAAGCCCATTAAAAAAAAAAAAAAAAAAACAGAGTAGGAAGACTCCCGATCGGAGTCTTCCTCTTCTCCAATCAAGAATCGGAGTCCTAGGGCCATTGAAAGACCCTAGAACGAGCTCTATAAGAACCCTTCCCCTCTCCTCTATGGGTAGACCCTGCAGCCACCGATGATTGCCGGAGATTTTTCTTCGATTTTCCCGATTGAAGCCGCGGCCTCCTATTCTTGTGCTCGTTGGAAAACAGAGGCCGAAGACATCGTCGGAGCTCAGGTAAGGCTCCAACCTTTCTTCCTCTCCTTCTTTCGTTTCCCCTCTGGCCCCAAACATCATTGTCGGTCGCCGACTTTGCCGGAAATCGAGAAGAAAATGATGCCCTATTTTTTTTTCCTGTTCGGGCCGAGTCATCTTTCACCCTTTTCCGACCATCGACGCCGTCGTTTGCGGCATCTCACCCTTAGGTTTGGACCCCCACCCCTCTATCTGTCTTTTTCGAAAGTCATGGCCGCCGGTGATAGGCCAATGACCGGAGAAATCCGTGGAAAGGAGGCGGTCCCCTGTTTTTCATTTTTTTTCTAAATCTCCCGCCGGCCGAGCCTCACCGCCGGTGTTCTGTTGCTCCCTGCTGTCGGCCGCCGCTGCCGGACCATTGATCGTGCCGCTGCAGCCCGTCGGACCACGGGCGACGCCCCTCTGATCCCCTTCCGTTCGGCCAAAGAAGAGGAAAGAAGGAAGAAAAGAAGAGAAGAAAAAAAAAAGAAAAAGGAAAAAGAAAAAGAAAAGAAAAAGGAAAAAGAAAAAAAAAAGAAAATGCAAAAATAGAAAAATAATAAAACAGAAAAAAAAAATAATAAGAAGAAAAGAGAAAAATTCTCTCTCTTCCCTCTTTCTCCCTCTTTCTCTCTCTCTATTGTCTCTCTCTAAAAAGAAAAAGAAAAAAGAAAAAGAAAAAGAAAAAGAAAAAGAAAAAGAAAAAAAAAGAAAAGAAAAATATAATAATAAAAAAATACATGTGAGAGAAAGTTTTTCTCATCTCTCTCTTAAATCTTTCTCTCTCTAGAATTAGACTTTCTCTCTCTACCTTCTCTCTATATTTTTTCTCTCTAAATTTTCTTCTTATTTTCTCTCTCTAGATCTTTCTCTCTCATTATGGATTTCGTCTCCCTAAGGTCATTCTTTCTCTGATTGCATCACAGACCCTAGGATAAACTTAAGATGAAAATATGATGATCTGAGACTGCTCCGAAATTCGTGTAGTAGATTAGATCCTGATCCGATCCTTCTTCGAAATTGATAATATCAATCATGGTTAATCTATATTAAGTCACCTTGATATGACCTCTGATGATCTCAATCATGATTGCCACTTTTAAAAGATACGAAGATTCTCTCTCCACTTTCTCTCTCTACTTTCTCTCTCATGACCAACTTTCTCTCTCTAAAAAAAAAGTCTATGAATCCTGTATCAAGTCATGCCTTCATCTTTTAGAAGCTTATATTGACTCTAACAAGATCTGAAGTTGCTTTGATATCCGTGCTGTATGTCAACCTCATCTGATCGTATCAAAGATCTTTCAAATTTATTAAAGAACCCTATTGATTAATCTTGACTTTAATTCGATCTGTGCCTCATGATTTCTTGATCAAGTCACTTGAATCTGACCCTCAGATCAGAGATCCTGAATTGCCCTGGTATCTGGATGGTTCGACACATCCGGACAACAGTCCTCTTTCCTTATGATTTAATCTTGTTATATTTATGAAATAAAATTTGATAATGATTTGATATTTTAAATAGGATTAGCTGATTCTTCTAACGAAGTCTAAAGATCTAAGATGAAAGAGGTAAGTAGTGTTTACTTTTACTGAATTTATCTGATAAATTATGAATTAAATAAATTTATGCATGCTTGCGATTGTAATTATTTATTGAAATAATTGTTGAAAATTATTTATGATGAAAGTTAATTGTAGAAAATTATTTATGATTGAAGTTATTTGTGGAGCAATTATTATGATGATATATGATCTCAAAGAATGTTATAATTGATTTGACTCGAATATCAATTAATTTTATTATTCTTGAAAATAATATATGAATTGGAAGACAATATGAAATTGACAACCTGACTGTGTTGAGGACCCCGCCAATGGGGGCATATACGTTGGCAATTGACTGTCCTGAAGATTTATGTCGCCAGTGAGATCAGCAACATGTCGCCAGATAGACCAGCGACAAAACCGCCAGCTAGACCAGCGGTTCCAAAGGACTTGGCTGCCAGATGATTCGCAGCCCACCGCAAGCAGATACGTGGTATTATGACCCTGCCACAGGGATAATGTGGTCATAGTCATGGTTGGTAAGAAGAATTTAAGAAATTGATGAATTTAAGAAGAAAAGCATAATTAGAAATTATGATGAATTGACTTTTATATATGATTGACAGTATGAATATGATTTCATGAAATTACATATTGATTTGTTATGCATAGTATTATTTATCTGATTATTCAGTTAAAGGTATACACTGCTTACTGGGCTATTTAGCTCATGATAAGTTTTATGTTTTTCTTACAGATCCAGAAAATTAGCATGATGCGGGATTTCGGTTGGGAGAGCGATTAGAGATGGAGTTAACTCATTGATTTAGAATTTTTCTCAAAATTGATTCAAGACCTTTAGTTTTATTTTTAGTATTGGCTTTGTCTGACAGTTGTTGCCCAGCTATGCAACCCAAGAGGGGGGGGTGAATTGGGTTTTTAAAAAATTTTAAGCTCAACTAATTACTTATGAAAAGTATTTGTTAAAAGCTTGATGAATGAGAAGAAAGACTTTAAATCAAGATTAATTACCTAAAGCAAGAATGCAAGGATATAATAAAGAAATAAAGAGAAACAATAAAGCACACCACAAACACAAGGATTTATAGTGGTTCGGTGCCAACCTTGCACCTACATCCACTCTCCAAGCTCCTACTTGGGAATTTCAATCCACTATACTTGTATTCAACCCGAATACAAATCATCGGAAACTCCGACACTAGCTATCCCTAGCTAGTCCACTTGTTTCTCGGGTACAAGCCAACCCAAAACACTCCGATTTCAGGTTCGGATCAACCTTTCCTTGTTTTGGAAACCCTCCAAAAACAAGAACAATTACTCACAATGAGTAAGACAGTTTAGAGCACAAATAAGTACAAGAATAGCTCCTTAAATGAGCGAATATAACAATAAAAACACTTTACTCAAATGAAGAATCCCCTTTTTGAATTTCCTCAAGGTGGATGAAGAGTTGAATGAACGCTTGAGGAGAAGTTGAACTTTGATTGAAAACATCTTGAAGGCTTTGAAAGAGCTCTTGATCAAGGTTGAAAAATTGGCTTGAAAAACCTTCTCTTTGAATGCTCTTGAATGCCTTTTGAACGCTCTTGCTTTTCTCTTTCACAATCTCTCGTGTATATTGTAGATTCCTTGTCTCTCTCGAGTATATTGTGGATCCCTTTTCTTTTTCTCTCGTGTATATCGTTGATCACCTTTCTCTCTCGTGTAGATTTTGGATCCCCTTCTTTTCTTTCACTTTTTGAAACCTTTTATAGCCTTAAGAAATAAGGGAAAACATTTTAGGCAGAAAAAGAGCCGTTAGAGCATTTTAAGGGAGCATAAAAGGCAATTAAAACAGGCAAAAAACTAGCCGTTGCGGACGATTTCCGTCGCAGGGGTCGACTCATGAGTCGACTCATGCTTCAGGAGTCGACTCATGAGTCGACTTCTGTTGCAACAGCCAGAACTGTGGTTTCTGGATTTTTTTGGCCCAAATCAGCAGAGGTCGACTCATGAGTCGACTCATGCCTTGTGGGTCGACTCATGAGTCGACTCACAGGTCGTGCCAAGCCAAAAAAACTAGCGTGCCAAGGGAAATTTTTGCATGCCAATCAGCTCATTGTGCCATGAGTTGACTCATGAGTCGACTCATGCACTTCAAACATTCATAACTTCAAAAATATAAGTCCAAAAATAATGAAATTTTCATCAATAGATTACAAATCATTTGTTCTACCAAATGATACTATCAAATCAGGATTTTAGTAAAATTATGATTTTGCCCCTGAAGAGCATAAAGACTTTTTCAACTAAAAATATTTGTATCCCTTCAATCTGCTTTGTAATCATCAAAATCAATCTAGGAGCAACAATCTCCCCCTTTTTGATGATGACAAAATACTTGAACAAAAGCATTTATGTGAATGCATTATAGATGCTTGAAAAGAGTATGATTCTTTTGGCATGTAATATAAATGGTCATATACAAAAATAGTTTGTCCATTTTCTTAAAGATTTGAAGATATGCTCATTGGATAATATGATTTTGGTGTTAGAGCGGAAAACTTGTTTTTGTTATCAGATCAAACTGTATTTTGAAAATTTGCTCATTCTCATTTGATTTTAGTTTTAGCATCAGAGCAAAAAATAATTATGTTCGTTAATTGCTTTTGATACAAAAAATAATTATGTGTGCCAAAGCATGTTTAAGAGTTGATTTGGAAGGTGTATTAGATCATTTTGAGTTTAAGATGTATCAGAGCAAGAGAAAAATAAATTTTGTAATGTATCAGAGCAAGAAAAATAATTTTACAATGTTATCAGAAAAAAATTTTACAATGTATCAGAGAAAATTTTACAATGTATCAGAGCAAGTTAAAAAAAAATTTTAAGATGTATCAGAGTAAGTTAAATTTCTTAAGATGTATCAAGGCAAGTTGAATTCTTAAGATGTATCAAGATAAATAAAATTTCAAAAGATGTATCAGAGCAAGTTAGAATTTTGAAGTATATCAGAGCATATTTAAATTTTTAAAGTAAATCAGAGCATATGTAAAGAAGTAATTTAAAAGTTACTTATTTGCATTGTACTTAGCATTGTACTTTTGATATTGTTCTTTAAATTCTTCAATTTATTCATTAATTTCTCATAATTTGTAGTTTTGCTTTTGATGGATTGCTTTTTCTTTAATTTTTTGTTTAATTTCTCCCCTTTTTGACATCATCAAACATGGTTAACTCCTCCTTTTTCTGAAACATTCTTTAATTTCTCCTTTAGAGTTTATCACAAATGTTTGCTCCCCCTTAATACAGCAATTATTAACAGCAAACAACAAGAAGACAATATTTCAACAAGGAGAATATTTATAACCAAAATATGATCGACATCATTACAAAAGGTAGAGATATAAGTAAAAGATGATACCATAAAACCATAATTGTTTCAATACATAGTTCATAATATAACAGTCAACCAGCTAATTATCAATACATGGCCCCAAAATACAGATCCTAGAACAAGACACTAACACCTAGGATCTAGTAATGATCATGAGAAGTCATGGATCGGAGTCATCAGATATGGGATGAGAAGCTGATGGATCAGAAGTGCGTCCTCTACCCCGTCTGCCTCTGGCACGAGCAGGAGAGCGAGATGAACTGGGTGGCTGAGAACGCTGAGAGGCTAAGGACTGAACAGAAAGGGTGAGTCTGATGGAATCAAGTACGTTCAGTGCTCTGGAAACAGACTGAAGTAGAGCAGTGAACTGAGTGGTTGCATGCTCACTCGATCCTCGGATCTCTCTCCTCAGTAACTCATATCCACCCTCCAGTGCTCCTCTGAGCCTGCCAGCCTCTGCAGTGAGGTCTGTGACCTCAATAGTTGACTCCTGTGGCTGAGGATGGGCCAAAGCAAGGACTTGCCCCTGCAAGTCAAGAACTCTGCCAGTCAGTCTCCAGATGGTGTCCTCAAGCTGCTGAATTCGGATGGACTGATCTGATATCATCTGAAACACAGTGGATATGTGGGGAGTCATGATCTGATCAGAAGAAGTGGCTCCTGGTGCAAAAGTAGTACTGCTCCACTGACTAGATAGCAAAGAAGCCACACGCTGTGATATCTGCTCGATCTGATCGTCAGCCAGTCTGAACTCTGATTGAGGTGCTCTGATCTCTGGCTGATACACTGGTGTGGGCATCCTAGTAAACTCTGAAGGGCCAGCCTCTGTATCAGGAATGAACTGGATATTTGGTGATTCTGCCCTGAAGTCATGGACAGGAGATGATGAACCTTCTTCTTCAGCTCTGTCTTCAGTTCTGTCTTCAGCTCTCTCCTCAGCTCTTTCTTCAGAGCCCTTGATCCAACCACCATCAGTCTTTGTAAATCCCATTCGGTGTAGGGTGTGTTGGTTGAAAGTGTCCACATGAGAGAGCTTAGTAGAAGCCTCCCCCTCACAGCTAACTCCAAACCTCCTAAATACTCTAGTAAGGGCCATACCATAAGGCAAGTGTGCCTTGGATCTGTTCAAAGTCTCTCTCATGGCCTCTATCATAAGTGCAGGGAGGTTCAGGGGGGTCTGAGTGATGACATGAAACATGATACAAACATCTCTGCTGGAAAGTAAATCATGCCTACCACTCCTAGGAAAGAAGAGCTTCGTTACCATCTGATGCAGGATCCTCATCTCAATAGACAAAATCTTTGCTTCCAATTTATTTAAACTCCCTGAATAAGTTCCCCTAGAATAACTCTGATCCCCTCTTTTTTTACTGAGAGTTCCATATAAGAGTAACCCTCACTAGGCAACTGAAGTATTTCTCCCAATATACTAGAATCCAAGCAAATATCAATACCCTTGACTGTTGAAGTCACTGACCCATTTCCATAATGTAGATTCTGGTAGAATTCTCTAACTAGGTCAACATAGGTGACTTCTTTAAGGGAGCAGTAGAAATCCATCCTTGGTTTTTAATCTTGGTTGCAAATGTAAAATCCTCTTTTTCAAAGAACCGAAAATCTATATTCTTCCCGGTTTCAACTTTTCTATCAGAAAGAGGATTCTTACTGGGGCTTAGGGAGGATTGAGGGGGCCTTGTGCAGATACTGAAACTGGAGTGGGAGTAGTGGAAGACTGAGCAGCTTGCCTTTTCTTTCGGACAATTTCTTCAGGCTCATGGATTGACTTTCTTCTTTGGGGAAGCTTCATCTTTGGAGCCATATTCACTACAGTAGCAGGCAAGGAGACTTGGAGGAACAAGTGAATGAGTGGAGGAGGGATCACAAGAGAGTGAAGAGGGATTTTGGTGAAGAAAAGAGGTGGATTTGGGAAGAACGGTGGAGTGCTAGGGCACGCTCCAACCGTGCCAAACAATGGGAGAAAGCACAAAAATCCCTTTCCAAGGTGGCGATTTTTGGTGGAGAGGAGGGAGAAGTGCCTCGTACTAGATCTTGGATTTGGAGCAAAAGGAATTGGAGAAGTCGGCTTTTGGAAGGAAGAAGATGAGAGGATGAGTCAGCTCACGAACAGAATCCCGTATAAAAACAATGATCCCGTGGGAAGTTTAAGGAAATAACAAGTTTGCCATTGAGTCGACTCATGGGGGTCGACTCATGAAGTTCAGAAATTCAAAAAAATATGAATAAATTCCAGAAAAATTTGAAATTTTGGGAGAAGAAGTTTTGCTCAAAGATAAGTTTTTAGAATGATAAAATTGAGCTTTTGGGATCAGGATAGATGTTGGAAATTGAGCTCTAAGAGTTTTTGACATCAATTCTTGGAAATTGAGAAAAATTTAGGCATATGGATCTAGAATTCCTAGATTTCTCCTAATTTCACAGAATTTATCCTCACTAAGGGCCTTTGTAAAGATATCAGCTAATTGATTTTCAGTGCAAACATATTCAAGAATTATATTTTTGTTTTGAACATCTTCTCTTATAAAATGATGTCTTATTTCAATATGTTTGGATCTTGAGTGTTGAATTAGATTTTTAGATAGATTTATGGCACTTGTGTTATCACATCTTATTGGTGTTTCATTAAGTTTGATTCCAAAGTCTTCGAGTTGTTGCTTAATCCACAAGATTTGAGCACAACAACTTCCGGCTGCAATGTATTCGGCCTCAGCCGTAGACAGTGCCACCGAATTTTGTTTCTTGCTAAACTATGAGATTAGGTTAACTCCAAGAAATTGGCAAGTTCCACTTGTGTTTTTCTATCTAATTTACATCCAGCAAAATCAGCATCTGAATATCCTAATAAATCAATTTGTGAGTCCTTAAGTACCATAACCCTAGAGTTTGAGTGCCATTTAAGTATCTAAGGATTCTTTTAACAGCATTCAAATGAGATTCTTTAGGATTAGATTGATATCTAGCACATAAACAAACACTAAACATGATATCAGGCCTACTTGCAGTTAAATATAATAATGAGCCAATCATACCTCTATAGTATTTTAAGTCTACACATTTACCTTCATCATCCTTGTCAAGCTTGCATGAGGGACTCATTGGTGTGCCAATTGGTTTGCAGTTCTCCATTCCAAATCTTTTGAGTAGTTCTTGGTGTACTTGCTTTGGGTGATGGAGATTCCCTCTTTTGATTGTTTGATTTGGAGTCCGAGGAAGAAGGTGAGTTCTCCCATCATGCTCATCTCGAACTCCCCCTGCATAAGCTTAGCAAAGTCTTGACAAAGGGATTCATTAGTAGATCCAAAAATTATGTCATCAACATAAATTTGTATAACTAGCATATCATTTTGATTTCTTTTAATAAAGAGGGTTGTATCTACATTACCTCTTGAAAAACCATTATTTAGTAGAAATTTGCTTAGCCTATCATACCATGCTCTAGGTGCTTGTTTTAATCCATATAAAGCTTTATTTAATCTAAAGACATGATTAGGAAAAGCATGATTTTCAAATCCAGGGAGTTATTCTACATATACTTCTTCAGCAATATATCCATTTAAAAATACACTTTTAACATCCATTTGAAATAACTTGAATTTCATAAAGCAAGCATATGCAAGTAGAAGTCTAATAGCTTCTAATCTAGCAACAGGTGCAAAGGTTTCATCAAAATCAATTCCTTCTTCTTGATTATATCCCTTAGCAACCAGTCTTGCTTTATTTCTAATTACATTTCCATGCTCATCTAATTTGTTTCTAAAGACCCATTTTGTGCCAATTATTGAATAATTTTTAGGTCTTGATACTAAGGTCCAAACATTATTTCTTTCAAATTGATTAAGTTCCTCTTGCATTGCATTAATCCAATTATGATCATTTTCAACTTCTTCAAAGGTTTTAGGTTCAAGATGAGATACAAAAGCACAATGATTAACTACATCTCTAAGTGAAGAACGGGTTTTTACCCCATGCATAGGATCACCAATAATTAACTCCTTAGGGTGGTTGTGAACATACCTCCATTCCTTGGGTAGGTCATTTGTACCTTGAGGTTGTTCTTGAATTTCTTCACCTCTCTCATCTTGTTTGTCTTCTTGATCCTTGTCTTCTGGAGTGGCTGAATCTTTCAGAGTGATCTCCTTCATACCTTCTATTAGTGGATCTGCATCATCAACACCCTCATTCTTCCTTGAAGGAAGATCGTTAGATTCATAAAAAACAACATGTATGGACTCCTCAACTACTAAAGTTCTTTTGTTAAAAACTCTAAATGTTTTACTAGTGGAGGAGTAACCTAGAAAGATTGCTTCATCTGATTTTGCGTCAAATTTACCAAGTTTTTCTTTGCCATTATTTAATACAAAACATCGGCAACCAAAAACATGAAAATATGCGATATTTGGTTTTCTTCCTTTCCAAAGTTCATAGGGGGTTTTCTTTAAAAATTGTCTAATCAAAGTACGATTTAAAATGTAACATGCTGTGTTAATTGCTTCTGCCCAAAAATATCTTGGAAGGTTGCTTTCACAAAGCATGGTACGGGCCATTTCTTCTAAGGTTCTGTTTTTCCTTTCAACTACCCCATTCTGTTGGGGTGTCCTAGGAGCAGAGAAGTTATGGCCAATTCCATTTTCATCACAAAAATTTTCAAAGTCTTGATTTTCAAATTCAGTTCCATGATCACTTCTAATATTTTGAATTGAAAACTCTTTTTCATTAGTGACTTTTCGGTGAAATTTAGTGAAAATATGAAAAGTTTCATCTTTGTGTGCCAAAAAGAAAATCCAAGTAAAATGAGAGTAATCATCTATAATTACAAAGCCATATCATTTTCCTCCTAGACTAGTGGTTCTAGTTGGTCCAAATAAGTCCATATGCAAGAGCTCTAAAGGTCTAGAAGTTGAAACAGTATTTTTGGATTTAAATGAAACTCTAGTTTGTTTACCTAATTGGCATGCATCACAAATTCTATCCTTTTCAAAATTCAATTTTGGCAAACCAAGAACTAATTCTTTTTAATTAATTTTGAAAGAGAATGCATGCTAATATGTGCAAGTCTTCGATGCCACAGCCAACTAGTCTCATTAACTTTATCATTCAAGGATACTAGGCATTGCATGTCTAATTTGGCTAAATCATTTAAATCTACCATATAAACATTGCCATGCCTATGTCCTATAAATTTAATGCCATCGTTAATAGGACTAGTCACAATGCAAACAGATGATTCAAAAACAACTTTATACCCTTTATCACAAAATTGACTAATGCTAAGTAAGTTATGCTTTAAACCTTTAACTAACAAAATATTTTCAATGTATTTGGAGGGAGTGATACCAATGTTACCTATCCCGATGATCTTTCCTTTGCCATTATCTCCAAAGGTGACCATCCCTCCATCCTTAGCATCAAGCGTGATGAATTGTGATTCATCACCAGTCATGTGTCTCGAGCATCCACTGTCAAGATACCATTTCCTGTTTCCTCCTTGGGATGCTAGACACACCTGCAAGCAAAGGTCAAGTTTCTGTCTTAGGTACCCAAGCTTTCTTGGGTCCTTTTAGGTTAGTCAAAATGGTTCCTTTTGGAATCCATATTTTCTTTATAGTTGTGTTTGCAGATTTGTTAATAAGGCATGTGTATGATTTATGTCCTATTCTACCACATTTGAAACAAGTAATATTTGTAGACTTGTTACTTGAATAATTTACATAAATATTCTTCAGAAATTTTTGTTTCTTCAAGGGGTTATAGCCAAGTCCAGCCTTATCATATACAGCTTTTTGATTATCAAGAATCATATTTAATTTGTTTGAACTTAAGGTGAACTTATCTACTATAGGTTTCAGCTTGTTAATTTCATTCTTTAAGCTTTGATTTTCTTGAATCAAGGTGGATTTTTAATTGAAAGGTTTTCAGCTTGTTTCACTAAGGACTGATTTTCAATTTCAGTTCTTTGTTTTTCATCCCTAGTTTCTTTAATTCATCAATTAAATCATAGAATGCTTCATGCAATTCTTCAAAAATAAATTCACTAGGGGATTCAGAAGTTACCTCATTTTCGTGTGCCATAAGGCACAGGTTGGCTTGTTCTGTTGAGGTTTCCTCATCGGAGCTTGAGTCATCACTCGCACTCCAAGTCGCCATCATTGCTTTCTTTTTGAACTTTTTGGGACCTTTCTTCAGTTGTGGACATTCAGATTTGAAATGTCCCGGCTTCTTGCACTCGTAGCATATAAGGGGTTGATCTTTCTCTTTTTCTTTGCTTTGTTCCCCTTTTGTGAATGACTTCTTTCTCATTCCCTGTTTCCTTTTTCTTAGAAACTTTTAAATCTCCGGGTGATGAGTGCCATCTCTTCATCCTGTTCTTCATCTTCAGTGTCATCCGTTTCATCATCAGGCGAAGCTGTGGATTTGAGGGCAATGGTTCTTTTCTTTTTGACTTCATCCTCTTGATGTTGCTTCATGCTAAGTTCATGAGTCATCAAGGATCCAAGAAGCTCTTCTAGAGGTAGAGTGTTCAAGTCCTTTGCTTCTTGGATGGCAGTCACCTTGGCTTCCCAAGTTCTTGGCAATGACCTGAGTATCTTCCTTACAAGCTCACTGTTAGTATAAGATTTGCCAAGACTCTTCAAACCATTAATTATATCAGTAAAACGAGTAAACATAGCAGTTATGGACTCATCATGCTCCATTTTAAACAATTCATATTTATGCACAAGCATGTTTATTTTAGTCTCTTTTACTTGATTTGTTCCCTCATGGGTTACTTCTAACCTATCCCATATTTCTTTAGCAGATGCACAAGTAGAAATGCGATTAAATTCATTTGCATCAAGTGCACAATAAAGAACATTCATAGCTTTAGCATTTAATTGTGCCAATTTCTTATCAACCTCATCCCATTCTTTCTCGGGTTTGGTTGACTCCTCACCATCTATAATCTTGGTGGGTGTGTGAGACCGTTTCA
>NC_025999.2:28522177-28564596 GCF_000442705.2 Elaeis guineensis | reverse complement strand
GTTCGAACCTAAGCCGGTAGCACAGGAACCAATTCCTGTACTAATCGAAGTGACCAATGGTACCCGATGACCGGATAGGTCGAATGGTCGCAATCGCAACACTCAGAACCTACGTGAATATGGTTACTGTATAATTCATCCTTTTGACCTCTGTGTTTAGGATGACTCAGGATTAAACTGTCAACCCTAATCAGATCATCCGAATCGTGCTCACTCAAACAGTCCTGTGACTCCTCACAAGGACTACCCTAGCCAAGGTTTTGCTAAATTGAAACACGACTGTACATAGCTCCTAAACTGGAGTGGTCAATCCTATCTTGACACACGCACCGACAAGTCAAGTACTTTGACTACATCCAGCAGCCTTCCATCACTTGAATTAAAAATTCAGGTAGTCCAGTGCCTAAGTGCAGTGAGTTGCTTGCAAGTCACCGTGGCGGTCTCAGGTTGAAGGGATATTTATACCCATATTCCATCGGAGCAAATCTTGACAGTAAAAATAGCTCCAGAGTCGGTCACGTTTAGTATAGATGCACCCTTACATCTCACCTATATGCCATACCAGTGTCTCCATACTCATTGGTTAAGAGGACAACCAACCTATATGGCACACAATGACCTATGCTTGATAAATGTTGTCGTCCTTGGTAACAACGTATCATTTGGTCGCGAACTGATTTAAGAATTAAACAAAAAATCCTCCTTTGTCGAGTCTAAATAGTCCTAAGGACTTCACCACAACATAGGAGTTCATTAGAAGATGAAATATTTTGTGATGAAAAATATCAAAATAATTTTTATTAATCATAATTCATGTACATATACAAAAATGAGCACAACCACCAACAGGCTGACGATTGACTTTGGGACATTATTTTCAACAATCTCCCACTTGGTCTAAAGCCAATCGGTGCAGTATCTAATACCCATCTTTGACTTATAGTCGTCGAACTCCTTCACCGCAATGGCTTTGGTGAATGGGTCGGCAGGTTCTTCTTTCTGTCGATCTTCTGAAGGTCGACGTCACCTCGATCCATAATTTTTCGGATGAGATGGTAGCGGTGCAGTACTTCGTCCGCTAGTGTGCCTTGGGTTCCTTCGCCTGAGCAATGGCTCCAGAGCTGTCACAATAGAGCAGAACTGGACCAACAAGGGAGGATGCTACTCCAAGCTCAGTGATGAATTTTCTCAGCCACATCACTTCTTTGGCAGCATCTGATGCAGCGACATACTCCACCTCGCAAACTGAATCAGCCACTGTGTGTTGCTTGGAACTCTTCCGGCAGATAGCCCCACCATTAAGGGTAAAAATAAATCCCGACACACTTTTGCTACCATCGTGATTAGACTAGAAACTAGAGTCTGTAAACCCTGTAAGTCTCAAGTTCGATTCACCATAAACAAGCCACTGGTCCTTAGTATTTTTTAAATACTTCAGGATGGTTTTAACAACCTTCTAGTGATTCTCTCCTGGATCAGATTGGTATCTACTCACTACCCCTAGTGAGTATGCTACATCTAGTCGTGTACATGTCATGGCGTACATGATAGATCCCACTGTCGAAGCATATAGAATCCTACCCATACGCTCTCTCTCTTGAGGTGTTGTCAGACAATCCCTCTTCGAGAGAGAAATTTCATGGCCAATCGGTAGATAGCCTTTCTTGAAATTCTCCATGCTGAACCTCTTTAGCATAGTATCTATGTACTTAGATTGGGATAAACCAAGCAACCTTTTAGATCTATCCCTATAGATTCTCATCCCTAGGATGTAGGAAGCTTCTCCCAAATCCTTCATGGAGAACTGTGACGATAGCCAAATCTTATTCCCTGTAATACAGGGATATCATTCCCGATTAAGAGAATATCATCCACATACAATACAAGAAATACCACTACTGGACCATTAGCCCACTTATAAATGCAGGACTCTTCTCCGTTCTTAACGAAGCCATACGTCTTGATCGTCCTATCAAAATGTATGTTCCAACTCCGGGATGCCTGCTTAAGTCCATAAATGGACCTCTGTAGTCTGCACACTTTAGACTTATCAGTGGATGTGAATCCTTCAGGTTGTATCATATACACCTCTTCATCCAGCTCTCCATTTAGGAAAGTAGTCTTCACATCCATCTGCCAGATTTCATAGTCCAGATGGGCAGCTATCGCAAGCATAATCCGAATGGATTTGAGCATTGCTACAGGAGAAAATATCTCATCATAGTCTATACCATAATGTTGACGATACCCTTGGTAACCAGACGGGCTTTATAGGTTTTCACCTTTCTGTCTGTGCCCCTCTTCCTCTTGAAGGCCCACTTACACCCTATGGGTTTTACTCCTTCGGGTGGGTCAACCAATGTCCACACATCGTTGACCTTCATGGACTCCATTTCGGATTTCATGGCCTCCAGCCATTTCTTAGAGTCGGATCTCTGCATTGCATCCATGTAGGTGATCGGATCCTCATCATTTTCACCAAGTTCGATAGGATCGCCGTCTCGGACCAAGAAACCATAATATCTGTCCGGTTGATGTGGTACTCTACCAGATCGCCTTAAGGGTACTTGAACAATGGGCTCTGAATCTGATCTAACCAAATCTGGTTCAGGTTCAGCAACTTGTGTTGATTTTTTTACCTGTCGAACTTCGTCAAGTTCGACCTTAGAGGCAACAGTCCCTTCACCAAGGAACTCCTTTTCCAAAAAGATTGCCTTAAGGCTGACAAACACTTTTTGCTCATCAGCTAGGTAGAAGTAATATCCTTTGGTCTCTTTTGGGTACCCTATAAAATTACACTTGTCAGACCTAGATCCAAGCTTGTCCGTAATTAAACATTTAACATAAGCCGGATACCCCCAAACCCTAAGGTGCGAGAGTACTAGCTTACGTCCTATCCATATCTCATATGGCGTTTTGGTTACAGACTTACTCGAAACTCTATTTAGAAGGTAACCAGCCGATTCGAGCGCATATCCCCAAAGGAAGATCAGCAGACCAGCAAACCCCATCATGGATCGAACCATGTCCAACAAGGTCTGATTCCTCCTTTCAGATACACCATTATGTTGTGGTGTTCCAAGAGGAGTCCACTGAGAGAGAATCTCATTCTCCCCAAGATATGTCAGAAAATCATTGGAAAGATATTCACCTCCTCGTTCAGATTGAAGAGTTTTAATACACTTTTCAGTTTGTTTTTCTACCTCATTTCGAAATAGTTTGAACATTTCAAACAACTCCGATTTATGCTTCATTAAATAGACATACCCATACCTCGATAGGTCGTCTGTGAAGGTTATGAAGTAGAAATATCCACCTCTTGTACTTGAGCTCATGGGTTCACATACATCAGAATGTACCAAACCCAAGAGTTCACTGGCTCGCTCACCTTTTTCAGTAAAAGGTAATTTGGTCATTTTACCAAGAAGACAGGACTCACAAGTTGGAAGTGATTCACAATCACCTACTTCAAGAATTTCTTCTTGAGCCAACCTGTTTATCTTGTTCTTATTAATATGACCTAGCCTACAGTGCCAAAGGTAGACTTCTGACACATTATCTATTCTAGGACATTTACCGGAGGTTTGAACCACATTAACAGGTTATGATAGAAAGTAAATTACATTATTAAGATATCCAACAAATATTGTAACACCATTCAAAATGATATTGCAAATATTTTTTTTTATTAAAAATTGATAACCGTTCATGGTCAAAAGGCCTACAGAAATAATATTTAATAAAAAGCTTGGACAATAGTGATATTCACTCAGAATTATGTTTTGAGAATTGATTACAAGGTTCATGATTCCTAATGCTAGAACTGAAACTTTACTTCCATCTCCAACGTTCAGGAATCTCTCACCTTCATCAAATCTCCTACTGACTTGCAGACCCTGCATCGAATTGCAAATATGATAAGGGCTTCCGGTATCCAATACCCAAGCAGTAGTATCACAAATAAAAAAATTGCAAGGTGTTATCATATAAGTACCTTGCTTCTTCTTCGGCCTGTTCGGATCTAGGGAAGCAATGTATAGAGGACAGTTCCTCTTCCAGTGCCCCTGCTTTTTGCAAAAGAAGCACTCCGCCTGGCTCTGGTCGGGCTTGCACTTCTGGGTCTGATCCTGTGCAGACGTCCCAGCATGCAGCTGCACCTTCTTATTCTTCTTCTTCTTGTTCTTCTTCTTCTCTTTCTTAAAGGGTCGATGACCAGAAGAAGACCCTCCCACAACATTCACCGACTCCTTATGGAGCTGGTGATCCTTCTCAAAGTTTTGCAGCAACCCTAACAAATCGTGGTAGTTCACTGCAGGCTTTGTCATTCAAAAATGAGTAAGGAAGGGGAGGAAGGAGTTGGGCAATGAATTAAAGATTACATCCTTACCGAGCTGCTCGTGTAGGGGAAAGCCCAGTTTAGTTAGATGCTCAATTATTTCGATCATGTACAGTACATGATCAGTGACTGAGGCTCCATCCCTCATCCGAGCATTGAAAATGGCATAACTAGTTTTGTGCCTTTCAACGTCATCAGGCATGCCAAAGGAGTCATTTAACATTTGAAGCATCTCCTGTGGCTGGGCGTTCTCGAACCTGTGGCTGAACTCATCATTCATTGCTGCCAGCATAATGCACCGAACAGTGGTGCGATCGTTGAGCCACTTCTGATAAGTGTCTCGGACCGTCCTTCTAACGTTCGGGGCTGGCTCCTCAGATGCCGAATCCGTTACTACATAAAGGATCCACTCATGCTCAAGGATGATTTTTAATTTTCGATACCAGCTATCAAAATTAGGTCCCATGAGCTTGTCATTATCTAATAATGACCGGAGTGACAGGGTAGTGGCCATAGCTGCATAAAGAAAAACCAGACCTATATTAGTACATAAATTATTAATACTAAAGACTTAGACTTTAGTCTAAAGTTTCTCCTAGTATTTTTATGAATTGGTAGCCTCAACCTCCAATTCGAGGAATTACTTTAATTTCTTAGTGGGTACTAGAATCCACACAGACTACACACGAGCCCAACTTTGGTTGGTCAACCCATGTGCATCTATGGATAGGTTCATAACCAGTTGTTTCTCTAAACAACTTCTAGTAATTAATTTTGCCCTAGAACCTAATCTGTAGGCTTTGGCCTCCACTGAAAACATCTGGTTAGGTCCAACCATTAACATGATTTGATTTGGTGAATCGGACCAATAAATGATCAAGCCCGACTTTGGTCGGCCAACCTAACCACCATCAGAAAGACTCAAACCAAATTATCATACTATGAATGATAATTCCATTAGTCAATAAGCACCAGGCCTTTGGGCCTCCAATGATTATTAAACTAATAGATTCATTATCACTCACTTAATGGGAGGCTATGACTTAGTTATCAATATAACTTAATCATTTTTAGGGACCTAATAATTTTTGAGAATTTTATTAAAGGATAGATGAGAAAAAAATATTCAGCCAATTTCAATCCTCCCACTGACTTCACCAAGTCAGATTAAAAAGAATTTAATTAAAGCTGGCATTAGGAGCACCTAAATCAATCAAACTAATTTATCTAATGACATGGGTGAGCCCTAATCACCAAGTGATCTAATCAAAACCTAATTCACCAGGTTGGCTAGGTAAGTGAGATCAATGGTGGGGATAAGCCATTAACTCATCAGAGATCGAATCACTGTGAGTAGCTCCCGCTTAAAAATCACTGGTCAAAATGCCAAACTTACCTTAGACACCAACCGGTTCATTAGTTTTAATTTGATCAACTTATTAAATAGGATTCCACCGCGTAACCATGAATTAAGTCCATCTTGGTCTAGTTAAAGACATGGACCCATTCAACTACAACTATTGGAGTTGAGTCTAGAGTATCTTTGACCTAATCTAATTCAACGTTTGATTAGATTTGATCAATTACTCTAATTTAGTTCATTTCTTTAAGCTAACCTTAGGTCTAACCCAATTATGGACCTAATCCATCTAACCCATTGACCCACAAGTTTATGCAATTGTCTTAGGTCTTAATTCACAATTCTAGACCTACAAGACAACACTTAATTCTTTTAATTAAGTATTTAGACTGATGGGTCAGGGTTTGGCATTTTAAAAATAATTTTTAAATTTGAAAGGTTTTATTTTTTATTCACCAAATATGTTGACTCATTTCACAAATAGATCAGCATATTTCATAAATAGCAATCCTATTGCTAATTACATAACAGAAAATAACTCAATCAAAATAAATCATGAATATTCCTTTAGATCTAATCTAACACATTCATAATAAATTTCATAATTAAACCTTTACAATTAATTCCTTTCACTGCTTCATCTGCATGGGATATAATTGCAGCGGCACCCCTACCGCCATAGGAGACCCCATCGAATGGGAGGAGAGGGCCTTTAAACGCTACTTTTCTCCTATGACCGGACGGCCATGGCAACCAACCCAATTCGATTACTTGCTACTTGAATCAAGTATATCTAAATATACTAATTTTAAAATTTAAATTTCAAATTTCAAATTTTAAATTTTAAATTTTGAATTTTAAATTTCAAACAAATTTCAAATTTTAAATTTTTAAATTTTAAATTTTAAATTTTAAATTTTAAATTTTAAATTTTAAATTTTAAATTTTAAATTTCATCCAAATTTCAAATTTCAAATTTTTGAATTTTAAATTTTTAAATTTTGAATTTCGAGCAACAAAATTCAAATTTTAAATTTTTAAATTTTAAATTTTAAATTTAAACTTTTAGATTACAACTTAATCTACGCATGCAAATATATATATCATATCTAAGAACCCACTCTGATACCATATGTGGAAAAGATTCAGTGCAGGGGTAAAATGGTAATTTTAAAACTTTTTCAAAATTATGATTTTACAGTGGAAAGATATTAATTAATCTAATTAATTAACATAAATTTACTCTACACTAGGATCTAAATATAATATATAACATGCATTCATTTAAATTTGAAATTCAAATTCGAACAGTAAACACTTTACTGTAATGTGTTCAGAACACAATACCTTTGTGTGGGTAGTAGATCACCGCAATCTGATCACCGTCGGAAGAGTTCGATCATCACGATACAGCCACACAGCATGTCTGACCTCTGTGGATCATCCACACGAAGCTCCCGGTCTGATCGACTCCTCACGAGTGCTTGCTCGTTGTAGAGCCCTTTTGATGGTGGATGCTGATCGAACTCCTTCGATCGATGTCTGTCGATTCTTTGGATGCTCCGAATCATCAACAGATGTGCTTGAGAGGATGTTGAAGATCTTTTTGAGATTTTATGGGCTCACGATACTCGTAGCTCACTATCTCACTTTTCGAACCCCAGGCTAAAACTCTAGAGAACTCTCCGAAAACCTTGCACCCACTTTTCTTTTTTTTCTTTCTTTTTCTCTTGAAAGGATATGGACTTCCTTCTCATGCACAAAACTTCTCACGCCCTAAAATTTTTTTTCAAAAAACTTTTTCTTCTTTTATAACAACGTCAAACGTCTTATCCAAAAGAAAGGATAAAGATGAGTAATTATACATTTGAATTCAAATCAAATTTTGAATTCAAGTGGACACCAACTCATCCCTTATCCACTAAAGGCATGAGACATGGCTTAAATTATGCATGGAGTGATTTCATGAGAAACCTTTTCTCATGTAATAAATAGGGCATAAAAAAAGGGATAAGGTGCAAAGATTGATTGCCTATTCAAATTCAAACTTTATTTTGAATTTGAATGACCAACCAATCATCCTTATCCATCCATTTGGCACATTAAAGTGGGGCGTGGAGAGGGCTTGGCATGAGAAAAAAATTCATGAGAAGTTTCTTCTCATGAATCCAAATGGGTGCAATGGAAGTGAGGTGGCGCATGGAGATTGGGTCAAGATGGTTTAATTATTTAAACCAACCTAATTGAACCAAATAAGTTAGGTCCAATTAGATTAATTAAAATATAACTTAATTAGACTTAATAAAATCTTAATTAAATTAGAAATTGACTAAGCTCAACCCCTGATCAAATCAGGGACCAAACCATCTCGACGATTAGGTCAACTCTTAACCTAATCGGGTCAAACCCAACTGAATCTAATTCAATTGGACTTGATCTAAAAATAATTACTCAATCAAATTGAGTTAATTAGTGATCAAATCACTAATTAAACCTCTCATAAATACTGAGTCCAAATTCGATGGGCAATCAGGCATCAGAATTCATCGATATGTAAACCTGATCGAAAAATCCCAACCAGTGGGACTCTTGACCCCAGTACCCATAATGTATGGAACTCGTGATCAAAAAATTTTGATTCTCGATCACAGAGTCTCAGACACGTAGGACTCATAGTCCACAAGCATTAGGACTCTTCATCAATCATCAGATCGGATAGGAACCTCTAATGTGTGTGACCCCGCAGGTTTGAACCTAAGCTGGTAGCACAGGAACCAATTCCTGTACTAATCAAAGTGACCATCTAGCAATGGTACCCGATGATCAGATAGGTCGAATGGTCGCAATCGCAACACTCAGAACCTACGTGAATATGGTTACTGTATAATTCATCCTTTTGACCTCTGTGTTTAGGATGACTCAGGGTTAAACTGTCAACCCTGATCAGATCATCCAAATCGTACTCAACTCAAACAGTCCTGTGACTCCTCACAAGGACTACCCTAGCCAAGGTTTTGCTAAATTGAAACACAACTATACACAGCTCCTAAATTGGAGTGGTCAATCCCATCTTGACACACGCACCGACAAGTCAAGTACTTGACTACACCCAGCAGCCTTCCGTCACTGAATTAAAAATTCAGGTAGTCCAATGTCTAAGTGCAGTGAGTTACTTGCAAGTCACCGTGATGGTCTCAGGTCGGAGAAATATTTATACCCATATTCTATCGGAGCAAATCTTGACAGTAGAAATAGCTCCAGAGTCGGTCACGTTCAGTGTAGATGTACCCTTACATCTCACCTGTATGCCATACCAGTGTCTCCACACTCATTGGTTAAGAGGACAACCAACCTATATGGCACACAACGACCTATGCTTGATAAACATTGTCGTCTTTGGTAACAACGTATCATTTGGTCGCGAACTGATTTAAGGACTAAACGATAAATCCTCCTTTGTCGAGTCTAAATAGTCCTAAGGACTTCACCACAACATAGGAGTTCATTAGAAGATGAAACATTTTGGGATGAAAAATATCAAAATAATTTTTATTAATTCATAATGCATGTACATATACAAAAATGAGCACAACCATCAACAAGCTGATGATTGGCTTTGGGACACTATTCCCAACACTAATAAGGGTTGATTGATATCCTCTTATGCAAAAAAAAGCTGACTACCATGGAGGAGATGGATTGGAGGTGGCTCCAGATGCAGATTGTGAGTATGATCTACTTGTACTTGATGGATAATGTGATGATCCATGTGCTTAGTAAAACTTCTCCAACGATGATGTGGCTGAAGCTTGAGGAGATATATATAGTTAAGTCTCTTACCAACACTCTCTTCCTCTGAAAGTAGTTCTACCGCTGCAGATGAGTGAGAGACAAAGTATGCAGGAGCATCTTAGTAACTTCTAGAAGATCCTCACTGATCTCCTCAGCATTGGTGAGAAGATTTAGGAGAAGATCAGGATGTTGATCTTATTTTCATCTCTTTCTTCTTTTTTTT
This sequence comes from Elaeis guineensis, assembly GCF_000442705.2. Lineage (NCBI taxonomy): Eukaryota > Viridiplantae > Streptophyta > Magnoliopsida > Arecales > Arecaceae > Elaeis > Elaeis guineensis. The sequence continues at coordinate 28,554,885 of NC_025999.2, read as the reverse complement.
AAGTCTTTGGTGACTGCTCTTCTTATGAAAAAGAGTACCATTAAGATAGATGAGATCACTTCTATACTTCTCCAGAATGAGATTCTCAGGTGAGAGAATTGAGCCTTGAGTTCAGATGATGACTTGACTATGACGGTGACTAGAGATAATGGTGGTAGAAGATGAAGGAGCAGAGGATCGCATGGTAGGCAGTCCAGGTCCAAGTTGAGGGATTACAGCAAGATCAGATATTATAGGTGTGATGAGTTGAGATATTAAGTCAGAAATTATCCACAGCTCAGAGATCGGATGAAGGCTACTGTGGCGACAGCAATCCAAGATAGCAATATAGAAGAAAGTGATGATGTTCTTTTGATGTCAGATGAGGTATCTACTTCTTCTTCATAGTAAAATTTAGATTCTATATGTTCACATCATATTTGTTGTAGAGAGAAGTTGTTTGACTCTTTAGAGAGTAGTAAAGATACTGATCATCTACTGAATGGATCGAGCTATGTAATCAAGAGCATTGGGACTGTCAGCTTACAGACTCATGATGTATGAACAAACTAAATACCTCTTTGCTTAAGCTATTAAACATGGTGAAGACAACAGAGAGCCATATCAAAAAAGAAAAGACTCCACTTCTTCTTGTAGATGCGATCTCTAAGAAGAAAATAGGTGTGAAGGGTTCAAAGAAAAGATTGAACTCTAAGAGTTGCATGATGAAGAGAAAAAAGAGGAAGAAAGTCTTCAAACCAAGTACCTATTTTCACTATAATAAGAAAGGCCATCGAAAAAGAAATTGTAAGAGTTTTCTTGCAACTGTAAAGCCTGGTGCAAGTGTTGCATTAAGAGGTTGTATGTGATACATACTAATTTGTCATTGAGTTCTTCAATTTTAAATTCTTTGGTATTGGATATCACCTGTGGTTCTCATATCGGCAAGTCATTGCAAGGGCTATAGAGAATTAAAAAATTGAAGAAGGGTGACTTCGAGCTTTGTGGTGCTAGAGGAGAGTCCATTCAGGCTGAAGCTGTTAGAGCCTATCTTTCAAAATTATCTTTGGGCAAGATCTTAGAGCTGGAAGATGGTTATTTTATGTCTAAGATTATTAGAAATGTAATTTCTGTCCTTTTGTTGTTGAAATAAAGTTGTGAAATTAATGGAAAGGATAATGGGTACTCTATTTCTTTTTCTAATGAGCATTTTTGTAATGAGATTCTAGAAAATGATCTTTTAATGTTAGATTTGTGCCCTAGAAGCCAATTGTTGGCTGACGTATTTTGTAATTTCAGAGCTTAAACTTGTACTTATAACTTTTTATGATTAATAAAAGGCTTCTTCATTCCAATCATATTTATGTATCCATAATTTATCCTAAAAATTAACAAAGATAATTTTTATATATTTTTAATGTGTTGAGAATTTAAGACATACATTAATTAATAGTTAATTTCTAAATACTCTCGATCAAAGGATCATCATGGAGGACAGTGATCAATCCATTTGAGATCGGTGCACAGTTCACCTCTCTTGTGGGCAGATGAGTCTCGGGTCTGCAGTATAGAGACACTAGAGTGAGGGTGCGGGGGTAGTTAGAGAACAACTTATACTGAGAGTAACCAATACGAGAAACCACATAAATTTCTACTCACTCATCAGTGATCTTCTCGATGCTGCAGTGGTGTGAGTGTCTTTTGATCTGCAGTATTATTGGCTATTCACATTGAGGCTACTGAGTTTGACTATACGTTCTTTTGGTCTCTAGCCATTCTGATTCTTACTGTGTGTGTTGGCTTTAGTAGGTTCAGATTTATTGTTTGGAGTAGAATGTACCTAAATAGAATCTATCGATCTTGAAAGAAAAGGAGAAGTCCTATGCGATTTGCAAGACTGAGTTCAGAAAGTCTTTGACCAAAGCAAGTGTGTATACTAAAAAGGAGTTTTCACGGGATTCATAAATAAACTAGAGTTGAGTCAATCTAGCATATGACTGATAATGGAGTCTGACAAGTTCTCCATGACCTCCGTCAAGTCGGGACTCATGATAGAAAGACTAAATCATACGATAACTGCACCTAAGGGTTCATACTTTCATTCTACTAAGTTGCCACTACATACTGCTACGTGTCACTAGTAGATTGTAAGACTCACCAGGTATCATCTTGATGATTGATGACCCACGAATGATAGAATTGAAAATATTTCAATCCATCGAAAAGAATTTTGATGATATTGTGATGGAGATCACAATATATCTCACTACCAAATAGAATAGAACCTATGGGGTCACATATTAAGAAATTTAATCTTGAATTTATCAATTGGACTTAGGAAGTTCTAATTGGGTTAGGATTTATTAAAATTCTATTGGATTTAAGAGAACCATGCTAGCACATGGTTAAACCTAATTCTTCTCGAGACTTAGATTGGATCAAGTCTTTTGTCTTAAACCTAACCTAAATCTATTTAGATTTAATTGGGCACCTAATTATGAACCCAAAAGGATAGGATTAAGTCAATGAGTTGGTTAAATTATCTTCTCATTATCTCTTCATTATCTCCTCATTATCTCCTAATGTGTGTGTGGAATTATTAAAAAAATGGGTGGCGCCTTCCTCCATTTCTGGCGGGATCAAGAGATGCCAACTCCTGGATAATGCAAGGGGGGCCCGCCCCCTCTTGTGGCATGGCATGGAGGAGAGAGAGAGAGGAGCCACGCTCCCTTTCTTGAATGAAAACCCTAGAATGGGGTGCCAAGGGTTGGCGCCCCAACCATCTACCAGATAATGCATGGGGCGAGCACTCAGATTGCCTTATCTGACTGAGATGCCCATATGCTTATCAAAAGGGGTTGATATCCTACCAATTAAGTCTAATTTTAATAAAAAAAATTAAATTAAAAAGATAAAAATTCTTATGAGATACGAATATGCCTTTTTAAGTTAATTGGATTCCTAATTTGGATCAAGAAAAGGCCTATATAAAGAGAAAGTCTCCTAGGATTTTAGAAGTTAATTTTTATTGATTAAAAATCAGATCTCTCTCCCTCTCTCTCTTCTCCACGCCACATCCTCCCTCTCTTCTCTTTCTCATGCCCAAAGATTGGGCATCCCACCTTTCTACATGCAAAGAGTTGAGGAACGAAGAGAAAAAGCTGCAGATCAAAGAGTTGATTCCATAGTCAAGATCAAAGAGTTGATTAAGGTTCTAAAAGATTAAGATCTTACTTAGAGAAGAAGAATCTATCATGAGAAGAAAGATTCAAGGTTGATCCCAGTGGATACCTGTAAAGGCCGGACACATGTGTGGCTCGAGTACCTTTGAACCTGAGATCATCGGTAACGATGAATTTATATCCATACTAAGGTATTGAGATTTGATCTCATAAATATTTTATTTTCAGATTATATATATATATCTTTATTTCTAAGCTTTGGTAAGATTAGATAAGATCTAATGCATATGGGATTAAAGGGTTTAACCCGATTGTTTTTCTGCTATGATTGTAAAGATTTTTGAAATCTACACATGCACCCTACCCGACTTTCTAACAGTGGTATCAGAGCTACTGATTTTTAAAGACATAAATAATCTAATTTTTATCTTAGATCTGAAAGTTTTGGTGATTTACAATTGATCTTATACTGATATAAGGTTGTCCTGATATAGGATTTATCTCCTATATTGTAAAGATTGTCCTAGCACAAGATTGATCGATTTTAAAAATTATTTTTAAAATAATTAAATTAATTTTTAGATCTAAAAATTAGTATATGTGATATATTTTATTTTATATTTAGATCTGAAATTAGAATGATTAACAGTTTACATCAAACTGGTATAATATTGTTCTGGTATGGGGTTTACCTCCTATATTGAAAAGGTTGTCCCAGTTTGATACGAATCAATTTTTGAAATGATATTTTTAAAATATTTTAATCATTATTTTAGTTCTAATTTTATATATATTTGATATGTGTAATTTTAGTTTTAGATCTAAAATTTGATACATATGTGATACATATTTTAATTTAGATATGAAACTACATATATATGATATATGACATTAGGTTTAGATCTAAAATAGTTTCAAGTTCATAAGCCATTAATGCATTCAATAAAATATAATTTAAAAATTATTTTTTGATCTAAAATTATGTTATTGTATGTGGATATAGATTGAACAAATTAGGTCTAACGATCAAACTACAATTAAGGTCAAATTAATTAGATCAGGATAGAACCCATTATTGATTTTGAGCAGTTGATTGAACCTAATCAATAGTTGATTAGGATTAGGTCAAAGGGACTCAAAATCGAGTTTAGCTATAGTTGGTTGCATCGATTTATATTTTTATGTGAGTTGATTGACTCAAGACCAAATTTGGCTCAGTAGTTTGAATTCATTTCAATAAGTTAATCTGATTGATTTTAATCGACCAATTTGGTATCTAAGGTAAGTATTTAGATGGTGGTTATTTAATTAGTTTCGTTGTCTGACTTGATCAATTTTAATTGGTGTCTAAGAAAAGCAATGGAGGGACCCCCACTCATCTTAACTTACCTGGCCATCTTGGGAGATTCAGTTTCGTGCTAGGTTACTTGTTGACTCAAGTTTACCCATGCCAACTAGGCTGGTGAGATATGTTGATATGCTGATCTGAATTTAATCAGTCGCATATCAGATCTACTGATTTAGAAGAGACCTAAATCTAAATCTCCTCACTAAATATTAAGTCCAGAGGTCTTCCATCGTTGTAGAGATACGGGTGCATTTCTGACATTGATCGTTCTCAACTGGTCACAGTGGTTCGATTGCATCGAGAAGGTACAACCACTCTATTGACATTTGATGTCCCAGGACAGAGAAGGGGTTAGACCTAATAACTATTAGGTGAGAGTCTCAATGATGGCTTTACACCCACTGGTGAATGATGGATCTGACTTAACTAAAAAATGTTCCAATAACTGTTAGGTGAGGCCACAAGACATAGAGACCAGCCCACTGCATCTTGCTTAGTGAAGCAATGGATGAAGTGTTGTCAACTCATTAGTCTATACTCACCAATAACTATTAGGCAAGGTATGTATAGATTAATAGGATCACAGTACCCACTTGAAATTGATCGCGTATCGGTTTCTGTTTCTTCATCTGAGTATGGAAGATTCGAGAAAATAGTAGGAGCCTTTGTTTGTTTTTAAAAGTTTTTAGAATAAATATTTTTATAAGTATAAATATCTAACTAGAAATTATTCTCTCTGTAGATAACCATGTCGAGTTTCAATCCTTTAGTCCGCATCCTAGATACCAATAAGTTGATCGGTACAAATTATAAAGACTAGCTTCAAAATTTGAGAATCATTCTTAGTTTTGAGAAAGTCATCCATGTCCTTGACTAAAATGCGTCTGTGTTACCTACTCATCCATCCCCTAATCAACAAGCCGTACTTGAGAAGTGGATGGATGAAGATAACAATGCAAAGTATTATATTTTAACATTCATGTCCAATAATCTTCAGTAATAGTATGAAGATATGAGGACCGCCAGAGAGATGCTGACTTACTTATAAGAGTGTACGGTGAGCAGAGTCGCACAACTCACTTTGAAGTCTCCTAAAAATTTTTCAGAACGAAAATATGTGATGGACAGTCCATCAATGATTATTGTTTGACAATGATCATTATTTAATAATGATCAAAGATATTGAAGAACTTCAGAAGCTTGGTATGAACATGGATAAGAAATTACAGCTGGATCTAATCCTCTAGTCTCTTCCTGATTCATATGGACAATTCATCATGAACTACCATATGAACAAAATTGATAGCACTTTGCCTGAGTTATTGAACATGCTGGTAATAGCAGAGGACACCTTGAAGAGTTCAAGAGGTACAGTTCTTATTGTGGAGCGGACTTCCTCCAAAAGAAAATCTTCTTTCAAGAAGAAAAAAAGCTTGTGAAGAAGCAAAACAATGAGGTCAAGCCCAAGAAGCAGGTTTCAAAGAAGATCGATGATAAAAAAAAATATTTTTATTGCAACATCGAAGGCTACTGGAGGAGGAACTGTCTGGCCTACTTGACGACTGTCAAGAGCAAGAAGAAAGATGGACCTTCTGGAGGTACATCTGATATACTCATTATTGAAACTAATCTAACGGTCTCCTCTTCTTCTAGTTGGGTTCTAGATTTTGGATCAAGTGCTCATTTATACACTTCTATGCAGGATCTTGAAGAAGTGAAAGGGCTAAGAAAGGTGAGATCACTCTCCGGGTCGGCAATGGAACAAGGATTGCCGCTGTGGCCATCGAAACCTATCCTTTGTGATTATCGTTAGGAGTTAGTTTACTTCTTAAAGACTATTATTATGTACCTGTAGTCAGTAGGAATTTAATTTCTATATCTATGTTGGCATAGGATAATTATAATTTTCATTTCAATAAAGATATGTGTTCAATTTATTTCAAAAATAAAATTATTGTGCATACTTTTTTGATTAATGGTCTTTACCATTTACATATGGATGCAAGTGTAAATATTAACAAATAAATTATGAATGCCATAGGATCTAAGAGACTTAGAGATAGGATTAGCCAAAAGTATCTATGACACCTTAGACTAGGCTATATTGGAGAGGACAGACTCAACAAACAGGAGAAAGATGGTCTTCTTGGATCATTGACTTCTGAGTCTTATTCGGTTTGTGAATCGTTTCTTCAAGAAAAAATAACTAAGCTACCTTTTGTGGGACAAGGAGAAAGGGCCACTCAGATATTAGCTTTGGTACATATTGACGTGTGTGGTCCATTCGATATACAAATCAAGAGTGGCTATGTCTACTTCATAACTTTTATCGATAATTATTCATGTATGGGTTTGTGTATCTGATGCACCGAAAGTCTGAAGCCTTTGAAAAGTTGATAGAGTTAAGACATGAAGTAGAAAAGCAAATCAAAAAATTCATAAAGATTTTTCGATCAGATTGAGAAGGAGAATACCTCAGTAAAAAATTTTGACCCTATCTCAAGGATAATGATATAGTCTCACAGTGGATACCTCTAGAGATACCTCAGCTTAACGAAATATCCGAAAGGAAGAATCGGACCCTATTAGATATGATCCGATCTATGATGAGCTTCACAGATCTTTCTGTCTTTCTCTGAGGATATGCATTACTTTTTGTGATTTATCTTTTGAATCGAGTTCTCTCTAAATTTGTTCCTACCACACCATACAAGTTATGGCATGGTAAGAAGCCAACTCTTGATTATCTCAAGATTTGGAGATGTCCGGCCCATGTCAAGTGATAATAGACAGATAAGTTAGAGGCTAGGTCCTTTAGGACTTGCTTTATAGGGTATCCTAAGAAAATCATGGGATACTATTTCTATCTTCTTGAGGATCATAATATGATTGTAAGTCGTCATACCATCTTCTTAAAAAAAGAGTTTATCCAAGATGGAGGCAGTGGGAGGAAGATTGAGCTCGAAGAGAAAGTCTCTAAAGAGCATCGAGTCCAAGAATCTAAACCCAATAATGAGCTAGTAGATGCGATACCTCCTCCACCTTGTAGATCAAGTAGTGTCTCCCATCCTCCTAAAAGGTACTTAAGTATTCTTATATAAGATTTAGAGGAAGCATTCTTTATGGGAGATAGAGACATTAGGAATGATCCCAAGACCTATGATGAGATAATGTTAGATATAAACTCCAAGAAATGGATGGAAGCGATGAAGTTAGAAATTGACTCCATACATTCCAACCAGGTTTAGTCCTTAGTAGATCCATCTGAAGGTATTGTATCTATTGGGTGTAAATAGATTTATAAAAAAAAAATTAGGTCGAATAGTAAGGTAGAAATCTATAAGGCAAGGCTAGTCGTGAAAGGTTATAGTCAACACAAAGGTATTGACTATCATGAAATTTTTTCATCCGTGGCCATACTAAAATCCATCCATACTTTGCTTACGATAGCAACCTTTCGTAATTATAAAATTTGATAGATGGATGTGAAAACTGCCTTCCTAAATGGATATCTTAAGGAAGATATCTATATGGAGCAGTCTTTAAATTTTACATCCAGTGATAGTGATCACAAGGTCTGTAAGCTGCAAAGGTCCATATATGGACTCAAGCAAGCATCTCAGAGTTGGAATACTCACTTTAATGATGTGATCAAAATATTTGATTTTATTAAAAATGAGGATCCATGTGTGTACAAAAAGATCAGTAGAAGTATTGTCACATTCTTCATATTGTATGTGGATGACATCCTCCTGATTGGGAATGATATTTCCATGCTGACATCGATCAAAGTATGGTTGTCAAAAGAGTTTACCATGAAAGACCTAGGAGAAGCTTCCTACATTCTTAATATAAAGGTTTATAGAAATAGATCTAAGAGGACGATAGGACTCTCACAGTGAATATATAAAGAGGAGGTGCTGAAGAGGTTCAGCATGAAAAAACTCTAAGATGGATCTTTTGCCCATTAGACATGGCATTCATCTCTCCAAGAAGATGTGTCCTAACACACCTGAGGAGATCCAGCGCATGAGCTGAAAGGAATATGCCCTATAAGCCAATCAAAATGTATAAATAGATGGATATTTTTGTCTCCCGACAACTCATGTACTGTTGTTTTAAATAAATAAAGGCATTTAGTTCATCATATGCTGCATCTTATTTTGATGAACCCCATAAATTAGGGCTATGGTTTTTAGGGTTATGATGAGATCATACCAAGTGAGACCTAAAACCTTAAAATTCTAATTTTAAATATTTCTAGTCGATGGAACATTGAGTAGGGGATCAATATTTATGGTAAGATTGGTACATCCTGTGTATGCTCGATAGAGAGGGTAATTGATCTCACAATTACTTGTGTATGACACTAATATAAGGATGTAAGTGTTCATTATAGAATGAATTCACTGAATTGATCTAATTAAAGAATATTTGATGGAGTCTTATCTACATGTCAACAGATTTTTTTCTTATAGTGAGAATTGTGCATGTAAATCTTTTGACCTGAGACTGCCATAGAACCTTAAAGCATGATTCATATTTTGGATCATACTCATTCATGATTTAATCATGTACGGGATGTTCTGGATATGATGGATTGCTTATGAAGGTTGTGAGAGGTCAATATGGAAACGATCGCTCCTAGTAAGAGGAGATCGCATCCTATCTGCTTCAATCAAATAATGATTCAGGAAGACTTTGATCAAAGCATTATAAAAAAAAAAAATTAGAAATGGTTTTTAATATTTTATAAATTGAATCATTATTATTTGATCAAGAGAAATATGAATATAAAATTGGGTTTGACATTTTTTCATACCCAAACTTATATTCGGGATGCAGGATGATCGTAAGATCAAGTTGCATGGTAATTTTTACTGAAGGGTATTTTTGGTATTTCCATCAAAATTCTATATCTACCAGGTAGGCATGATACGTTGCTAGACGTCAATCATGTCTTGTGAGTTTGATCGAATTAAAGAGTTTAATTCGATCATTGATTAAAAGCTGTTCTGATTGATCAAAACGGTTCAGCTTGATTTGACCTAAATCGGCTAGATTGTGTTCTAACCAAATTAGTTTAAATTGCACCTGGACTCACTGCTGGCTAGATGTGAAACCCAATGGGTCACACACAAAGAGAATTGATCATGGGTTTAATTTGATTAAACTATGTTTGCAAGTTGAACATGCTAGCACATGTTGCAAACCCTAGCATTTAGATTCGAATCGAATTCGAATCGGGTTCCGATTTGGGCTAATTTAGAACTAATTTGAGCCAAATTGGATTTGGTCTTGAAGTGGGTTCGAAGTGTTTTAATTGGGCTTGCTGTTGGGTGCCAAAAACCATGGAACCACACGCCTAAGAGTCTCTCTCTTGGCGTGTGGATTTGAATCCATGCGCATGAGCCACATGGCGCATGGATGGAGTTGGCGCCACCTTTAGATAAGGTCTATCCTATTTTTTCTCCGTAACCTTTATTCTACGAATGTATTTCAGATGTCTTAGGAGGCGCCTAAGAGTCCTTCTGAGTATTAAACTCATCGTAGAAGAATTAAGAAAGGGATAAGGATTAAATCCATGCGCCACCTCTTGAAAGCGCCCCTTTGAAAATTCAAATGGGGAGATAAGTTTGAAATTATCCACGCCCATTAATCTCTTGCGCCATTCTTCAAATTGGCACCATATATCTTGGCCATTGGATGGGCTTCCTTCTAGATCCAAAGGCATGGGTTGATGGCGCCAATAAGAGAAGCTTCGTGACTTCTCATCTAAACACCGTAAGTTAAGATCAAAGAGTCTTTCTGAAATAAGGCATCTCTTCAACCCAATTTTGATGTACACATGGCATTTCTTAACTTATGGGGCATGAGAAATAGACAATAGGTGTGAGATAAATTGTAAGAGGGTGTGAGATATTTTGGATTGCACCTTTACGTGCAATATAAATAGGGGTGCACGCCGAGGAGTCTCGGGTATTCAGAAATCTTCTTTCTTTCTTACAAGAGGCTCTGCTTGTCCAACTTTCTTTATTCTTTCTCTCTAGCCTAGATAAGATCCTGATAAAGGATAAGAAATCTTCCAAAAGGCTTGGAGAATTGGAATAAAAATTAAGGAGACAAGGAGCGAGAAAGAAAGGGAAGAAAAGGTCCAACAGTGTGACAACAAAGCCAAGAAAGGAGGTTCCGCCCAAATTGCATTTAAATTCTGATAAATCAGAATTTAATTATAGAGTATTTTCTAATAAGTGCTAGAGAGTTGATCGAGTCTCCGTGTGGATCAATGTTGGAGGGTGAACACGTGGGCACCTTGAGAAAACCCAAACAGATTGCTGCCGGCAACTAAGCACAAATCAGGGTTTAGCAATAAGAGGTATGTTTCTATATCTTTTATTTGATATTAATACATATTATATGGTTTAATTTCTGATAAGGTGACCTTGGATTTAGGTTTTATTTTTATGATTTCATAATAATTGCTTTGAAATCCATGCTTCCACAATATGCATTAAAAACCTTTCAGTGGTATCAGAGCAACCTTGTTAGAATTAAATCATATGATGATATGTTAATGATTTAAAGGTAATATTATAAATATGATATGATCATTATTTATGTTTTAATATGATATTAATATGATGAGATCATATTCATTATTTCATAATTAAATTATGATGCATATAATTATGGAATGTTGCTTTGTCATATTGAATTGTGTTCACTATGATGCTATATGATGAGATCATATTCATTATTTCATAATTAAAAATATGATGCATATAATTATGGAATGTTGCTTTGTCATATTGAATTATGTTCACTATGATGAGATCATATTCATTATTTCATAATTAATATATGATGTATATAATTATGGAATGTTGCTTTGTCATATTGAAGTGTGTTCACTATGATGCTATATGATGAGATCATATTCATTATTTCATAATTAAAAATATGATGCATATAATTATGGAATGTTGCTTTGTCATATTGAATTATGTTCACTATGATGAGATCATATTCATTATTTCATAATTAAAATATGATGTATATAATTATGAAATGTTGCTATTTCACTATGATGAGATTATATTCATTATTTCATAATTAATATATGATGTATATAATTATGGAATGTTGCTTTGTCATATTGAAGTGTGTTCACTATAATGCTAATTTTTTTATTCATGTATTTATTATGATATAAAAATTAAATATGCATTGAGACCTGAAAAACCCTCTGTAAAATAATATTAAGTTGTAGTGTAATTAACCAATAGCAGAACCAGTCGATGATGTCTAATTGATCAATCGGTGTCTAGGAAAGTGGTTCATGATTGGTAAAGAGAATGTGGTTTCTAATTGGTTCCATTGTCTGACCTGGTCAAAATTTATTGGTGTCTAAGGAAAGCAACGGGGGGACCCCCACCTCTCTTCCACTTACCTGGCTGATTAGATTAATTTAATTCTTGACTGGGATGCTCGGTGTTATATTCACTATATTATGGCCTTCCTTCATGCTAGGACATTACTATGTCACGAACTATATTAGGTTTGTTGTGTAACCACAAGACCAATTGTGGAAACTGACATAATATTGTTCTGGTGCATCTAGATGCTTACAGTAATTTTTGAGTATAATATTTTGTTGTGTAACCACAAAAGCATTTATATTCTATTTTGACTGTATTAAAATGAAGGGTCCTACTTAACTAAAACATTATGGTCTGTTGTGTAAACACAAGGCTATTAATGTTTTAGAGGTCAGGGTTTTTATTGAGAATTGCATGAGATGCAATTGAAAAGAGTTTCCTACCTTTAAACTTATAAAAGGTTTGTTGTGCAACCATAAGATCTTTTATAAGGAATTAGGGTCTCAATCCCACTAAAAAAATCAATCAGGGTTTTCTCAAACATCTTACTAGAGGGTTATGATGTCTGATAAAAATAGTGGGAGACACAATAAAATTAAAGTCCTAATTTAATTATGTATATCATCTTGAGTTGTTCGCTTATGTAATGTTCTTTATTATGTAGATTAATGGCTTCTTCATTTTCACTTCGCTCCATTTTGGATACAAATAAATTGACTGGGACCAACTATGTGGACTGGTTGAGAAATCTTAAAATAGTACTTAGTCAAGAGAAGCTTTCTTACATTCTCGATACCCCTGACATTGAGCCAGTTGGGGAAGATGCCATAGAGGAAGAAAAAACCACATATAGGATGTGGCAAAATGATTCTTTAACTGTCAAGTGTATCATACTTGCCTCTATGACAAATGAGTTACAGAGGCAGCATGATAGCATGGACACTCATTCCATATTGCTAAATTTAAAAGAGCTTTATGGAGAACAGAGTAGGATTGCAAGATATGAGATATCCAAGCAGTTATTCCATGCCAGAATGACAGAGGGGTCATCCGTACAAAACCATGTTTTGATGGTATTGACCTGATCACTCGATTAGGTCAATTAGGTTTTGTTATGGATGGGGAGTTGAGTCAGGATCTAATCCTGCAATCACTTCCAAAATTATTTTCTCAGATTGTCGTGAACTATCACATGAACAAACTGAATTCTTCATTACCTGAGCTGTTAAATATGCTCAAAACAACAGAGAGCCATATCAAGAAGGATAAGGCTCCTCTTCTTCTTGTGAATGGGATCTCCAAGAAGAAGGCAGGCAAAAAGGGTTCTAAAAGGAGGCTGAACCCTAAAGGTGGTATAAATAAGAGAAAGAAGGAAAAGAAGACCTTCAGACAGTCGACCTGTTTCCACTGCAGCAAGGCAGGTCATTGGAAAAGGAATTGCAAGGCTTATCTTGCAACAGTGAAGACTGGTGCAAATAATGCACCAAAAGGTATGTATGAGATACATACAATATTATCATTGAATTCTTCCATTTCAAACTCATGGGTATTAGATACTGCCTGTGGTTTTCATATCTGCAAATCATTGCAGGGGCTACAGAAAATTAGAAGTTTGAGGAAGGGAGACTTCGAGCTCTATGGTGCTAGAGGAGATTCTATCCAAGCAGAAGCTGTAGGGACATATATCTTGAAGTTTCCTTCTAGGAAGATCTTAGAGCTAACAAATTATTATTACATGCCTAAGTTCATTAGAAATATTGTATCTATACCCTTGTTGATAAAACAAGGATATCAAAAATCTGTAACGAGCAATGGTTGCTCGATTAATTTTTTTAATGAAATAATTTATCATGACATTTTTGACAATGGTTTGTTGACTCTATACTTGAATGATAATATTTTTCATGTTGATGAAAATAGTAAACGTAAGAGAGATAATGTAAATAAAATCTTACTTTGGCATTGTCGGCTTAGTCATATTAATGAGGCTAGAATTAACAAGTTGTACAAAGAAAAGTTCTTTGATTCTTATGATTGTGAATCATTAGGAACTTGTGAATCATGTCTCATGGGTAAAATGATCAAGACTTCATTTAGTGGACATGGAGATAGGACAAACGAGTTGTTAGGACTTGTACATACAGATGTATGTGGCCCTATGACAACTCATGCCAGAGGTGGATACTCATATTTTATTATATTTACAGATGATTTATCTAGGTTTGGATATGTGTATCTTATGAAATATAAATCCGAGGCCTTTGATAAATTCAAAGAGTATCAAAGCATGGTCGAAAAACAAACTGGAAAAAGTATAAAAATCTTTCGATCTGATCGAGGAGGAGAATACTTGTCCAATGAATTTTTAGACCATCTTAAAGCAAAGGAAATTATCTCTGAATGGATACCTCCTTATACGTCACAATTAAATGGTGTAGCCGAAAGGAGGAACCGTACCTTATTAGATATGGTACGATCCATGATGTGCTTCACTGAATTACCTACTTTCTTCTGAGGTTATGCTTTAGAGACCGTAGTAATTATCTTGAATAGAGTACCTTCTAAATCTGTATCTAGCACTCCATATGAAATATAGAGAGGAAAGAAGCCCAATCTTAAATATTTTAAGATATGGGGATGTTCAGCATATGTCAAAAGAAATTTTGGACATAAACTAGATACTAGAGCAGATAATGTTTGTTTGTAGGATATCCTAAGGATAGTATAGGATATCTATTCTACCACCCTACTGAACAAAAGATATTTGTAAGTAGACATGCCACCTTCATGGAGAAAGAATTTATCCTAGAAAGAGGCAGTGGAAGAAATATTGAAATTAATGAAGTTCAACAAAAACAAATAGATATTTCTCAACCAAATATTCACATAAATAAAGAAGAACTAGAACACATAACTCCTATCCGTAGGTCAGAGAGGGTACGACATGCACCTATAAGGTATGGGTTCATTATTGAGAATAATGAAGCCCAAGTCATTGAGAATGACGAACCTTTGACCTATACAGAAGCTGTCATGAGTAAGGACTCAGACAGATGGCAGGATGCTATGAAATTCGAAATAGACTCCATGTACACCAACAAAGTATGGACTTTGGTTGATGCACCAGAAGGGGTAAACCCTATTGGGTGCAAATGGGTCTATAAGAAAAAGATTGGAGCAGATGGTCAAATAGAAACCTATAAAGCTAGATTGGTAGCTAAAGGTTTCAAACAAAAATAAGGTATTGATTATGATGAAACTTTTTCATCTGTTGCCATGCTTAAATCTATTCGGATAATACTTGCAATAGCAGCATACTATGATTATGAAATATGGCAAATGGATGTGAAGACCGCCTTCTTAAATGGTTTTTTAGAAGAGGAGGTCTACATGTCACAGCCAGAGGGTTTTGTCTCAAATGACAGACCAAATCTAGTATGCAAGCTTAAGAAATCCATTTATGGATTAAAGCAAGCCTCAAGGAGTTGGAACATCTGCTTTGATGTAACAATCAAAGAATTTGGCTTCATCAAAAATATGGATGAATCTTGTGTGTATAAGAAGACTAGTGGGAGTGCCCTAGTTTTCTTGGTTCTGTATGTAGATGACATACTCCTTATTGGGAATGATATCCCAATGTTACAAACAGTCAAATTATGGCTATCAAATAAGTTTTCCATGAAAGACTTGGGGGAAGCATCCTATATACTTGGTATAAAGATCTATAGAGATAGATCTAAAAGGATGCTTGGCTTATCTCAGTCTAGGTACATTGACTTAATACTGAAAAGATTCAGTATGAATGAAAGTAAAAGAGGTTATTTACCCATGAGTCAAGGCATACATCTCTCTAAGAAGATGTCTCCTAAGACAACTGAAGAAAGAAATAGAATGAGTTCTATTCGTTATGCTTCGGCTGTAGGATCAATAATGTATGCTATGTTATGTACCAGACCTGATGTAGCTTATGCCTTAGGCATAGCCAGTAGATTTCAGGCTGATCCAGGAGAGGATCATTGGAAGGCTGTAAAAAATATTCTAAAGTACTTGAGAAGGACTAAGGATATTTTTCTCATATATGGTGGATCTGATCTTAAACTAGAAGGATACTCTGATTCTAGTTTTCAATCAGACCCAGATGATAGCAAATCTATTTCAGGATATGTCTTTACTTTGAATGGTGGAGCAGTGAGTTGAAAGAGTTCTAAGCAACAAACAGTAGCTGACTCAACCACAGAGGCAGAATACATAGCTGCTAGTGAAACCGCCAAGGAACCTGTCTGGATGAAGAAGTTTATCACTGAATTAGACGTTGTTCCTGAGATTGAGAACCCAGTACCACTTTATTGTGATAATACTGGAGCAGTTGCTCAAGCAAAGGAACCCAGGTCTCACCATAAATCCAAGCACATTTTGAGATGCTTCCATCTCATTCGTGAAATAATTGAAAGACAAGATGTTATTATTGAATGAGTAGACACAAAGAACAACATAGCAGATCCATTCACTAAAGCTTTACCACAGCAGCAATTCGATCGCCATCTAGATTGTATGGGGTTGAAATATAAGGGAGATTGGCTTTAGTGCAAGTGGGAGATTGAAAGGAATATGCCCTATAAGCCAATCAAAATGTATAAATAGATGGATATTTTTGTCTCCCGACAACTCATGTACTGATGTTTTAAATAAATAAAGGCATTTAGTTCATCATATGCTGCATCTTATTTTGATGAACCCCATAAATTAGGGCTATGATTTTTAGGGTTATGATGAGATCATACCAAGTGAGACCTAAAACCTTAAAACTCTAATTTTAAATATTCCTAGTCGATGGAACATTGAGTAGGAGATCAATATTTCTGGTAAGACTGGTACATCCTGTGTATGCTCGATAGAGAGGGTAATTGATCTTACAATTACTTGTGTATGACACTAATATAAAAATGTAAGTGTTCATTATAGAATAAATTTACTGAATTGATCCAATTAAAGAATATCTGATGGAGTCTTATCTACATGTCAACAGATTTTTTTCTTATAGTGGGAATTGTGCATGTAAATCTTTTGACCTGAGACTGCCATAGAACCTTATAAGCATGAATCCATATTTTGGATCATACTCATTTATGATTTAATCATGTACGGGATGTTCTGGATATGATGGATTGCTTATGAAGGTTGTGAGTAGGTCAATATGGAAACGATCGCTCCTAGTAAGAGGAGATCGCATCCTATCTGATTCAATCAAATAATGATTCAGGAAGACTTTGATCAAAGCATTATAATTAAAAAAAAAAATAGAAATGATTTCTAATATTTTATAAATTGAATCATTATTATTTGATCAAGAGAAATATGAATATAAAATTGGGTTTGACATTTTTCCATACCCAAACTTATATTCGGGATGCAAGATGATCGTAAGATCAAGTTGCACGGTAATTTTCACTGAAGGGTATTTTTGGTATTTCCATCAAAATTTTATATCTACCAGGTAGACATGATACGTTGCTAGATGTCAATCATGTATTGTGAGTTTGATCGAATTAAAGAGTTTAATTCGATCATTGATTAAAAGCTGTTCTGATTGATCAAAACGGTTCAGCTTGATTTGACCTAAATCGGCTAGATTGTGTTCTAACCAAATTAGTTTAAATTGCACCTAGACTCACTGCTGGCTAGATATGGAACCCAATGGGTCACACACAAAGAGAATTGATCATGGGTTTAATTTGATTAAACCATGTTTGCAAGTTGAACATGCTAGCACATGTTGCAAACCCTAGCATTTAGATTCGAATCGAATTCGAATCGGGTTCCGATTTGGGCTAATTTAGAACCAATTTGAGCCAAATTGGATTTGGTCTTGAAGTGGGTTTGAAGTGTTTTAATTGAGCTTGTTGTTGGGTGCCAAAAACCAGGGAACCACACGCCTAAGAGTCTCTCTCTTGGCGTGTGGATTTGAATCCATGCGCATGAGCCACATGGCGCATGGATGGAGTTGGCGCCACCTTTAGATAAGGTCTATCCTATTTTTTCTTCGTAACCTTTATTCTACGAATGTATTTCAGATATCTTAGGAGGTGCCTAAGAGTCCTTCTGAGTATTAAACTCATCGTAGAAGAATTAAGAAAGGGATAAGGATTAAATCCATGCGCCACCTCTTGAAAGCGCCCCTTTGAAAATTCAAATGGGGAGATAAGTTTGAAATTATCCACGCCCATTAATCTCTTGCACCATTCTTCAAATTGGCACCATATATCTTGGCCATTGGATGGGCTTCCTTCCAGATCCAAAAGCATGGGTTGATGGCGCCAATAAGAGAAGCTTCGTGACTTCTCATCTGAACACCGTAAGTTAAGATCGAAGAGTCTTTTTGAAATAAGGCGTCTCTTCAACCCAATTTTGATGTACACATGCCATTTCTTAACTTATGGGGTGTGAGAAATAGACAAGAGGCATGAGATAAATTGTAAGAGGGCGTGAGATGTTTTGGATTGCACCTTTACGTGCAATATAAATAGGGGTGCATGCCGAGGAGTCTCAGGTATTCAGAAATCTTCTTTCTTTCTTACAAGAGGCTCTGCTTGTCCAACTTTCTTTATTCTTTCTCTCTAGCCTAGATAAGGTCCTGATAAAAGACAAGAAATCTTCTAAAAGGCTTAGAGAATTGGAATAAAAATTAAGGAGACAAGGAGCAAGAAAGAAAGGGAAGAAAAGGTTCAACAGTGTGACAACAAAGCCAAGAAAGGAGGTTCCACCCAAATTGCATTTAAATTCTGATAAATCAGAATTTAATTGCAGAGTATTTTTTAATAAGTGCTAGAGAGTTGATCGAGTCCCCGTGTGGATCAACGTTGGAGGGTGAACACGTGGGCACCTTGTGGAAACCCAAACAGATTGCTGCCGGCAACTAAGCACAAATCAGGGTTTAGCGATAAGAGGTATGTTTCTATATCTTTTATTTGATGTTAATACATATTATATGGTTTAATTTTTGATAAAGTAACCTTGGAGTTAGATTTTATTTTTATGATTTCGTAATAATTGCTTTGAAATCCGTGCTTCCGCAATATGCATTAAAAACCTTTCATGAGCAAGATCCCTTATGTTTTAGTAATAGGGAGCCTCATGTATGCTATATTATGTACACGACTTGATATAGCCCTTGTCATGAGTGTCACAAGCAGATATCAAACGAATCCAGGTGAAGAACACTGGACTGCTATTAAAAATATCCTTAAGTACTTGAGAAGGATTAAGGGTTTGTTGTTGGTCTTTGATGGAGGATCGAAGCTAAAAATAGAGGGATACATCAATTCAGACTTCATGACTGATGTTAATGATAGAAAATCTACATCAAAATGTATCTTCTTATGTAATGATGGTGCGGTTAGCTGGAAGAGTTTCAAGCAGTCGATCATTAAAGATTCGACCATGAAAGCTGAATACATCACCGCCTCTGAAGCTGCTAAGGAAGCCTTTTGATTCAAAAAGTTTGTTACAGAGTTAGGTGTGATACCATCAGATGTCATTACACTACACTGTGACAACGACGGTACCATAGCTCTCACTAAGGAGCCTAGGTCTCACCAGAAGTCCAAGTATATAGAGTGGTGATGTCACATCATATGCGAATACCTCAAAAAGAAGTTCGTCGAGGTGTAGAGATTCAACTTCGTGCTGAACGTGGCAAACCTACTGACCAAGCCTTTTAGCTAGCAGAAGATCGAAGCTCACCTTGAGAAGATGGGTCTCAGATATATGGCCAATTGGCTTTAGGTCAAGTGAGAGTTTGTTAGATTTGTGCCATAGAAGTTAGTTGTTAGTCGATGTATTTTATAATTTCAGATCTTAAACTTATACTTGTAACTTTTTATTATCAATAAAAGATTTTTCATTCCAATCATGTTTATATGTCCATGATTTGTTCTAAAAATTAACAAAGATGATTTTTGTATATTCTTAATATGTTGAGAATTTGGGACGTACATTAATTAGCGATTCATTTCTAAATACTCCCGATCAAAGGATCGTCATGGAGGACAGTGATCAATCTATTCGAGATCAGTGCACAGTTCACCTCCCTTGTAGGTAGATGAGTCTCGAGTCTACAGTGTAGGGACACTAGGGTGAGGGTGTGGATGGTTGTCAGAGAATAATTTGCACTAAGTGTGACTAATACGAAAAATTATATAGATGTCTACTCACTCATCAGTGATCTTCTTGATGCTACAGTGGTGTGAGTAGTCTTTTAACCTATGGTGTCATTGGCTATTTGTAGCGAGGCTACTAAGTTGACTGCATGTTTTCTTAGTCTCTAGCCATTCGGATCCTTGCTATGTATGTTGGCTTCAGTAGGTTCAGATTCATTGTTTGGAGTAGGATGCACTTAGATAGAATCTATCGACTTTGGTAAAAAAGAAGAAGTCTTATGCGATTTATGAGACTGAATTCAAAAAATTTTTGGTCAAAGTAAATATGAATACTGAAAAAAAAATTTTATGAGATTCATAAATAAACTCGAGTCAAACCAATCTAGCATATGACTGACAATGGGATCTCACGAGTTCTTCATGATCTCCGTCAAATCAGGACTCATGATAGAAGGACTGAATCATACGATAACTGCATCTAGAGGTTCATACTTTTATTCTACTGGATTGCCACTATATTTTGCTAGATGTCATTAGTGGATTGTGAGACTCATCAAGTATCATCTTGATCATCAATGATCTTCGAAGGATAGAATTAAAAATATTCTAACCCATTAAAAAAATTTTTGATGATATTGTGATGGAGATCACAATATATCTCACTACTAGATAGAATAGAACCGATGGAGTCATATATTAAGAAATTTAATCTTGAATTTATCAATTAGATTCATGAAGTTCTAATTGGGTTAGGATTTATTGAAATCCTATTGGGTTTAAGAAAATCATGCTAGCATATGATTAAACCTAATTCTTCTTAGGACTTCGATTGGATTAAGTCTATTGCCTTGAACCTAACCTAAATCCATTTGGATTTAATTGGATGCCTAATTGTGAGCCCAAAAAGATTGGATTAAGTCAACAAGTTGGCTAAATTATCTCCTCATTATTTCTTCATTATCTTCTCAGTATCTTCTAATGTGTGTGTGAGATTATTGGAAAGATGGGTGCCAACCCATCTTTGGCAGGATTAAGGGGTGCCAACCCCTGGATAATGCAAGAGGGCGTCCCCCCCCTCTTGTGGCATGGCATGAAGGAGAGAGAGAGGGGCCACACTTCTTCTTTTGAATGAAAACCCTAGAATAGGGCACCAAGGGGTGGCGCCCCAACCACCTACCCTATAATGCATGGGGAACCCACTCAAATTGCCTTATCTGACTGGGGTGCCCCATATGCTTATCAAAAGGGGTTGATATCCTACCAATTAAGTTTGATTTTAATAAAAAAAATTGATTAAAAAGATAAAAATTCTTATGAGATAAGGATGTACCTTTTTAAGTTAATTGGATTCTTAATTTAGATCAAGGAAGGGCCTATATAAAGAGAAGGTCTCCTAGAATTTTAGAAGTTAGTTTTTATTGATTAAAAATCAGATCTCTCTCTCTCTCCCTTCTCCATGCCACACCCTCTCCCTTTTCTCTTTCCCACACCCAAAGGATGGGAATCCCACCTTTCTACATGCAAAGAGTTGAGGAGTTGTTCACCTACAGCGAGAAACAAAGAGAAAAGGCTGCAGATCAAAGAGTTGATTCTATAGTCAAGATCAAAAAGTTGATCAAGATTCTAAAGGGCTAAGATCCTACTTGGAGAAGAAGGATCAACCATGAAAAGAAGGATTCGAGGTTGATCCTGGTGGATACCTGTAGAGATCGGATATGTGTGCGGCTCGAGGACCTTCGAACCTGAGATCATCGGTAGCAGTAAATTTTTATCCATGCTAAGATATTGAGATTTGATCTCATACATATTATATTTTTAGATTATATATATGTCTTTACTTCTGGGCTTTGGTAGGATTAAATAAGATCTAATGCATATGGGATTAAAGGGTTTAACCCAATTATTTTTCTGTTGTAATTGTAAAGATTTTTGAAATCTACACATGCACCCTACCCGACTTTCTGATATCTAGTTTTATGCCTCAATGATAATATCTTTCATATTGATGAAAGCAAAAAATAAAATAGAAATGATGTGAATAACACCTTTCTCTGGCATTGACGGCTAAGTCATATAAGTGAGTCAAGAATAAACAAGTTATACAAAGAAGAGTTCTTTGATCCTTATGATTATGAATCATTAGGAATTTGTGAATCTTGTCTTATAAAAAAAATGACCAAGGCTCTATTCATTGGACATGGAGAAAAGATAAATAAGTTGTTGGAACTTATGCATCAGATGTATGTGGTCATATGACAACTCAGATCAGAGAATACTTTTATTTCATCACATTCACAGATGATTTATCAAGATTCAGATATGTGTATCTTATGAAATATAAAGCCAAAATTTTTGATAAATTTAAAAAGTAACAAAGTATGGTTGAGAAATAAACTGAAAAGTATATTAAAATTCTTCGATCTGATCAAGGAAGTGAATACCTATCTAGTAAATTTTTAGATCATCTTAAGGAGAAAGAAATTCTCTTTAAATAGATCCCTCCGTATACACCACAATAAAATAGTATAGTAGAAAGGAGGAATCGCACTCTATTAAATATGGTGCGATCCATAATGTGCTTTATTGACCTTTCTATTTCTTTTTAGAGATTTATTTTAGAGATTATTGCATACATCTTAAATAGAATACCTTCTAAATCCGTATCTAGTACTTCATATGAGATATGGAGAGAAAAGAAGCCCAATCTTAAGTACCTTAAGATATGGGGTTGTCCTATCTATGTCAAAAGAAGTTTTGGGCATAAGCTAAGTGCTAGGACAGACAAGTGTTTATTTGTGAGATATCCTAAAGATAGTATGGAATACTATTTCTATTACTCTATTGAATAAAAGATTTTGTTAGTAGGCATGCTACTTTTATGGAAAAAGAGTTTATCCTAGAAGAGAGAAGTGGGAGAAAAATTAAACCTAGTGAAGTTCAAGATGTACAAATAAAGACATAAAATATTTCTCAACCAAATGTACCCATTGATGAAGTACAACCACAACACGTATCTCCTCTTTGAAGGTCAAAGAAAGTGCAAAAAATACCTATAGGGTATGGGTTTACCATTGAAAATGATGAAGCCCACATCCTTGAGAATGATGATCTTCTGACTTATTAAGAAGCTGTTATAAGTAGGGACTCGACAAATGGTTGGCAGCTATAAAATCTGAAATAGATTCAATGTACACCAATCAAGTATGAACTTTGGTTGATGCACCTGAGGGTGTAACCTCTATAGATTGCAAGTAGGTTTATAAGAAAAAATTGAAGCAGATGGCCAAGTAGAAACCTACAAGGCTAGATTGATGGCAAAAGATTTTAGACAAAAGCAAGGAATTGACTATGATGAAATTTTTTTATCAGTAGCTGTTGCTGCAAAAATCCACCGGCACCAGAGAAGCTGGAGTCGAGGGAGTCGTGGTCGCCGTCGGGACCTGCAAAAGAAGTCTCAACCGGAGGTGGGGTTGCTCCGGCAAGACCCTCCGACGCTCAAGTCAGTTCTCTGCCTCAACAAGAATGGAGTGCTCGAACGAAAATTTTAGCAAAGTTTTGAGATAGTAAATGGAGCTTATAGAATAACGTATCTGGGATTCCCTTTTTATAGACGGAGGGGGAAACAAACTGATAGCGACGTTCATAACCGTCTGGTAGTGAGCCGCCCATAGTCAGGAGGAATTTGTTGCCAGGAGTAGTGGAGTGGACCCGTGGCCCTCACTGTAGCGCTCCATATGGAGTCTGCCGCAGGGAGTGGAGCGATGTCCGTTGTCGCGACTTGCCAAAGGATGGAAGAATCGCACAGTATCCATTGCAGGAGGTGGAGCAGGATCGTGGCCGTCATAGCGGTCTGCTAGGAAATAATGGAGCCGTGCGGAATCCATCGCAGGAAGTGGAGCAGGATCGTGGCCGTCATAGCGGTCTGCCAGGGAATAATGGAGCCACACGGAATCCATCGCAGGAAGTGGAGCAGGATCGTGACTGTTGCTGTGTCGCATCGGGGAGTGCAGACCCGTCGGTTGAAGTTCGACTGGAGTGTCTGGTGGTTAGCTACCCACTTGAGGGGAGCCTGAAGCCCGACCCAAGTAAGAGTCCGGACAAAGTCTTCCTTTAGCCGAGGTCGGGGACGAGGCCCGTCTCCCGTAGGGGTCCGGGCGGAGTTTTCCTGCAATCAAAGTCGGGGCGAAGTCTGGCTCCCATAGGAGTCCGGACGAAGCTTACTAGCGGACGGAGTTGGTGACAGAGCCCAGCTCCCGTAAGAGTCCGAGCGGAGTCCGCTGGCAGTCGGACCTGGAGACGAGGCCCGGCTCCCATAGGAGTCCGGGCAGAGTTTGTCTGCAGTCAAAGTCGGGGCGAAGTCCGGCTCCCGTAGAAGTCCGGACGGAGCTTACCAGCGGTTGAAGTTGGTGACAGAGTCTGGCTCCTATAGGAGTCCGAGCGGAGTCGGCTTGTAGTCGGAGTTGGTGACGGAGCCCGGCTCCCGTAGGAGTCCGGGCGGAGTCTGCTTATAGTCGAAGTTGGGGATGGAGCCCGACTCCCGTAGGAGTCCGGGCGGAGTCTTCCTTGGAGTTGAAGCAGCGTTTGAAGTTGGTGACGGAGCCCGACTCCCGTAGGAGTCCGGGCGGAGTCTTCCTGCAATTAAAGTCAGGGGCGAAGTCCGGCTCCCGTAGGAGTCCGGACGAAGCTTACCAGCATTTGAAGTTGGTGATGGAGCCCGGCTCCCGTAGGAGTCCGGGTGGAGTCTGCTTGTAGTCGGAGTTGGCGACAGAGCCTGGCTCCCGTAGGAGTCCGGGCGGAGTCTGCTTGTAGTCGGAGTTGGGGACAGAGCCCGGCTCCCGTAGGAGTCCGGGCGGAGTCTGCTTGTAGTCGGAGTTGGTGACGGAGCCCGACTCCCGTAGGAGTCCGGGCGGAGTCTGCTTGTATTCCTTGGAGTTGAAGCAGTGTTTGAAGTTGGTGACGGAGCCCGACTCCCATAGGAGTCCGGGCAGAGTCTTCCTGCAATTAAAGTCAGGGGCGAAGTCCGGCTCCCGTAGGAGTCCGGACGAAGCTTACCAGCATTTGAAGTTGGTGATGGAGCCCGGCTCCCGTAGGAGTTCGGGCGGAGTCTTCCTGCAATTAAAGTCAGGGGCGAAGTCTGGCTCCCGTAGGAGTCCGGACGAAGCTTACCAGCGTTTGAAGTTGGTGATGGAGCCCAGCTCCCATAGGAGTCCGGGTAGAGTCTGCTTGTAGTCGAAGTTGGTGACAGAGCCCGGCTCCCGTAGGAGTCCGGGCGGACTCTGCTTGTAGTCGGAGTTGGGGACGGAGCCCGGCTCCTGTAGGAGTCCGGGCGGAGTCTGCTTGTAGTCAGAGATGATGACGGAGCCCGACTTCCGTAGGAGTCGGGGTGGAGTCTGCTTGTATTCCTTGGAGTTGAAGCAGCATTTGAAGTTGGTGACGGAGCCTGGCTCCCGTAGGAGTCCAGGCGGAGTCTTCATGCAATTAAAGTCAGGGGCGAAGTCCGGCTCCCGTAGGAGTCCAGACGAAGCTTACCAGCGTTTGAAGTTGGTGATGGAGCCCGGCTCCTGTAGGAGTCCGGGCGGAGTCTTCCTGCAATTAAAGTCAGGGGCGAAGTCCGGCTCCCGTAGGAGTCCGGACGAAGCTTACCAGCGTTTGAAGTTGGTGATGGAGCCCGGCTCCCGTAGGAGTCCGGGTGGAGTCTTCCTGCAATTAAAGTCAGGGGCGAAGTCCGGCTCCCGTAGGAGTCCAGACGAAGCTTACCAGCGTTTGAAGTTGGTGATGGAGCCCGGCTCCCGTACGAGTCCGGGCGGAGTTTGCTTGTAGTCAGAGTTGGTGACGGAGCCCGGCTCCTGTAGGAGTCCGGGCGGAGTCTGCTTGTAGTCAGAGTTGGTGACGGAGCCCGGCTCCCGTAGGAGTCCGGGCAGAGTCTGCTTGTAGTCGGAGTTGGGGACAGAGCCCGGCTCCCGTAGGAGTCCGGGCAGAGTCTTCCTTCGAGTTGAAGCAGTGTTTGAAGTTGGTGATGGAGCCCGGCTCCCGTAGGAGTCCGGGCGGAGTCTTCCTGCAATTAAAGTCAGGGGCGAAGTCCAGCTCCCGTAGGAGTCCGGACGAAGCTTACCAGCATTTGAAGTTAGTGATGGAACCCGGCTCCCGTAGGAGTCCGGGCGGAGTCTGCTTGTAGTCGGAGTTGGCGACGGAGCCCGGCTCTCGTAGGAGTCCGGGCGGAGTCTGCTTGTAGTCGGAGTTGGGGACGGAGCCCGGCTCCCGTAGGAGTCCGGGCGGAGTCTGCTTGTAGTCGGAGTTGGTGACGGAGCCCGGCTCCCGTAGGAGTCCGGGTGGAGTCTACTTGTAGTCGGAGTTGGGGACGGAGCCCAGCTCCCGTAGGAGTCCGGGCGGAGTCTTCCTTGGAGTTGAAGCAGCGTTTGAAGTTGGTGATGGAGCCCGGCTCCCGTAGGAGTCCGGGCGGAGTCTTCCTGTAATTAAAGTCAGGAGCGAAGTCCGGCTCCCGTAGGAGTCCGGACGAAGCTTACCAGCGTTTGAAGTTGGTGATGGAGTCCGACTCCCGTAGGAGTCTGGGCGGAGTCTGCTTGTAGTCGGAGTTGGGGACGGAGCCCAGCTCCCGTAGGAGTCCGGGCGGAGTCTTCCTTGGAGTTGAAGCAGCGTTTGAAGTTGGTGACGGAGCCCGGCTCCCGTAGGAGTCCGGGCGGAGTCTTCCTGCAATTAAAGTCAGGGGCAAAGTCCGGCTCCCGTAGGAGTCCGGACGAAGCTTACCAGTGTTTGAAGTTGGTGATGGAGCCCGGCTCCCGTAGGAGTCCGGGTAGAGTCTGCTTGTAGTCAGAGTTGGGGACGGAGCCCGGCTCCCGTAGGAGTCCGAGCGGAGTCTTCCTTGGAGTTGAAGCAGCGTTTGAAGTTGGTGACGGAGCCCTGCTCCCGTAGGAATCTGAGCGGAGTCTTCCTGGCCGCCGGAGTTGGAGACGACTCATGAGGGTCAATCCTATTGAGAACTTCGGCCGAGGGTATTTTATACCCAACACCAGTCCCCCCACTTCCGTGTTTGAATTTCGAATGAAGGAAGTACAGTGAGGTTGTCGTGGCTGAAGTTCTCCCTCTGATGCCCGCACGCAATCGTCCTCGGATATGTCGGCATTTAATGCACGCATGCTGGAACCCTTTTTCTGATTAGGGTGACCCGAAGAGTCTTTTCGAAACTCCCATCGGGACGTGATCCCAAGCGTCGTGCCAGAAAAATTTGCAAACCATTAGCCCTCGGTAGCGGCGAGTGGGACATGCGGGACACGTGGCGAGCACCGGTGGTGCTAGGGACATTCACCACCATAACTGCGCTAGGATCCGCTGCCTATTTAAACCCCTCATCCTTCCTCCGAGGGCTTTAATTCGCCTGAAGGACAACATCTTTCTTTCATCTGAGAGCTTTGCCACTCAGCCACTCCATCGGTGCACCTGCCAACTCCGAGCATCCTCTACGCCGGCCTCTGCCGTCTCTCTGCCGTCTCCAGCCCCCCGACTCCTCTCTAAGGGGTTCCCCCGCCAGGGCCTCCGCCCCGGAGGCCATCCTTAAGAGGATGCCACGGGCTTGGAGGAGGGCAAAGAGGAGAACAGCAGCTTGCGAGTTCTCCAGTCATCGAGCGGCCGCTGAAGGTTCCCGTCGTTTCAAAGGGGGCTCGAGGGAGAATTCTATCAACAACAGGGGTTTAATAATGGAGACAGCCGGTGAAGGCGTTCTGCCTGAGAATTTCAGAGTAGCAAGATGGGATGACACCGGTCAAGAGGGCAGAGCCGTCGTCACAAGCCGTGGCGGGATCCTTGATGTCGTCGGGGTCGAGGGACCAGAAGCGGTCGACGCCGACGGTGGGGCAGTAAAACTTGTTGCGGGGATGGTGGAAATAGCACATGCTGACCTTGCCGGAATACTCAGGATGGTGGTTGTCGTGGAGCATTCGGTGATGGCGCATATCTCTGGCGCCATTGCTGCCTCCGGGGTAACTCCGGTTCTTCTTGAAACAGATCTTCGTCGCCGCTGTCGTTCGCCTTACTGCCCCCTGAAATCTATCCCATCCTTTTCCTCCTAGGGTTGGGATTTCGGAGGTGGAGCGGAACAAGGTGGGGCAAGAGCCGACAAGCTTGTCACACGCACTGAAAAATATGATTGGGAAGGACAGAAATGGGAAGAGAAGTTTGCAGCTTGAAGTGGCCTCCGGTGTCCCTTCCAAGCCGTGTGCTCGAGCCTTGTAATAATGTATTCTTTTTTGGCCCTCCGGGTCTTGTAACGTACATCTTGTTAGTCGAAAAATGAGGAGGTGATTTTGTTACCTTATCGGCTCTTTGCGTCGAATCGTTGTCTGCCGAGCTTTTTCCTTTGCCGTTGTTATTGTTGTATTCCCTTCCCCTCCACTCTCTTTTTTTTTTGTTGAATTATCATTTGCCGAGCTTCTTTGCGGCCCTTGTATCGTTCGGAGGTACTCGGTTGCTATCGTATCGACCCATCTTTTTCATCCATGGTCGCAGAGTCGTCAGGAGCCATTCGGGTTTGGTGCCCCCATCAGGGCTCGAGTTCGGAGGTCTGAGCTTCTGTCACTCTGAGGAAGTTGCCTTACCTTGGGTTTGTGTTGAAAGCTTCCTTGAAAGCTGGGGTTCTTGATGAGAGTCCCAGTCCTTGCCGAGACAGAGTTCTCTATGTCTTGGATGCTGTTTGTTTTTCGTTTGTCGCTGACGTGACCCATCGCCTTCCTTTTTCCTTTTTCGCTTGGAATTTTTCCTCCGCTCTTGGGGAGGCTACGGGAGTTCGGCTCCTATAGGCGAAGTCGGGGCGTAGTTCGGCTCCCGTGG
This sequence comes from Elaeis guineensis, assembly GCF_000442705.2. Lineage (NCBI taxonomy): Eukaryota > Viridiplantae > Streptophyta > Magnoliopsida > Arecales > Arecaceae > Elaeis > Elaeis guineensis. The sequence continues at coordinate 28,526,000 of NC_025999.2, read as the reverse complement.
GAGTCTGGGCGAAGCTTACCAGTAGTCGAAGTTAGTGACGGAGCCCGGCTCCCGTGGGAGTCCGAGCGGAGCTTACCAGCAGTCGAAGTTGGTGACGAAGCCCGGCTCCCGTAGGAGTCCGAGCGAAGCTTACCAGCAGTCGAAGTTAGTGACGAAGCCCGGCTCTCGTAGGAGTCTGGATGGAGTTTTATTGCGAGGGGGCCGGTGGGGGAAATCCCCCCCTTTTCTTCTGGTCTTTGAACGGCCGGACTTTTAATTGGCGTCGGAACGAGGTTCTTCTCTCATTCCTGTCGTAACAGGTTTCAGCTCTGGTTAAGACGAGGTCCTCCTCTTATCCCTAGCACGGCCGTGGCCGTACCCATGGGCGTTGCTAGGCCCTTCCCACCTTCCGGCCTAAAGAGAGCCGGGCCTTCGATTTTGCTCGAATTAGGGCGAGGTTCCCCTTCTGTACCTAACAGGGCTGTGGGGGTGCATATGGGCGTTGTAGGGCCTCTCCTCCCATCCGGTTTAAAGAGAACCGGGCCTTCAACTTTGCTCAAGTTAGGACGAGGTTCTCCTCCTGTCCCTAACAGGGCTGTGGGGGCACGTATGGGCGTTGTAGGGCCTCTCCCCCCATCCGGTCTAAAGGGAACCGATTCTTCGACTTTGCTCAAGTTAGGACGAGGTTCTCCTCCTATCCCTAACAGGGCTGTGGGGGCGCGTATGGGCGTTGTAGGACCTCTCCTCCCATCCGGTCTAAAGGGAACCGGGCCTTCGACTTTGCTCAAGTTAGGGCGAGGTTCTCCTCCTGTCCCTAAAAGGGCTGTGGGGGTGCGTATGGGCGTTATAGAGCCTCTCCCCCCATCTGATCTAAAGGGAATCGGACCTTCGACTTTGCTCAAGTTAGGGCGAGGTTCTCCTCCTGTCCCTAACAGGGCTGTGGGGGCGCGTATGGGCATTGTAGGGCCTCTCCCCCCATCCGGTCTAAAGGGAACCGGGCCTTCGACTTTGTCGAGACTAGATTTCTCTCTCGCTTCCGAGACAATTTGTTTGGATTGTCCTGTGGATGTAGGATAGTACCAAAGACATGTAGATATACAACTTTTAGTTAAAATGAAGTTATTGGTAGTACATTCGTAGGTTCTCCGAGCTCCATGGTCGCGGGATGTCGGCTCCTCCGAGCTCCTTAAGATAGTAAGTTCCAGGCCGAACTACTTCCTTGACCTCATACGGGCCTTCCCAGTTTGGGGCGAGCTTCTCTCGATCCTGAGGCTACGAGACAGTGGCTCGTCGAAGCACTAGATCTCCTGTTTTAAAGACTTTGTTCTTGACCCGAGCGTTGTAGTATCGAGCAACTTTCTGTCTGTAGGCTGCCATTCGAACCTGAGCTATCTCCCATCTTTCTTCCAGCAGGTCGAGGTTGGCTTTGAGACTTCACGAATTTTGATGTTCGTCGAATGCTACGACTCGCGTCGATGGGAGTTTAAGCTCAATTGGGATGACGGCCTCCGTACCGAAGGCCAAAGCAAAGGGGGTTTCCCCTGTGGGCAGCCTCTGGGTAGTTCGATACGCCCACAGCACATGATAAAGTTCATCCGCCCAAGTTTCCTTCGCTTTTTCGAGCCTTGTCTTAATCCCCTGCAAAAGGGTTCTGTTAGTCACCTCAGCTTCGCCGTTCACCTGAGGATGGGCTACCGATGTGAAGTTGTGGGAGATGTTTAGATCTTCACAGAATTCGGCAAATTTTGCTCCCACGAATTACCGTCCATTATCAGTGATCAGGGTCCTAGGCAGACCGAACCTACACACGATCGACTTCCAGATGAAATCTTGCACTTTTGCTTTTGTGATTTTTGCTAGTGGTTCGGCTTCAACCCATTTGGTGAAGTAGTCGATCGCTACAAGGAGAAACTTTTTCTGCCCAAACGCCATAGGAAAGGGGCCAAGGATGTCCATCCCCCACTGCGCAAAAGGCCATGGGGCACTCAAGGGTGTGAGCTCGGTGGCGGGCTGTCTCTGGACGTTGGCATACCTCTGGCATCGGTCGCACCTTCTGATATATTCGATCGAATCATGATGCATTGTTGGCCAGTAATACCCTTGGCGGAGCAACTTGTGGGATAAAGATCTAGCCCCCAAATGGTTTCCGTAGATTTTTTCGTGCACTTCCCACAAGGCATAGTCAGCCTCCGAAAGCCGGAGGCATTTTAAGAGGGGCAAGGAGTATGATCTCTTGTACAATTTGCCCTTAAAAAGGATGTACCGGGAGGCTTGGTTCCGGAGTTTTCGAGCTTCTTTCGCATCTTGGGGGAGAACTCCATCTCTGAGATAGATTATCAGGGGGTCGACCCAGCAGGGCTCGTAGTCAATCTCCATCACGGGCTGCGACTCTTCTGTACTCGGGTGCTTTAGAACTTCAAAGAGAACGCCCTTGGGTAGTTCGGCCGGAGCCAGCGTTGCCAGCCTGGAGAGAAGGTCAGCCCTGGTATTTTCAACCTTGGGATCTGTTTGATGTTGAAGCTGCTAAAGGCGGGGACGAGCTCCTTTACCCTTTCGAGGTATTTGGCCATACTGTCCTCTCGCGCTTCGTAACTTCTGCTGACTTGTCCCACTACTAGTTGAGAGTCGCTGTGGACCCGGAGCTGGTCTATTCCCAGCTCTTTGGTGACCCTTAGTCCTGCTATCAGAGCTTCATATTCTGCTCCATTGTTTGTTGCGGAGAACTCAAAACGTAGAGCGTACTCCACGATGATTCTCTCCGGACTAACCAAAATTAGGCCTGCACCCGTGCCTGACATGTTGGAAGACCCATCCACATAGAGGGCCCAAAAGCGATCAGAGGGATCCGCTTCTTCTTTGGGGGAGTCTGGTCGGGACTTCAAGTCGTCAATTTCGCTTTGTTCAGGTTCAGTCTCCTCTAGGATAGTACACTCCACTATGAAATCTGCCAGTATTTGGGCCTTCACTGCTGGCCTGGGTCGATAGTTGATGTCGAATTCTATGAGCTCGATCGCCCACTTTGCCATCCTCCCAGAGGCGTCTGCCCGGTGCAAAATCGCCTTGATTGGTTGATCAGTGAACAGCGTCACAGTGTGTCCTTGAAAGTAGGGTCGGAGCCTCCGGGCTGCGATCAACAAGGCATAAGTCAGTTTTTCTAATTTGGTGTACCTGATCTCGACGTCCCTCAAAGCGCGGCTGATGTAGTAGATCGGCCGCTGGACCTTCGCCTCTTCTTTGACAAGGACGGCCACGAGGGCCATGGGAGAGACCGCCAGGTATAAAAATAGTTCCTCTCCAAGCTCCGGCTTTGCCAACAGCGGGGGTGAGACGAGGTAGCTCTTTAGCCCCTCGAACGCCTGTTGCACTCAGAGGTCCAACAAAAGTTCTTGGGCTGCTTGAAGGTTTGAAAAGAAGGGTAAGCACCGCTCGACCGACCTTGCAACAAAGCGATTCAGGGCCGCTATCCTCCCCGTGAGGCGCTGAACCTCTTTTATCGACTTTAGGGCGGCCATCTCCTGGATGGCGCAAATTTTCTCTGGATTGGCCTCATCCCGCACCCCGACACCATGAAGCCCAGGAACTTTTCCGAGGTTACCCCGAAAGCACACTTAGTTGGGTTCAGCTTCATTCTATATTTTCGGAGAGCGTCGAAGGTCTCCTCGAGGTCGGTGACAGTGATCTCTGAAAGATTGCTTTTTACAAGCATATCGTCCACGTAGACCTCCATTTACGGCCGATCTGCTCCTTGAAGATTTTGTTCACCAACCGTTGGTAAGTTGCATCCGTATTTTTGAGGCCGAAAGGTATGACCCTGTAATAGTAAAGGCCATGATTAGTAATGAAA